>NC_064289.1:33565303-33668710 GCF_019186545.1 Solanum stenotomum | reverse complement strand
TAAAAATGTTTTTGAAAAAAAGATTCTTGGATTAGGTCCTGGGTCAAATCTCAAGTTCTGATTTTGGAACAGTTATTGGGGTCTTGTCCTAGTTTGGGTGTCGAGGTCAGGTACTAGATCAATTATCGGGCTTAATTTTCAGATAAAAAATTATAGAACATTTTTTATTCTAAAAGATATTTCTGAATAATATTTTTCATTCACCAACCAAAACTGAGAAAATAAGGTAGAAATTCACTTATTTTCCAAGAAGACATTTTCTAGGAAAATATTTTCCAAGAAAAACATTTTTTAGGAAACCATTTCCTTCGCACCAAACACACTCTTAATCCCCATAAATTCTCCTTTCAAAGTGTGCGTCCGGAAATTCTTCATCCTATTTTTACGTTGAAAAACTATTACTCAGCAGTCAGCTATTCTATTTTATGATACTCTTTCTAAATTCGTTCTGAAAAAAATTATTATTTTATTATAATTAGAAATAAGTTAATTTTAAAATTTTCCTTTTACTGTTAATTAAATAATTTTTAGTCACACAAATATCTAATGATTATTTTAAATCATAAGTTTTAAATTCTTTTTTTTTAATTATCATGTCGAGTTAAATAGTGTAACGTAAAATGACACGATGGAAGTACTCACTCTGTTTCATTTTACTCAGCCATCAAATATAGATACTTTATTTATTTTTTTATTTTAGTAAATTAAGAAGAAAACAATCGTACTACCCTTAACTATATTATATAATAGTAATTAAATTTAGAGTTCCCAAACACTATTAATAAAATTAGTTTAGTTAAACATATTATTTTTCTTTTTTTTTAAGGATTATATCAAATTAATAGAGACCAAATAATATGAAATGCAAAGAGTAGGTCATTATATTAAAGAGCACAGTAAAATCGCGGTGAATTCCGAAGCCATAGAGCACAAAATATCTAATCAACAAATATTTCGATCCTTCGGGAAATATATTTCATGGTGCTTTCTTCAAAAATTAATTTAATTTTTTTAAAAAAAAAAATTGACGGGGATGACCTGGGGGGGGGGGGGGNCATAAAAAATGAAATTTTTTAAAATTTAAAATATTTTTCAAAAACAATTTTTTTAAAAAAATATTGATGGGGGAGGACTAGGTGGGGGTGAGGTAAAAAATGAAAAAATTTGAAATTTGAAATATTTTTTTAAAAAAAAATTTACGGGGGTGGGGTGGAAGGGGAGTGGCGTAATTTTTTTTTCTTTTTTTAAAATTGAAACATATTTCAAAAACAATTTTTTTTTTTTTGGGGGGGGGGGNGGGAGTAGGAGGGTTTGTAGGGGTTGGGTGAGGGAAAAAAAATCTTAAAATTTGAAACATTTATCAAAATTAATTTTTAAAAATTTTAATTTATTTTGTTGGGGGGGAAGGGGGGTTGGTAGGGACAAAAACATATTTGAAATTTAAAAAAATAAGAAAATTTTAATTTTTTTGTTTGAATGGGGAGGGTCAGGTAGGGTAGGGTAGGGTAAGAAAAAATAAATAAATCATGAAATATAATTTTGGAAAATGTTTTCCTTAATTTTGGAATGTAAGTCATTTTCCTTAAATTTGAAGAAAATGAGTTGATTTGGAAAACATTTTCCAAACATTTAAGCCTACCAAACATGGAGAAATTGGAAAACATTTTCCTCCATACCAAGCACACCCTAAGTAATGAGTAAAAGTATCTTCGCTCTGTTCAACAATAGTTGTTCACTATTGACTTGACACATTCTTTAAGAAACTATAAATAGAAGGGTAATTTTACTATATTACCCTTTAAATATAATAAAGATAATGTCTTGAAAAATGTAATAGACAAATGACTATAATTAATGGTAAGGGTAAATTAGGAACTAAGAGAAAAATTATCTATGAATTTCATAAAGTAGACAAGTATTGTTAAACATCTACTTTTAGTATAGTGGACAAGTATTGTTGGACGAAGGGAGTAATATAATGGTGCAAAAATGAAAAAAAAAGTGTCAAGTTCACAATTTGGACAAGTCAATAGGTTTGTTGTCTTCACGTTGGAGGAATAAAAGGAAAAATAATCTAGAAATAATTAAGATTTAATTTTTTTTTTTGTACAAGTGTATATTTTATTTCAAGTATAGTAAATGGTACACTTCCTCTTTCATATTATTTGATCATCTTACTAAAAATAATTATTCTATATTAATTGTCCAGCTTACTAAATTAAGAAAGCAATATTAACTCATTTTTTCCTATATTACTTTGCAATTCATTCTTTTTGAAAGTGTTTATATTTGTTTGCAAATTTCTCAAGAAGTTTTTCAATGGATGACTTAGTAAAATTATCTTCTTATTTATAATTTCTTAATATATGTGTAAAAAGGAAAGTGATCAATTAATATGAGACAGAAGAAGTACTATAATCTGTACAATTCCTTTGATTCTTTTTTTTTTTTAAAAGAAAAACTTTAAAAATATTTGAGCTTAATCTTGGACTTATATTTTTTATGCAAGGAATGATTTTGAATTAAACCAGCACAAATATATGATTTGAAATCATATTCTTTAAATCTTAATTTGTTTTTTAAAAAAAAAATTAAAAAAAAATTAGAGCTTGTATTTGTACTCCATAAGCTCTCTCTTAATTGTTGTTATAAGGAGTGTAGTTCTTTTCTAAGTGCTAGCGAAGTGCTCTGTCACACCTCAAGCCTACACCTTAGACGTGGCTGACACTCGAAGACCATTGCTGGCCTCAAGCAAACCCTTGGACTGGCTTACTAACTCAGCGGAAGACTATATGCATATTTATAAAGATCAATAGCACACTACTCAACTTAACAAATGAAATAACTTAGAATGTTTAATAGTCAACATTCAATTTGGCCAAAATGGCAACTCAAGTCTTAACATATAAAATGAAAAGTAAAGACAACTGAATTCACTAACTGACTGTCTGATTGTCTGACTATCTATGAAGCCTCTAAACAACTGAGATGGATGTCGGGACAGGCCTAATGAACTAATACTAAAACTGAAAGCAATGTGAAGGAGTCCTCTGGAATGCAAAAAGGCTCACCAACAGAGTCTGAACTGCTCACTGGATCAACGAATGCGCCGGATGCCGATCCTAGTTACCTGTGTCTGCATCATAAGACGATGCAGGCCAACTGGCATCAGTACATTGAATGTACGAGTATGCGAGTTGGAATGCTAAAACAACATAGGCTCGAAAGAGATTATGAAAGAAACACTTACCTTGGCTCTTCTCAACTCTTGAATACTTAAATAAACTCATTTCATTATAAAGCAGTTTAAAACAAGTGCAATATAAATAAAAACTGTTGAAAACATGTTGTCAATTCATAATCATAATATCATTAAAGGACAAACCATGCTCCCTCTCAAAGTCTACTTGTGCAATGCATGAATGAAGTCCCATACCCCCATTCACACTAAGCAGAACCCCTTGAGGAACCATGCTACTACTATTGTGGGAGTTTCTCTAACCGACAACCATCACTTAAGAACTATAGTGATGATACAACGCTTTACTTCACGCTTTCGATGTCCATCCTATACCTTGCCGTGATATAGGAAGCTAACTCACTAAGTAGATCCACTAGTCTATGCGAAAAGAATTTATCTAAAAAATATGACCTTTTTCTACCCATGATGGCTACATGGTTTATGGAGACTTGAGTTAATATGAACTCGCATCCCCATATCGGTGCTCAATACTACTCCCAAAAATACTTAGTTCTTTATGTTTAAAAACATATTTCTTCTATGATTTGAGATTAGTGTTAAAAAACTTAGCTCAAAGGCTATCTCGGAAATCTCAGTTTCCCTGCTTGCTTCATTTAGAAAGCTATTTCTCTTTTCTGAAAACTATCCCGAATGCTCTTTGAAAATCTCAGTTTCCGTTCATATTTAAATGTGAAAACATTTTAAATCTTTTCGGGAATACTTTGTCCCCATATATTTTTGAAGAAATGAACCTCAATCTTTACTCTTTACTCAACTTGAACTGTAAGTCTTAAAACAAACTTAAAAGTATTTGCAAAAGACTTCTTGAAAAGACTCGAAGAACTTTCTAAACTTGGCTCTTAACTTTCCTTGAATTTGAATTTATGGATTCAAGGTTATGATTCATGTTTTTGGATGATTTCTAGATGTTTAGAAGTCATTTAGAGTAGTTAGAATCAATAGAAAGTGTTAATACACTTTAGAAGGACTTAAATAGGCTAAACGACAAAAACTGGTGAAAAACGACGATTTGGGCGCATCCCGGGCGCGCCGCGTCAGCCCCAACTTACTGGGGCTCAAATCTAGCGCACTGCTGGCGCACCGCGCCAGCCTCCCTTCAGGCAAAATTCTGACGAGCTATTGATCTCGTTTTCTGATCCTAAATCATTTTATTTCGATTCTTTTTCTCAAATTCACTTTAGATTTATGTACCCAAATCATATACACAAAATCTAACCCAACAATTTAAAGAAACAACACTTAATCATCAAGAAACTCCTTAATCCCCAACTCATGTTCAAGAACGAAATCAATTCAAGAACAACTATCAAGAACATCAAATTCTCAATCATTTTAGGACGAAAATACGCTGAATTAAACATGCTTGGCGCGTGGGTGAACTAACCCAACGCTATGTGATCTCACATACCTTGTAGGGATCACCCCCGAAGAAATCCACAAGCTAAACTTCGACGATCTTGGCGAATCTTGCTTCCTCTTCCTCCTTCTCCTCTTCTTTTCTCTTCTCTAAAACCCTAACTCTTTTTCCCGAAAGCATAAACTGAATAAGATCAGTTTAGACACCTAAGTAATTACCAAAAACGAATTAAAATAAAAGGGTAAGGAAAATACCAAAACACCCTTTACAAATCCGGATTGGACATTTCCTTATTTGAACAACCCAACTTCCAAAGGGCATAACTCACTCATACGAACTCGGAATCGCGCAAACTTAGCGGCGTTGGAAAGATAATTCCAAGAGCTTTCCAACAATATCTGTAAATACACATAACTCATCCTGATCTAGGAATTATTGCCGTTTGAAGTTGACCAAAACTCAACTTCTCCTAACTTAAACAAATTTCCAGATTTTAATTCTTTCCAAAAATGACTATTTCCAATTATTACCTTCTTCTTGCAAGATGTTACATGATCTTTTAGACCCTACAACTTACAAGTTTGATTTTCTAAAAGTTTTTGCAACTTTCCTAATTTGTTCCCCAAAATGTTCTTGGAACAGATGCAATTCAAGTTTGAATAGCCTTTACAATGTGCCCCATTTTCACCTTCACTTTATGAGCTTGCTCTTTCTAAATTAGGTTTCTACATAATTTTTAAAAAGGCTCATCGGTAAGTATGTGCATTAGGAAGTTATTGGTCGGGATGTACAAAATCGAATCGAAAATTGAACCATATCGTAAGTTGAGTCAAATTGAAGAAAAAGAGTTGATTAATGGTTTAGTTTGACTTGAGTTGGTATTGGAAAAACAAATCTGACTATACTTGGATTGATTTGATTTTAACTAAAAAAAAAATCAACTAAATACCAAATCAACCTGACATTATATATATAATTTTTATAATTTATTTTATTCATAGAAGTATTTACTTTGATATAATTTCTAAACATTTCTTATGTTTTTCTAGAATTATTTTTTATCTTTTAACATATTATTTCAAGTGTTTGAGACTTGGAATTTTAGTAGGTCCAATAAAGATTATAGTACATAGATATTACTCCCTCTGTCCAACAATACATGTACATTATTGATTTTGAACGCTTCTTAAGAAACTATAAATAGAAGAATAATTTTACTATATCACCATTTGAATATAAAAATATAAAGTCTTGAAAAATGTAATAGAGAAATGACTATAATTAGTGATAAGGGTAAATTAGAAACTTAGTGTAAAATTATTACTCCATCCGTTTCAAAAAGAATGACCTCCTTTCCTTTTTAGTCTGTTTAAAAAAGAATGACGTCTTTCTTTTTTTGGTAATATTTTAATTTCAGTTTTCTACGTGGCATGTTTAGGACCACAATATTAAAGGACAGTTTTCTACATTTGACATAACTTTAATTTAGGACCACAAGATTCAAAAGTCTTCTTTATTTTCTTAAACTCCGTGTCAAGTCAAACTAGATCATTCTTTGTGAAACGGAGGGAGTAATTGATTTCATAAAGAGGACAAGTATTGTTGGACATCTCAAAATAGTATAATGGACAACTATTGTTGAACGGAGGGAGTAGTAACTCTAATAATGCTCAAATCAAAATCAAATCAATATTGATGCTAACAAAAAAATTAACAACATTAAGAATGACAATAATGTTGAATATTTGTTCTTTTGTTTTACGTTGGTTTAGACATTTAAAATACATAACCTAATTTTAATTCTTCTTGTATGTTTAATCATGTAATTAATACTTATTAGACTTATTTTAGCATGACCTAGTAGTTTTAAATTATGACCATTTTCATTATGACTTATTAATTTGCAATATTTATTTTAGAGTAAATTTTAGGAATGACAAAGATGATATCCATATTAGTGCTTTATAGCTATAGTTTAGATAATTGCACTCCATACTTATATTTATGTTTGCTATGGAGCTTCAAATTTGTATAATTCGCTAAATACATTCAATTCATATACAAATTGGTTAGTTCTGTATAAATTCATTTATACAATTGGATTATTCGTATATGAAACGTTTCAGTTTTTTTCTATATTTGTATATGTATACAATACAAGTTCATCTTTAATTCTGATAATTGCGTTTGTATATTAGATGTAATTTGTAAAATATATGTGTTTTTTGTTAGGCTTGTCCATTGTATATGTACATATAATTGTAATTTGTATATGTATATATTCTTTGTATAAGTATATATGTGAAATTTGTATACAAATAAGAAACAATGTTAGCTGTAATTTGTATAAATATATGTTTTTTTGTTGTGCTTTCAGTTGTATATGTAAATATGTGTAATCTATATATAAATATAAATCTGTATTAGTTGAATTTGTATATGTATATGAAGGTTCATGAAAAAAAATAGAAAAGATTATATAGAATAACAAGAAAAAAAAATTAAGTTGATTTACACATGTTTTTGGCGATTACCTGAAATTTTGATGCCACAATCGAGAGGGTAATGATGAAAATTCAAAAATCAAAACTAATGTGGGTGAGAAAATTTAGGAGAAAATGGTGTAGTAGGAAGAGAAAAGATCCGCTTTGATTTGTATAAAGATATATATAAATATATCTTCTTTCCGTTTTTTTATTTAAGTTTTACAAAACCATGGGTCCCGCTAGATGGCAAAATATGCAGAATAGTAGTTGTGCATCAGAAATAAATTAAATTGTAGCTATAACATTTAATATGAATTAAATGTTTGCTATTTAATACAATTTTTACTTTATTTTATGTGATTTCATATTACTTTTTGTCGAATATACTTAAGTGTCACCACTCATCTAATATTTTGTGTTATTTTCTTAAGAAACACCTTAGATAATTGTATTTTAGTAGGACTAAAGAAATATATAAAGCAAAACAGATTATCTCAAATTCAATGTTTCATGAACGAACAAAACACATAGAGTTAGATCATCATTTCTTCATAGAAAGATTGCAAGAAGGTATACTTAAGGCAGAATACATAGAAAGTAAGGATCAAATGACAGATGTCTTTACCAAAGCATTGGAAAAACAATTACACAATGATATGTTATTCAAGTTGGGAATGTTGGACATATTCCATCTCCAACTTGTGGAACAAAAGTGCTACATTGTTCATCCTACGATAGAAGATACAATCACATTATCTCAAACTAGATATATTATTTATTATTAACTAAGGCCTACTTGGGCGAAAAGTAATTTCAATATATTATACTTTATGAATAAAGAAGTAACAAACTAGCATTTAAATGAAAAGGAAAATTATAGGATACGTTGTGAATGTTTGAATAGTAGGAAAAGGAAATCTAATCCCATTGAATTTGTCGATGGTAGGTCCAGTCAGATGGGTTTATTGTGGATTTACCATCTACTAAAACCAAATCATAAGGAGAATCTTCAGGAAATTCTGTTGCCATGGATTTCCAGTGTAAACTAGGTGTCCACTCAGCTTCTTTTAACACCTTGAGGATCTCTTCAACAACTATTTTACTCCCCTCCTCCGCTAAGTGAATCCCATCCCTGTATAAAAACATCAAACAAATTTAACCCTTGTTTCCTCTGCAAAAATGAGTTAAATGATCGCAGATGTTCTCAATTTGGTAGAGATACATTTGCTCAAACACAAAGTTAGCTGGACTTACGTGAAACAAGCAGCCAACCAATCTTCTCTTTTCTGAAGTGCTGTCCAAAGATCAACAACCTTCAGATTCATCTCTTTGCATAGCTCTATACAGGCCTCAGAATACTGTCGACATAACTCATTTGTTCGAACCAACTCACTGAAATATGGACTGTTTGCAAAAGAGATGGAATTGTTTTTCATTAATCAGAAAAAGGGCAAAATGCAGTTCAGAGAGAATGAAACTTGGAAATAAGTACAGAAAAAATGTAAAAGATAACATGATATTGATGATGGGTATCGAATTACCTTGTATTTTCACGAATTCTGGCCTCGTCAACAGGTGGACAACTGAGAAAAATTATGCGAATATTCTCTGAGAGGCTCTAACCACCCCCACCAAAAAGAAAACAAGAAAAAGAAAAATTCAGGGATCAATGATTACTGTAGTTTGTTTAAGTAAGTGAAACCCAACGTATATAACTAAGTGAAATAATTTCAAGATTTCTCGAATATTATGTATCTAAAGGCGTTATGTTCTCTTGAGGCAGCTAACCGTTCGTGTTTTTATAGATAAAAATAGAAAACAGGCAGCTCGAAAACAAAAGAAAAGGACATTCCTGTAATAAAGTAAGATACCTTGAGATGAGTTGCAATTTTTCTCATGTTCTCAATGTACTCTGGAAGAGGTACATGAGGACCCAATCCAGATGAATGAGGTCCCATTGAATCATTACCACCAAAGTAAACTATCACCAATGTAGGCTGAACAGTTGCATCCTGGAAGAGGAAAACACCATTTAAGAAGTCAAAAGTTAGTATATAGGAGATGTCGTCCAATATCAGATGTCCAGATGAGATATCTTTAAAAAAACACAAGTAGGTTTCTACAGGACATTCTCAATTCTTAAAAGCTCTCCACAATAAAAATCCAAGAAGACATTGATAATGTTCTGATAGTCAGATGATATGAACCAAAAAACATAGCTAAGTTCTATCGCAAATAGCACTATTTCTTGGGGAAAAATATTGTCAAACAGCAGTATTAAGCAGTCTTTTAACTGACAATAAAAGAAGAAATAAGGCAGAGGGAGCGTTTAATCTAACAAGCTATACTTTAACATTCACATGACTTGACCATTCAGAGATATTGAGGAGCAAGATGCAATACCTTTGGAAACACTTGATCAAGGACCTGTATAGCACGTCTTGAGTTCCAACCATAGTAACCTCGCAATAATACGTCCGCCTACAGTAGAGTAGAAGGTATTACTCTCTAATCTCTACTAAATCAAGTCTCTCTGCGTAAGTTAATGAAACTGTGATGTATAATAGCTTAAACCAGGATTTGTTAGTGCATGAGTGATGAGACACAACTTTGTATAAGAGGTACTTTGCAATAAATGTTGAACCTGAAAACTTCAACACAAGCACTTTTTTTTTATGACAAGGGAAACCCGCAGCCGCTACCCTTTCGGTGCGCACAACGTAAAACCCCCGCTCCTATGTAATAGCTCATTTAAGATCACAACAAGAGAGTACTTCAAATTTCCCCAAGTAACATGGAGTCAATACCAAAACAAGGCATACACAATAGATTTGCAGTCATAAGATTTGTCATCAAATGAAACTCTCGTCCATTATATCTCGGTTAATTTATTCCAACATCAAGAAAATCACTTAACTGGACAATGCTGGAAAGGTTAAGATTCCAACACCGAGAAAAAACAGATATGTGTAACTTAACATTCAAGACCTATGATAACTATTAAAAAAACTATGTAGCAGGGATACCTACTATTGCAAATTAATAAACAGAAAATGAAGATTCTTGATCTGGCACTAGACTTTCTCTCCAGGCAGATATTTCATTATAAAACACATGGCACCTCACTGGCTCATTGATATCGGAATTTAGTGAAGTGTGAGAACGATGAGAAGCACAAGAAACATTTCAATGTAAGTTTTCAAACTTGATGAAAGGAAAGATATGTACGACTTTAAACCTAGGAGTCGTTAGGTGTGAGGTATAAGGTATAATAATCCCGGGATAAAATGCAGGATTATTTTATCCTGCATTTGATCGGAGGTATTAAGTAGTCCTTGGATTATTTATACCAAAGTGACATGATGGGATAAGTTAATTAAATTTGTTCCCAACCAAACGAACCCTAAGTATGGAAGTAGTAGGGTAATGATAGGCAAGTAACTAGTTTTGTAATAACATTATTTAGACATTGGAAATGTAATATTAGACAACTAGGTTACTTGTGAAGAGGATGTGAGAGTTTGAGTATACACAAGCTGCAGAACAAGGCGTAAACTCATTTTGGCAACCAGCATAGTTGATTGTGTCATTATGATAAATGTAATTGGTATACTATTCCTTGTTTGTGTAACCCCAGCATAGTTTCCAGAATAACAAATTGCAAAACATGAAGTGATAAGACACACACAGCAACAAACAAATACTAGTAGAAAGAGAGAAAGAGAGAGGGATACTTTGCGGGCATAAATGTCAGAGAGAATAGCACCCCAACCGCCATTGCTGTAACTGATCTGAACAATAGAGGATCCAAAGAGAACGAACTGTGGCCTCTGTGGTCCCACCATTCTCAATTCACCGCAACCCTATTCTCTTCCTTCCTTGTTATAACCTCATCTTTCCTTCTCTTCAATTTTCCCCTCTTTTTCTATTACTCCATTCAATTCAACTACCGAAGTGGCAACTCACCTATCTTATTTCTACCCAGTAGGTGTTCGGATTAGACTTCCTCACCTAACTTATTTTTCTATATATTTGAAATTCGTCCTAATATATAAACATAACCTAATTTGGTGTCACATGACAATTATAACTTTTAATTTTTGGTATGCACAAGTACACACTTAAACTTGTATAAAATTGAGCAAATTGACACATTGTGTCTTACGTGGCGTCTTACGTGTATTATGCATGTGTGTCTACTTGCTCAATTTTCTACAAGTTTAGGTATATACTTGTGCACATTCAATATTAGAAGACATTATTGTCCACTGAAGCCAAGTTAACGGTCATGTTTATGTATTCTGCCTTTGAAATACATAAACATTCTTTCATTCTTGACCAAAAGTTTTGGGTTTGAACTCTGAATATATATAAAAAAAATCGGGCTCCAATACAAGCTCCGGACATCAGGTAAAAAAAAAATACTACTCCCTTTGTTTCAAAATAATTGAATTGTTGAGGGTTGAGACATTTTTCATATTTCAAATTAACTTAATTGTTCAATTTTCAAGACCATTTTTAGAATATTCTTCCATTTTACTCTTCATTTGGATTTTCTATGGGGTGAGTTCAAAAAACTTTAATTGTTTTAGAATTATTTTAACAATTAATTTGACAATAATTAATAAGGGAAAAATGGAAAGTAATGTCTAATTTATATCCTAATCTTCTTTTCTTAAATGTTATGAAACACCCCCAACAATTCAATTATTTTGAAATGCAGGAAGTATATGACTAAGAATGAAAAAAATTATGAAATTTCAAACGTGTCATAAAATTTGCTATAAATTTTTTAGCCTATGATTTTAAATACGTCATAAATACTCAATACTAAATGTAAGTAGGAAGTATAAATGAAATTACATTTGGATTTAGAAAACAATTTAATCTTTTAAAACCAGACCAAGACTAAAACTGAGATAGTTACTGTTTACACTTGTCATTAATATGTTTGTTGAATGTTGTACCAAATGGGAAAATGAAAGGAGGAAAGTGGCAACTGTTTAATTATTGCAGTAATTAATTGCAAGAGAAGCAGGTACACGGATGGGGCAGATTATGGAGGCATCTAAATTTCTCAGCTACCTTTTCTTGCCACATTTAATATCAATATCTCTCCACCTGTATGTATTCCAATATAACACTTCTATCACATGTTCATTTTACACCTTCTTTAAGGAACTTTAGGTTTACAGATGACTGATTATCAATTTTGGTGTATGTTTATGGTGGATTGTACAACACAAAGTTGACTTTATTTTTAGGTTTTATCAAGAAGCAGGACATGGGTACTAGGTGAAGGAGGATTATTGGTATGGTACAAAATTTGCATCCAAAATTGATTCTTGAAAAGGTGTAGGTTGCATTGGGTGTTACTTTTTTGGTTTGTAAGTATAGAAAGAGATCTTGTTAATGTTGCGTACATTGGGTGTTTGTAATCTGTTGATATATAGGTGTTAACATGTCCTTCAAGAGTATAATTCAGGACATGAAGGATGAGTTTGAGAGCATTTCTCGGAAAGGATCTCACTCTAGGTCATATAGGATTGTTCAGGATTGTACTGACACTCGATGCTTTGAGGCAAAGTTGTTGGGCTAATATGTTGCCTGAGCTATTGAGAGATGTACTAATGAGGATTGGGGCATCTCTCTGAGAAAAAAATCCTCAATCCTCAATCCAATTTGAGAGGATTGAGCATATCAATTTCTTCTCAGATGCCAATCAGATTCAGACGCCTCAATCTTCATTAGTACATAACTCAATAGCTCAGGAGACATATTAGCCCAACAACTTTGCCTCAAAGCATCGAGTGTCACGGTATAACCCTAAACCACCCTATGTGACCTAGAGTGAAATTCTTTTCGAGAAATGCTCTCAAACTCATCCTTCATGTCCTGAATCATTCTCTTGAAGGACATATTAACACCTATACCTCAACAGATAACAAACACCCAATTTTTGCAATACTAACAAGATATATTTCTATATTTACATACAAAAAAAAGTAACACCCTATTCGCAACAAATTTTCTTAGGTGCTGAAAATTAACTGCAAACAAAATAAATAAAAGAAAATGTTATTTTTATTGATGAATCGTTGTGAGTACAATTTTGTTGTTCTCTTGATTCTTCTCTCCTAAGCTTCTCCAAGATTTGAGGGCCTTCAGTAGCATACTTCTCGAATTGTTGGATGATGTAGACCTCCTTGAGATGTTGTTGATCTCTGGGAACGTCGGAAAGTGCTTCGTCGTTTCAAGTCGATCTCCGAGAAGAACTCTGTTGATCACTCCTTCGAAGAGCTATGTAGTTGATTTTGTAGCTTTCTCCAATTGTAGAATGCTTGTTGAAGAGTTTTCTTGATGCCCCTAGAATGTTCTGTTCATCCCCTATTTATAGTTGTAGGGGATGGACAAGGTTGCATATGATTGGCCAAAGGATGTCATTTTGACACTTGGCATGTTGTGATTGGTTCTTGCACTTGATTGAGACTACCACCTCATTTGGACACGTGGCACTGCCTTATTGGTCTTGGATGCCTAGTCATTGTGACATGTGGCATGAGTTTTGGGCTTCAAGGTGAAATGGACCTTGAATTTGAATTTAATAAGATAGACTTATTTATTTGTTAAGCTCAAATGAACATGGATTTAATTCATACGTATGAATTTAATCCAATACAATTTATGTGTCTACACACCCAATGCAATCTACACCTTTTCAAGAATCAATCTTGGATGGGAATTTTGTACTAGGACAAAAATCCTCCTGCACCTAGTACTCATGTCATGTTTTGTGATAAAATCCAAAAATAAAGTCAGCTATGTGTTGTTCAATCCACCATAAACATACACCAAAATTGATAATCATCTATCTGTAAAGCTAAAGTTTCAATTTTTGATAATAAAAAAAATTCAATCTTGGATAAATGTCCTCCAAATAATGAAACTAAACACACTCGAGTTGTACTTCTACATCTACAGATCCACGAAAATCAATCTACACCATCAATTCAAGATTTTATAGGGAAGTGATCCATCAACCAAGCAATAATTATATATCCACCAGGTGGGTAGTATATGTGATTGAAATTGGGAGCATTAATTAGGTTACATGACTTTTGATTGTCGACGCCGAAATGGGTTCGTGTAAAGACTCGAAATAAAAATATAATTTTATATTCTTTTAAGCTCTAATTTATTGTTACCCACATACCAAGTCTCACAGGATATTAAATAAAGGATTTTTTTTTAATACACAACTTAATTTATCATTTTTTTAAAAATTCCCTACCATTTTAAAAATTTACAAAAATCTCTATTTTCCTCACTCTCTCTCCTGATCTCCAATACATAAACTCTCCACCCACAACGTTTAATTTCCCCAAAATCACACCAGTCTCCCCAAAATCACACTTAACTTCATCAATTTCAAATTCAAAATAAGGTAGAAAAAATTGTATTCAAACCTATCATATTCTTCACAAGCACGTCTTTATCAGTGGGAATGGACAAAGATTCAGTGGCAGTTCTACCCTCATGAATAACTGGGAATTCAAATCAATATTTAATGTCGGTATGGACGTAATTTATTTCACATTTGAAGGTAAGAACAACTCGAGTTTGATAATTTAATTGACCAGAAGGAAAAATACAGTTCTTGAGATAGACTAATTCTACCAATTGCTGGGAGGAACTAAAGACACTGAATAAGGACATATGTGACCAGTATAGAACTTGTGGACCTTATGGAGTTTGTAATGATGGAGATGCAGGTGTCCTGATGGTTTCATAGTTGCATCACCAGATGACTGGGACAAGATTGTTGACATTTTTTTTTGATTTTTTGTTGTTCATCTTTTCTGATACATATGAGTTCACATTTTTAATGTATCTAGCTAATTTTGTTTCTTAAATTAATGTATAATGTATTTTTTTCAACATCGTGATACGTTACAATTTTATCATGCACATTGTATCGTGTTTAAATATAAGTTTTGATACCTGATACAAAAATTCTACCAAATATATCATTTATCATGTATCAGATATTGTTATGTATCTTCTACCTTATTCAAATTTACAAGGATATGTATTCGTACACGACACCAAATCATATTCGTGATACACAAACATTACTATTTTCATAGCTAAACCTGTGTGGTAAATAAATTTCATATCTAAATCTGCGATATTGTATTTTTCTATTTTATATAGACAACTAAAAAAATGATTAATAAAATGATACATAACAACATGTCATGACTTATATCGGTTTTGACACACAACAATGCATCTGATACCTATTAACTTACATAATACATTAAAGTGTCACACAAATATGTATCAGATTCATAAATGGTGATACATAATTGTTATTATCAAAAATTTGTTTAGTTTGAGGCAAAATAAGAAGATCTTGCAGCTATGTATCTGATACATTAAATCATGTATTAGATACACAACATAATGAATCATGTACACAACATTCTGTCTTTTAAACGGTGCTAATATCAAATACAACTTTTCATCAAACACAACTGCACAAATTATGTGTTAGATACACAATTTTATGGAACACAATATTACATCTACTAAACCATATATCTGATACATGATGGAATGTATCAAATACACAAAATTCTATTCTTGCATGAACAAATACACAATTTTTTAGGCATGATACATAAATTCGAACTTATATTAATTGTATCTGATACATAGCAACTACCACACAATAATGTATCAATTTCAAACCTAACACTTATGGAAAACAATTACTTATTTAATGTATCTAGTAGAAATACAACACTTATCAATTGAAACAAGATATATAAATAATAATGTATTGATAAATCTATCCATCTCGGAAACAAAATTCAAAAAATGATTACACAACATTATAAAAGGTATGAATGATCCATCAAAATTATGCATCTCTTCGTCATTTTTCTTTGTTGGATCAATGCATATAGGATACATTGAAAATCCAGTCTCTTGTTTCTTCACCTATACGATGCATCATATCTTCAAATTTTTCCTCAACTCATCGATCTCTAATTCAGCTGCAATGACTGATTTGAGATTCACAAAACCAATATTTTGACCAACAACAATTCCATCACTTTTGTATAGTTCATACCTCACCTCACTTTCCCGAATTTTGAAATGTCTCAACAAGATCGACATGTTCACGTTGTATCAATACAATTTGTCGACAAGTTTGATTCAAAAAATGAGAATTTTTTGGAAGAATGAGAAGAAGAATTTTGAATTTTAAATTGTGCTAGCCTGTTACAATTGGCTAGGGATTAAATCCCATTGTCAATAATTTTTGAGCCAACATAAACCAGTTCATTGCTCCAAGTGAGGGAATATAAACATTTTTTTCACTCTCATGGTTGATAACAATTACTTCACCATCCAATGTTCCAAAAATCATAAGGTTTGCATCAGATGGATGATACTCAAATTGGCATGGTCAGTTTCTTTGATCATCTCTTGTTGTGGTGTCCACGATGGAGAGGGGACGAAGGGCAGGCCAAGCAACAAAACCAACATCTTCTTGTGATTTCCTTCTACTATGTATTGAATTTTCAAGTTTTTTCTCATCTCATCGATCTATTGCAATGGTGAATTTGAGATTCACAAAAGAAATTATTTGTCCAACAACTATTCATTATGTATCTTATCAAATTTTTGACAAATTTGAGTCTAATTTGAACAGTTCTTTGATGAATAGAGAACGATAAATAGGGAGAAAAAATTGAATTTTGAATTTGTTTTTTCAGTAAGGATTTGTGTCTAACTGGTTGATAGTAAGAAGAAAACTGTCAGCGTAATTTATGTAATTTGAATTGGATTTTTTTATTTTTTCTCCTTTTTAACGTAACAACTTTATACATGATGTATCAACATTAATGTTTCGGATAGTGAGTTATGTATCTAGATTGTGTAAAAATTAAGGGATTATTGTAACTAGAAAAAGAGTAGAGATATGGTGTAATTTACTCCTTACACTATGAGTTTATGTAAGTTATACTTAAATAAATTATGGACTTTGTCACGCCCCGAAGCTACCCCCAGGATGCGGACACGAGACCTAGGATCACGAGTGACCCCAAGCTAACCCTTCTGGCATATCATAAGATACTAGATAAACTGAAGTAAGAAAATACTACGCGGAAGCTAAATCATTGGATCAACTGAAATGATGGGGAATACCCATTTACTTTCTGAATATATAAAAAAAATGGAAAGTTTAACAACAACTGAAAAGTCAAACTCATATACTAAAGTTGAAACTAACTATGCCTGAAATAAGCCTCTAACTGACTAGAAGTCATGCCCCAGCTAAATTTAGCAAAAACTGAAACTAAAGACTAAAATAGAAAAGATAATCATTTCCATCGTCCTCGAGGAATGAGGACTCACCACTGATAGCTGCTGAACTGAAGATCGGGAACTGATCTATGCGTGATTTGGAAGCTGATGACCTGAACCTACATCACAAGAAGATGTAGCGTAGGGTATGTGTCAGTACTTGAAAGGTACAGAGCATGCATGATAGAGTAAAGTTGATCAACAAATATAACTGAACAAACATATAACTTAGCAATGATATGAGATAAACATATTACTAAACTGAGAATACTGAACATGAAATGTCTGAATGCAATGACCAAGTTTATAACATGATGAGACTGAAATATGACTGTAACTAATAACATGGTCAATGCAATAAAAATCTAACTGTGGGAGCTATTAATAACCAACATAAAACCACATGAGCTAAATGTTAAGTCCGATGTATACGCCCCATCGAGAGGACCCAATATACCCTGCCAGAGGTATAGAGGCATGACTGACGTGATCACTAAAATGTAATGCCCACAGAGGGGACTTATAAACCTACGGGGGCACGTAGTTCTAAGACTGTTCGAGTATGTTGAACCCTAGCCCACTCGGTATTAAGCTACTCCCAATTAGAATGTATATAAGCAATATTATGACTAAACTATAATGTATTGGATAACTCAGTTTCTGACATGCAAACTATGAGAATGCAACAATTATAACTGATAATGTGACATTCATAAAACTGAAGCATGTATATTTGAAATAACTGACCTAGCATGTGTAATTCATGAACTAAAAGAATTACATAGCTAGGGTTCTGAATATCGTATAGGAAACTAAGCAAACTATGATAATCTGATTTGGAATACTTCTAACAGCTAAAACCCAACAAATTTCTAACATTCAAGAAACCCTAAGTCTAGATAATATTAAGGGAATCAAGATTCTGACTGAAATCTAGGGACCTAATAGGTGAAAGGAACCCACCAGTGAAATTCTACATACTTGGTGAGGAATTTCACGAAGAAATCTTTTGATTTTGGGATGTAACTGATGAAAACTCGTTGCATTCTTGAACTAGGGCTTGGTCGACTTTCTCTCTATTTTCTCTACGTTTTGCTTGATTTTGGTGAATAATTGATTAGGTTAGGTTCTAATTTAGTTTCTAGGCTAAAATTGACCAAAACCACGTAGTTTAGGGGTCTAATGCATAGGGAAAAGACCAAACAACCCTTGACTTTAAGCTGTCAGGGCCACCGACAGAATTGACCGACGGTCCGTCCTGGTCAACCGTCGACGGGGTTCTGGGACTAGAAATCTTTCATCCAACCTACGGCGCTGGACCAAGGACCGTGGTCTGACCTATGGTTCGTAGGTCATGGCGTGGTTCTGGAATTAGAATAATTTTCTGGGCTTTTCTAGGGCTACAGGTGGCCCATCCACGGACCACCAGAACGGACTATGAGTGGCAATCGTGGGTTGCAACTGCAACTTCTGGAAATCTACTGGTTGGTCTATTTTCAAATACGGGGTGTTACATTATCTCCCCCTTGGAAACATTCGTCCTCGAATGAAGTCTAACTAGCTGAATAGGGAGGGAAAGAGCTGCAAACCATGCCACTAATAACAAGAAACTAATTTCTGACTGAACTAAGTTCCAAGAAGATGCAAATACGCTACAAATGCAACTACAAACTGGAGGAGCATGATACTAAAACTGAAGCTACGCATGAATGACTGAAAAACTGGAGAGGAACTACTACCTCAAGTTGGAATGGAATCGGAAGGAAAGAGATGAGGATACTTGGTCTACATGGCTGCTTCTGCTTCCCAAGTAGCTCCCTCTACGGACTGACTCCTCCACAAAACCTTAACTGAAGCGACTTCTTTGTTTCTCAACCTTCGAACCTGACGATCAAGAATCTCAACTATCACATCCTTATAAGTGAGACTATCCTTCACAGACACACTTTCTAAAGGCACTATAGATGCTGGATCACCCACACACTTTTTCAACAATGAAATGTGAAAGATCGGATGCACGACTGTTGGTTCTACTGGTAACTCTAACTCATAAGCCACATTTCCAACTCTTTTCAAGATCTTGTAAGGGCCTACATATCTAGGAATAAGTTTCCTTTTCTTGCTAAATCTCATCACCCCCTTCATAGGTGACACTTTCATAAAACCCCAATCATCAGCTTGGAGCTCTAAGTCCCTTCTCCTTACATCTGCATAGGATTTTTGGTGACTCTGGGCTATCTTAAGTCTATCTCTAATGAGCTGAACTTTTTCCATGGCATCATGAACCGAATCTGGTCCTATCAAGGCTGCTTCACCTACTTCAAACCAACCAACTAGGGATCTACATCTACACCCATACAATGCCTCATAGGGGCCATTTGAATGCTAGAATGGTAACTATTATTGTAGGCGAACTCTATAAGAGGAAAGTGATCATCCCAACTACCCTTGAAGTCGATCACACAAGATCTCAACATGTCCTCTAAGGTCTGAATGGTACGCTCTGCCTGACCATCCGTCTGTGGATGAAATGTTGTGCTAAGATTAACCTGGGTACCAAGACTTTTCTAAAATGACTTCCAGAAATGAGAGGTAAACTGGGGACCTCTCTATGAGATGATAGACAAAGGAACCCCATGCAACCTAACTATCTCATTAATGTAAAGCTTGGTATAGTCCTCCGCCGAATCTATAGTCTTAACAGCCAAAAAGCGCGCAGACTTAGTAACTCTATCAACTATCACCCAAATGGAGTCATGATATCTGCGAGTACGAGGTAAACCTGTAATGAAGTCCATGTTGATCACTTCCCACTTCCAAAGTAGTAATGTTGATCTCTTGAGTCATACCTCCCGGTTTCTGATGTTCTACCTTGACTTGCTGACAATTAGGGCACTTAGCCACAAAATCTGCTATATCCCTTTTCATACCATTCCACCAAAAGACTTCCCGCAGATCACGGTACATCTTAGTGGCTCCTGGATGAATAGAATACATGGAGTTATGGATTTCTTCAAGAATCTGTTGTCTCAACTCACCCACTTTAGGAACACATAATCTACCCTGATAGCGCAACACACCATCTCCCCTTGGGAGAAAACCTCAACTCTTTGTTGATGGACTGCACCCTTTAGTTGAAGCAATATAGGATCACTATCTTGTTTTTCCTTAACCTCCGCTACCAATGAAGATTCTGACCCATTCTGAACTGTTACACCACCATATGATATGCTCATAAGGCGAATTCCCAAGCGAGCAAGCCTGTGAACATCCTTTGCTAGCTCTTTTCTTTCTTCCTCAACATGTGCTACACTACCCATAGATAGTCTGCTAAGAGCATCTTCTACTACATTGGCCTTATCAGGAAGGTAATGCACACTCAAATCATAATCCTTGAGGAACTCAAGCCATCTCCTCTGGCGAAGATTCAACTCTTTCTGAGGGAACACATATTGAAGGCTCTTATGGTCTGTGAACACCATACAAGTAATGTCTCCAAATCTTAAGTGCAAACACCACTGCTGAAAGCTCGAGGTCATGAATCGTATAATTCTTCTCATGCGCCTTAAGCTGTCTAGAAGCATAAGCTATAACCTTACCTCATTGCATCAACACACAACCTAGACCGACTCTGGATGCATCACAATAGATAACATAACTGTTTGAACCCTCTGGTAGAGTCAAAACAAGAGTTGTAGTCAACCTAGTTTTCAGTTCTGCGAAGCTTTTCTCACAATCATCTGACCACTAAAACTTAACTGAGTCAACTTAGTTAGTGTGGAGGCTATGGATGAAAATCCTTCCACGAACCTTCTGTAATAATCTACTAGACCCAAGAAGCTTCCGATATCTGTAGGAGAGGTAGATTTGGGCCATTATTTCACTGCTTCTATTTTTTGAGAATCCACTCGGATCCCTTCCCTAGACACAATATTCACAACGAAAGAAACATATTGCAACCAAAACTCACATTTGCTAAATTTAGCGAATAACTAGCGATCTTTGAGAGTTTGCAGGACAATCCTTAAATGAGTTTCATGTTCTTCCTCATTCCTAGAGTAAATGAAGATAAAATCATCAAATAAAGATGATAACGAACAAGTCCAAATACTACTTGAACACTCTGTTCATCAAATCCATGAAAGCTGCAGGAGCATTGGTTAGTCCAAATGACATAACTACAAATTCATAATGACCATACTGAGTTTTCAAGGTTATTTTTGGAATGTCACTATCTCTGACTCTGAGTTGATGATAATCGGATCTGAGGTCTATCTTCGAGAAATGACTAGCACCCTGAAGTTGGTCAAACAAGTTATCAATACTGGAGATAGGGCACTTATTCTTGATTGTGACTTTTTTCAACTGCCGGTAGTAAATGCACATTCTGAGAGAACCATCTTTCTTCTTCACAAACAACACTGCTGCACCCCATGGAGAAATAGTAGGTCTGATGAAACCCTTATCTAGAAGGTCTTTCAACTGCTCTTTCAATTCCTTAAGCTCAGCTGGAGCCATTATGTAAGGAGGAATAGATATTGCTGGGTATCTTGAAGGAGATCAATTCTAAAGTCGATTTCCCTTTTGGGAGGAACTCTAGGAAGATCTTCTGGAAACTCATTAACTACTGGAACTGACTCAAGAATTGGGGTTTCGGAGCTTGAATCCTTAACCTGAACTAGATGATAGAGATAACCCTTAGAGATCATCTTTCTGGCCTTAAGGTAAGAAATGAATCGACCCATAGGTGCTAAGATACTACCCTTCTATTCTAAGATTTGTTCGTCTGGAAACTGAAAATGAAGTTCTATAATCGACTGAGGCATAACAGGAATGTAACCAATCCATGCCTAGAATTATATTGAAATCTACCATTTCTAACTCTACAAGATCTGCTAAGGTGAATTTCTGAGAGACCGTGACAGGGCAATTTTTGTTTACCGTCTAACTATAACTGGGTCACCAATTGGAGTAGAGACTGAGAAGGGTTCTGAGAGGATTTCTGGACTAACATCGAAGTTGACTGCTATATAAGGAGTTACAAAGGAGAGTGTAGCCCCTAGATCTAACAAAGCATAAATATCTAGGTTACATACTCGTAATGTATCAGTGACTACATTAGGAGAATCTTTCTGATCCTGGCGAGCCTGAAAAGCATACAACCTATTTTGGTGCCGTCCACCACCTATACCAGATGAGTTACCCTACTAAGTCGGGCGACCTGCTGGTGCTGCTGAAGTTGTAGAGTAAGCCCTACCATTATTGCATCCCTAACCCTGGTTAGCAAAAGGACAATCTCTTAACATGTGACTAGACTGACCACACCCAAAACATCCTTCCTTTCCTGCAAGACATTTGCCTGGATGGTTCTTACCACACTTTGGTCAAGTTGGATAGGTTCTGGTGCCTGAAATACTCTCCTGAGACTTAAGGCCTGATGCCCTACCATTTTGATCCTGTCGAAACCTGGAAAATGGAACACTAGTGTCACACCCCTAACTAGAAAGGGGCGGACATCAAGGATATACACAAGCACATGCTAATTATCTTACTAATCTCATGCACAACAAGTGTAGTATGAGTATGAAACCACGTGCACCCAGTATGTCTCATAGACCGACAATGAAGAAGTAGTGACATGAGTACATAAGAAATCATTCTTTAATTTTATAAGTGTGTATTATACTTATCAATTAAGTTTCATCAATTAGGGATAATCAAATATCACGTAATGTCCAACCACAAAATAAACACATAATAAAACAAGAATGAAAGATGAAATGAGTTGCAATGCATGACCATGAAATGATATGCCTCAAATGTCAAATATTCTATCAATCGTATATACACAATACTTCTCAAAAACACATAGAGAGTTTGTGACCTATGGGGGACTTTGTGTCAGTACATGGACCTCGTAAGTCCCCCATGGGTCACGAACTCTTGATGTATTTCCAAAAAGTATTGTGTATATACAATTCAGAGAGTACTTGACATTTGAGGCATATCGTTTCATGGTATGACATTAAATCTCATTACATCCTACATTCTTGTTTAATTATTTAATTATATCATGGTTGGAAATTACATGACTTTGATTATCTATAATCGATGAAACTTGACTGATAAGTATATTATAGACTTAAAAAATTAAAGAATGATTTCTTATATACTGCTGTCACTCTTTCTTCTTTATCGGTCTATGGGACATACTGGTACACATGGTTTCATAATCACACTACACTTGTTGTACTCTTTATTGGTGTAGATTAGATTTTGAATTCAAGCACTTTTTGTGGAGCTTTCAGAGTTGAGCTCGAGTTATCTTGGAGTTGTGGTGAGCTGTTTGGCTATTACGTGTCCCACACCTCCATCTATGTCTTTAGTTGTTATTTTATTTTAGTATTCAGAAAGGATATTTCTTATGGCTAGGTTTGTCATTTAGTTCCAGACTTGCATCATAGTTTAGAAGCTCTTGTCCTTATGATACTAAATCTTGGGTGGTATTTAACTTTTTGTATTTTATAATTTATAAAAGTTAGCCAAAATCTACATTTGGGAGATAGCTTGCATGCATGGGTGCCCAATTCTATTATTTCAGATCGAGTTACACTATTTACATCTTATTTCTGGAGGTCTGTGTAGAAGTATTTGGGTACTCAGAAAGATATTAGTACAACCTATCACCCTCAGATTGATGGTTAGTTTAAATAGACTATTCGGGTCCTTGAAGAGATCTTGCGGGTGTGAGTGATCGACTTTGGTGATCCTTATTATAAGTTTTTTTCTTTAATAGAGTTTGCATACAATGACATTTATCATTTGAGACTTCAGATGGCACCATTTGAGGTTTTGTATGGTAGAAGATGTTGATAATTTGATTGGTTGCTTTGTTGTATTTGAGGTAAGGCCGTGGGGTACAAATCTATTGAGAGAGTCCTTGGATAAGATCAAATTGATTCAGAACCAGCTTCTCAGGACTCATAGTAGGTAAAAGAGTTTTACAGATTGAGAGGTTCCTGATTTAAAGTTTATGGTTAGAGAGCGGATTCAATAAAGGTTTCACTTATGAAGGGTGTGATGATATTTGTAAAGAAGGGAAAGTTGAGCTCAAGGCATATTGTTTAACATATTGGCGCGGTGGCTTACGAGTTGTCTTTGCCACCTAATTTGATGAGTGTTCACTTTGTGCTTCATATTTCGATGTCGAAGAAGTACCATCAGGATGTTTTTCATGTGATTCAGTTGGATTTAGTGTTACTTGATCAAAATATGTCTTTTAAGTAGGAGTTGGTTATTATATTGGATAGGTAAATTTGAAAGTGAGGTCGAAAGAAATTATATTAGTAAGAGTTCAATGGAAGCTTCATCCAGTTGAAGAGGCTACTTCGGAGTACGAGTCGGACATGTGAATCAATTATATCCATTTTTTTAAACGTTCAATTGCTTTTATTTCTTTTACCGTTCGAGGACAAACGTTAATTTTAGTGGTAGATGATGTAATGACTCGCTAGGTTGTTTTGAGCACTAGACCTCTGTCTATCATAAAAGACTCTTTCCGTAAATATTAAGTGGGATTTTGAACTATTTGTGTAACTAAGGTTATTTAGTCAATGGATATTCTGTTAAATAATTAATTTAATTGGTGGTTAATGGGTCAATTCCATAATTTATTTAATATCCTTTGAGACTTGGTATATGGGTAACAATAAATTAGAGCTTAAAGGAATATAATTTTTTTTATTTCGAGTCTTTGCACGAACCCTCTTTGGCATCGATAACCAGAAGTCAGGTAACCTAATTATTGCTCTCAATTTCAATCTCATATACTTGCCGCCTGGTGGATATATAGTTACTGCTTGGTTGATGGATCACTTCCCTATCAAATCTTGTATTGATGGTGTAGATTGTTCTTGTGGATCTGTAGATGTGGAATTACAACTTGGGTTTGTTTAATTTCATCATTTGGAGGAACATTATATCCAAGATTGATTCTTTTTTCTTATCAAAGATTTGATTTTTCTCATAAAAAAATGGAACTTTAGCTTTACGAATGGCTGATTATCAATTTTGGTGTAGGTTTATGGTGGATTGTACAACACGGAGATGACTTTATTTTAGGTTTAATAAAGAAACAGGACATCAGTACTAGGTGCAAGAGGATTTTTGGTCGGGTACACAATTGTCATCCAAGATTGATTCTTGAAAAGGTGTAGGTTGCATTGAATGTTACTTATTTTTGGTTTATAAGTATAGAAAGAGATCTTGTTACTGATGCAGAAATTGGGTGTTTGTTATCGGTTGAGGTATAGGTGTTAACATGTCCTTCAAGAGTATGATTCATGACATGAAGTATGAGTTTGGGAGCATTTTTCGGAAAGGATTTCACTCTAGGTCACATAGGGTGGTTTAGGATTATACCATGACACTCAATGCTTTGAGGCAAAGTTGTTGGGATAATATGTCACCTGAGCTATAAAGAGATGTACTAATGAGGATTGAGGCATCTGACTCTGAGTGACGTCTGAGAAAAATGTGGTTGCTTGTGTTGGTGTTTGTAGGAGTTTGAGAGAAATAATACAAGAAATTGGTAATCACCTGAAAATTGCGGAAATTTGACGTTCACATTTCCTTGAAGCAGATCGTGAATGTTTTGAAGCTCTGCGAAAGGGAAAAGCAAGATCTTGAGAATTCATGACACATGTTCGACATTCGAGGTATGTTTCGTTGAGGAAAATTTTTCTAATTAAAGATTAAAAATGAAATAGATAATGGGTAAGGTGTCACGACCCAGACCGTCGTGATCGGTACTCACAATAACCCTCCGGTGGGAGAACCATTAACTACAACCCAACTACACAACTTAACAAAAGATAGGCATTTAAAGATACAGAAGCATGTTTAAATGTCTAAGAAAACTGGAGTTCCCATAAGCTCCGGAAATTATCAAAAACAAAACTACCAAACATTGCGGAAAACCACCCCAAGAACCTGAAAGTCAATGTACCAAAACATCTAAAGTGCAACAAGTCTAAGAAAAGGGTACAACCCCAACCAAACATATAAGTATCTAAACAATACTCTAAGTCCAAATAAAATGGACTAAACAAAATGAAGGACTTCATGGCGGCCTGAAAGAGCTGGCTCACCCTTGAAATCCGATCTCGATCACTACTCTCCTAGCTGAGGTCTATCAGTAGCTGCCTGAAGATGCCATGTACTCAACAAAGAACGAGCAAGTGCAGTATCAGTACACAACCACAGTGTATTGGTAGGATCACGCGGCTATCCCAGTAAGCACAACATTTACTAGAATTACAACAAGGTAAACATGACATGCACAGAATGTATACACAATTATCATTTGAAGAGCAATGCACAAATTCACATTCTCAATAACAAGTAAATATGACAATTCAATGGTCCTCTCATGGAACCCATACCCAAACTGTTAGTGTACTGGAACGTGGTACCCGATCCCAATTAGTGTGCCGGACGTGACACCCGATCCTATATATGCACCAGAATGTGGCACCCGATTCAAGTTAGTGCGTCGGAACGTGACACCCGATCCATTCAACACAACTACAATTACAATCACATTCATATGTACATTCTCATAATCATACAATCAAGTGTCAAATCATGTCATACATTCACTCATTTCATTAGGTTTGATCAACAAGGCTTCATTCATATACATACATGCATTACAATGAAGTAATCACCAACATATATCACACAAACAAGAAAACAGACCATCACATACCTCGAAAACAAGCTTGAATCCCCTAAGGCACTTGAATCTTCCCTTTCCGGATTCTTTCTGTTTATTCTAGGTCTATAAATAATTAATATATGCAAGGATCAACAATCAAAGGTCTAATTATCCTGATTATAACAAACCCAATAACCCAAGACCAAACCCATGATCCTAAGGTGTAGTTAGGGCTTTTTCCTACCATCGAATTCAGTCCAAAACCCTTCCCCTATAACATTTAATCAAGAATCTACGGATCGAAAAATGGATTTGGGGAGTAAAATCCTTACCTTTAGCACCAAAAGTCGTGGAAATTGTCAAGAAGTCACCTAGGGTCGTCTCTTAACTCTCAAGAATGAAACTTGCAAAAAAATAATGTTTTTGGGGTTTTTCCCTAACTTAATTCGCGACTGAGCCGCTACGGTGGACTCCATCCCACCACAACGGCTTACACGGAGATAATAAGTCAAAATTTGTGTTCCAAACCCCCATTTCACAACACACCTTAATTCAGGACGTTCAAAAACTACATGCTCACGTCACACTAAGATTAGTTTCGGGAGTTCTACTCGCCCGAATTTGATTCCGTAAAGTCATACGGGTTCCTTAACGTCTTAGCTATTTATTCATGCAACCAAATTCATTATTGAATCTCTAATTCATTACCAGATTTCCCTAGACTTGCGTGACTCTGACTTCGTCCAAATTTGGACTAGGCTAGAAAATCCCAAGTTACTACAAAACCTTTTTGTGACCCGAATTCTTTCCCCATCGGCTTTTCTATAACGACGGGAACATATCGTTACAATACATACCAATTTACCCATTACTCGTCCCCGAGTGACAACTAGGAAAAATGGGCTAAATTAAGGGTAGAGTAGTACCTGAATCGTTGAACAGTTGGGGATACTTGTCTCACAAGTCCTTCTCGATATCCCAATTAGCTTCCTCAAATGGACGATGCTTTCATTGTACCTTCACGGACTTAATATCTTTTGTCCTCAACTTTCAGACATCACAATCAAGAATTTCAACTGGTTCCTCCTCATACTAAAGATCTTTGCCTAACATTACTGAGTCCCACTTTGTGATGTAATCTCCGTCCCCATGGCATTTATTCAATATGGACACATGAAACACTAGATGAACTTCAGATAAGCTAGGTGGTAAAGACAATTTATAAGCCAATGACCCTACACAGTCAAGAATCTCAATTGGGCCAATGTATCGCGGACTAAGCTTGCCCTTCTTGCCAAATCTCATCACCCCTTTCATAGATGACACTTTAAGAAGAATTTCTCACCAATCTGAAATGCCATGTCTCTTACCTCATAGTTTGCGTACTTTTTCTATCGACTTTGGGCTGCTAGGAGCTTAGCTTGGATGCTTCTTACCTTATCCTGAGCATCCTTCACCAAGTTAACCCCAAAGGTTTCACATCTCCAGCCTCAAACCATCCTATGGGTAATCTACATCCCTTCCCATAAAGTGCCTTGAACGGTGCCATGTCAATGTTGGAGTGGTAACTGATGTTATAGGAGAACTCACACAACGGTATGAACTTATCCCAATGTCCTCCAAAGTCAATCACGCATGCCCTCAACATGTCTTCTAACACTTGAATAGTCCTTTGTGACTGCCTGTCCATCTGTGGATGGAAAGTTGTACTGAAAGTGAGTTGTATGCCCAATTCATCATGTAATTTCCTCCAAAACTTGGATGTGAAATGTGTACCACGGTCTGAGATGATAGAAAAGGGCACCCCGTACAGCCTCACTATCTCTTTCACATAAACCTTAGTCAACTTCTGAACATTATAGTCTATTCAGACAGGTATAAAATGGGCTGACTTAGTCAATCTGTCAACCACTACCCAAATAGAATCAAACTTCCCCAAAGTCTTAAGGAGACCAGCCACAAAATCCATAGCTATCATTTCCCACTTCCATTCCGGAATTGGCATTCTCTGCAGCAAACCCGCAGTCCTTTGATATTCATACTTTACTTGCTGACAGTTTTGGCACGTAGCCACAAACTCAACTATGTCTTTCTTCATGCCAGACCACCAATAAAGTCGCTTCAAGTCTTGGTACATCTTGGTTACACCCAGATGAATGAAATACCGCGAACCATGAGCTTTTGTCAATAATTTTTTAATCAAGTCATCAGTTCGAGGAACACAAATCCTTCATTTAGAGCTGAGCACACCCCCTGCATCTAAGGTTGCATCTTGTGCCTTGCCAGACACTGTCTTCTTTCTAAGCTCATTCAAATTCTCATCCTCAAACTGTTTGGCCTTGATCTCGTTAATGAACGTGGCCCTTAACTCAATGCTAGCTAACACTCCACATTTCTCTGAGATGTCCAACTGCATGAACTTAGATTCCAAGGTTTGAATTTCCTTAGCCAAAGTTCGCTTGGATACACTCAAGCAAGCTAGACTACCCATACTTACTATCTTTCGGCTTAGAGTGTCAACCACCATATTAGCCTTACCCGAATGATACTGGATGGTCACATCATAATCCTTGAGTAATTCCATCCACCTTCGTTGTCTCAAATTTAGATCATTTTGAGTGAATACATGTTTTAGACTACGATGATCAGTAAACACCTCAAACTTGACACCATAGAGGTAATGCCACCAGATCTTAAGAGCAAACACTACCACTGCCAACTTTAAATCATGTGTAGGGTAATTCCTCTCATGCACCTTCAGTTGTCGCGATGCATAAGCTATAAAATTCTTATCTTTCATTGACACATCACTCAAACCTGAATGTGAAGCGTCACAATAAACTATAAAATATTTACCTTACATTGGTAGTGCCAAAATAGGTGTTGTGTTCAAAAGAGTCTTGAGCTTTTGAAAGTTCTCTTCACACTTGTTAGTCCACTCGAAAGGTACCTCCTTTTTGGTCAACCTTGTCAATTGAGTGGTGATAGAAGCAAAATTCTTCACAAACCGATGATAGTAGCTGGCGAGCCCCACAAAACTCCTAACTTCGGTCACAGAGATAGGCCGAACCCAATTCTTAACCGCTTCAATCTTTTGGGGATCTACCATTACCACTTCCCTTAAAACTACATGTCCCAAAAAGGCAACTGAATCCAACCAAAACTCACACTTGGAAAATTTGGCGTATAACTTTTGTCTCCTAAGAACACCCAGAACAATATGAAGATGGTCGGCATGTTCTTCCTTACTCTTTGAATAGACCAAAATGTCATCAATAAAGACAATCACAAAAGAATCCAGGAATGGTTTGAACACACCATTCATCAAACTCATGAAAGCTGCGGGCGCATTTGTCAACCCAAACGACATTACTAGAAACTCATAGTGCCCATAGTGGGTTCTAAATGTCGTTTTTCGTATATCCTCAGGCCTAATCTTTAACTGATGGTAACCAGACCTTAGATAAATCTTAGAGAAAACTGATGCACCTTGGAATTGGTAAAAAAGATCATTTATTCGAGGTAGTGGGTACTTGTTTCTAATGGTGACCCTATTCAACTGCTGGTAGTCTATGCACATACTCATACTACCATCTTTTTTCTTAATAAACAAGTTAGGATCACCCCATGGGAAAGCACTAGGATGGATGAAACCTTTCTCAAGAAGTTCCTGAATTTGAGCCTTAAGCTCTCTTAACTCTGTCGGAGCCATGCGATAAGGAGGAATATAGATGGGGTGGGTATCAGGTTCCAAATCAATGCAGAAATCTATATATCTATCCGGAGGCATACTATGCAAATCAGTAGGAAACATGTCTCTAATTTCTGACACCACATGAATAGACTCAATAGAGGGAGACTCAACCTCAACATCCTGAATATGAGCCTAATATGCCAAACAACCCGGCCCCACCAATTTCCTAGCCCGAATGAAGGATATGACCTTAGCTTGCTTAGGTTTGTACACCCCTTCCGACTCTAACTTTTTCTTATTCGGAATCTCTAGAGTCAAAGACTTAGTGTTACAATTTAACACAACATAATAGGGGACAACCAAGTCATGCCTAAGATTATATCAAAGTCAATCATATATAAAATAACCAAATCAACCCAAGTTTGGAAACCCAAAAACATCACAGAACAAACACGATAAACATGGGTGACTATGATAGACTCTCCAAGCGGTAGAAACATGGATGGGGGAATTATGTACATCACAAACCGCATCAAATCCCAAGGCAAACTGAATTGACACGTATGAAAAAGTAGAACCCGGATCAAACAACACATTAGCCATCTGGTCACAGACAAGAATAGTACCTGTGATCACTGCATCAAATGTCTCTGCCTCGGTCTTGCCCGGAAAGGCATAAAACTGAGCCATGTCATCTTGATAGACAACTTCCTTGCCTGGTTGTGCTACTCCCCTGTTTGCATTACCATTACCTTGACCTTCACGACCTCGTTGATTTCTTCCTCGCCCACCTTGTGGATGCCCTCTACCATTATTACCGTTCCTTGTGGCTACCACTCTTCTAGTCTGTACTGCGCAGATTCCAAGATGCACAGTTGGGGACAATCCCTCCTCATGTGACCAGGTTCCCCACAATTATAACAAGTACGATCAAAATACGGTATGCCGCTAGCCGAAGATGGGGCTCCCTGGCTATTCTTAATAAAATTCAGCTGTAGGGTTCCCGAATAACTAACCGTAGAAGCGGGAATGGCTGACTAAATTGGCCGGGCTGCAAGCATCGGCCTACCTGAACTTTTAGAGTAAGATCCCTGAAAGTTACCTGTGCTTTTGGCTTTCTTAACCAAAGCCTTAGCCTGCCATCACGTCTAACTCCTTCTACCTTCTTCACAAAATAAACCACTTTCTGAAAAGATTTTTGCTTAAGCAACCACCTATAAGCTTAAATCTGCAAATCTGACTTTAATCCCTTCAAAACACAGCAAATTTTCTCTTCTAGACTGAAACAAAATGGAGTACCTTATTTGGATAAAACACAACCCTTTGCCTTAAAGGCTGCAACAAATACATTATGTTGCTCTATATTCATGAACTCATCTCTCTTCCTATCCCTCAAAGTTCAAGGTATATACTTCTCCATACAGATAGCTATCAAATGTTTCCCAAGTCATGAGTAGTGCATTTACTAGAAGACACTCAACATGAGACCACCACCACATTTTTGTGTCTCCCTTAAACAGGTATGTCACAAACTCAACCCTAAACCTCTCCACTATATTCATCTTATGAAGCAACTCATGACAGTGAACAAGGAAATCCTAAGAATCTTTAGATTCAGTACCCATAAAGAATGAAGGTCTCAACCTTGAGAACCTAATAAAAACCTCATGTTTGTCTCTAGTCATTACATCCCCACAGTGAGTCAGGGATACATACCTATTTCCAAGGACACATTTTCTATTGATGGTGTTGTTGTTTCCACTTTTACAACTCAATTACTAACCAGATGCGACATAGAATGAAGGAATTAGATACCAGTTTATATCACTTAGATATCAATTGGATTCAAGTCATAGCACGAACGGAGTAGAAAGAAATGAGTTTTTCCAAAAGTACTATAGCCTCTCGAAGAAAAATATAGAGGTCTTTGTACTGTTTCGCAAGACTCTACTAGACTTGTCTTGGTACAATGAGATCAACAAACCTAGGGCTCTGATACCAACTTTGTCACGACCCAGATTGTCGTGATCGGCACCCACACTAACCCTCCGGTGGGAGAACCATTAACTACAACCCAACTACATAACTTAATGAAAGATAAGCATTAAAAGATACGGAAACAGTTTTAAATATCTAAGAAAACTAGAGTTCCCATAAACTCAGGAAATTATCAAAAACAAAACTACCAAACATTGCGGAAAACCACCCCAAGAACCTGAAAGTCAATGTACCAAAACATCTAAAGTGCAACAAGTCTAAGAAAAGGGTAAAACCCCAACCAAACATAAAAGTATCTAAACAATGGTCTAAGTCCGAATAAAATGGACAAAACAAAAAGAAGGACTTCATGGCGGTCTGAAAGAGCTGGCTTACCCTTGAAATCCGAATCTGATCTAGATCACTACTCTCTTAGATGAGGTCTATCAGTAGCCGCCTGAAGATGTCCTATACTCAACAAAGAACGAGCAGGTGCAGTATTAGTATACAACCACAGTGTATTGGTAGGATCACGCGACTATCCCAGTAAGCACAACATATACCAGAATCACAACAAGGTAACCATGACATGCACAAAATGTATACACAGTTATCATTTCAAGATCAATTTACAAATTCACATTCTCAATAACAAGTAAATATGACAATTCAATGGTCCTCTCATGGAATTCATACCCAAACTATTAGTGTACCAGAACGTGGTACCCGATCCCAATTAGTGTGCCAGACGTGACACCTGATCCCATAAATGCGTCGAAATGTGGCATCCCATCTAAGTTAGTATGTCGAAATGTGACACCCGGTCCATTCAACACAACCACAATTACAAACACCCTCATATGTACATTCTTATAATCATACAATCAAGTGTCAAATCATGGCATACATTCACTCATTTCATTAGGTTTGATCAACAATGCTTCATTCATATACATACATGCATTACACTGAAGTAATCACCAACATATATCACGCAAACAAGAAATAAAACCATCACATACCTCGAAAACAAGCTTGAATCCCCCAAGGAACTTGAATCTTCTCTTTCCGGATTCTTTCCACTTGTTCTAGGTCTACAAAACACTAATATACGCAAGGATCAACAATCAAAAGTCTAATTACCCGGATTATAACAAACCCAATAACCCATGATCCTAAGGTGCAGCTAGGGCTTTTTCCCACCATCAAATTCAGTCAAAAACCCTTTTAACCAAGAATATACGGATGCAAAAATGAATTAGGGTAGTATAATCCTTACCTTTAGCACCAAAAGTCATGGAAAACTGTCAAGAAGTTGCATGGGGTCGGCTCTTAACTCTCAAGAACAAAACTTGCAGAAAAATAACATTTTTGAGATTATTCCCCGACTTAATTTGCGATTGAGCCGCTACGACGGACCCCATCCCGCCATAGCGTCCCCGCCCTGGCGGGAATAATCCCGCCACAGCGTCTTGCACGGAGACAGTGAATCAAAATTTGAGTTCCAAACCCCCATTTCACAACACACCTTAAATCAGGACGTTCAAAAACTACATGTTCATGGTAAGATCAGTTTCGGGAGTTCTACTCGCCCGAATTTGATTTTGTAAAGTCGTACGGGTTTCTTAACGTCTTAGCTATCTATTCATGCAACCCAATTCATTATTGAATCTTTCATTCATTACCAGATTTCCCTATACTCGCATGACTCCGACTTAGTCTAAATTTGGACTAGGCAAGGAAATCCCAAGTTACTACAAAAAAATTTTCTGACCCAAATTCTTTCCCCACGGCTTTTCTATAACGACGGGAACATGTCGTTATATAAGGGCAAAAGAAGGAGGTCTCATACCATTGGTGTGATGGGCATTGGTACAAGTACCGGTGTTATAAAAGAGAAAGTTTATTACTATGAAATGACTGATTGAAATTTGAGAATACCAAAGCATATTGACATTAGCAGATGTATTATTGACTTGGTTTCTTTTGTGTGGTTGTGTTTCTTTATTGAACTCATGTATTTGTGATAATTGAAGTGATTATATGTCATATTGAGATGCATTATCATCCCCTTTTAGTGATAATATATTGTTCACATCCATTGACACGAGATTAAGCATGAGTAAAGGCATGACACGTAGAAATGGTCCGTGTTGATATCGAGTTATGATTATAAGTTGGACACGTGGAGATTGTCCATGATGGGAATTGTTTGATTTTATGGTAGTGCATTGAGATCGTCTGCACAGACACATGGCAATTATACATGTCGGTACATAGACCTCATGAGTTCCCATGGACCACAAACTCTCGATGTATTTATGAGAAGTATTGTGTATATACGATTGAGAGAGTACTTGACATTTGAGGTGTATCATTTCATGGTATTGCATTGCATCTCATTACATTCTCCATTCTTGTTGATTAAATGCTTATTTGGTGATTGTACATTACGTGACATTTGATTATCCATAATTGATGAAACTTGACTGATAAGTATAATGCAGACTTATAAAATTAAAGAATGCTTTCTTATATACTCCTATCACTACTTCTTCGTAATATAAAAACGGTGATATGACACCCAGTGACGTAGCCAGAAATTTCATAAAGGATGTCCAAACTTTGAATAATAAATTTAAAAAATGATGATTTAAATTACAAAAAATAAATAATCAAGCTAAGAAATATTTAATTAAGTATGAGAATATTTTTAATAGAATTAACAAGTTTATAATTCAAAACTAACAAAAAGACAAAATAAACTACTATTGAAAGCATAATTTAAATATATTATTACATTTACTCGACGATGTTTCATATCCTAAAACATTTTTATAATAGAGACTCGTTAGAAATAGTATGAAATACTTTATTTTCTACATAAGGTACTATAGAGAAATAAAACCTTATTCCACGAGAAAAAGGTATTAAAATTTATGAAAATCCTATTCCACAAGGAAAATGCATTAAAATTTAAGGAAAGGATTCAATTTTAATTGAAACAAGAATCTTTTTATACTATTTTTAATTAATATTGTTTTAAAAATAAAATTAAAGCTTAATTTAAAGTAAAAATAAGAAAATCACAAAAAACTGAAAGGTGAGATCCGAATTTGGAACGTTCAACACAAATTTGACACTATTTACCACAAAGCTAATGAATATTTATGTTAAAGTTTTACATGTTTGCTTAATTATTAAATTCAGGAAAGCCAAAAAGGTGAGCTTCGAATTTAGGGCGTTCAACACAAGTTTGACACTATTTACCACCAAGCTTATGAATATTTATGCTAAAGTTGCGCATGGAAGGAGTCGAACCGGGGCAACCTGTGGGTTTGCGACGGCTCCAGCGAATTGCACTATGGGTTTCTTTAGTATTTCAGGGTGTCCAAAATACTATATATACAATATAAAGTCAAGACTTTATATATATATATATATATATATATATATATATATATATATGTATAGTGTACTTTATCGAAGAAGGGTGTCCAATGGAGACAACGTAGCTCCGTCCCTAGTGACACCTCTCTATGGACACCATTCTTATTTATCTTTTTTCTCAATTTTTCACCCATTTTTAATATAATAATCTACTAAATACTTCTAATGCATCTTTTAACCTACAATTAAAGAGAATAATGAAAAGTGTTAACATAAAGAATATATTTATTGTTGCATTAGAGAATGAACAATTGTAATGATTTTCACCAACTTATTGCAATCAATCAATTTAAAAAGTATAAGAAATAGGTAGGAGAGCACATAATCTGATGGTCAATTAATAAAATTAAAAAATCATTGCAAGAAAAGCTTTACTACCGGTTGGTAAATAAAATTTTCACTTTGTTTATACAAATGAAATTAGGCAGGAGAGCATATAATCTGAAGGTAAATTGACAAAATGGAAGAATCATTGCAAGAGAAGATGTAGCTATTTCAGGTAATTGCATTTTTGAAAAATATTAGTATTTCAGGTATATTAAATTTTTGATTTGGTTGTACAAATAAAATTCGACAGGAAAGCACATAATGTGAAGGTAGACTGAAAAAATGAAAAAAATCATTGCAAGAGAAGATTTACTATCTCAAATAAATTAATTTTTTGAAAAGCTTTACTACCTCAGATAAATCAAACTCTCGATTTACTTGTACAAATGAAATTAGGTAGGAGAGCACATAAACTGAAGATAAATTGACAAAATGGAAGAATCATTGCAAGAGAAGATTTAATACTTCAAGTAAATTGATTTTTTAAAATGCTTTATTACCTCAGATAAATCAATTTTTTTATATTTTTGTACAAACGAAATTAGGTAGGAGAGCACATAAATTGAAGGTAAATTGGCAAAATGGAAGAATCATAAGATTTACTACTTTAGGTAGATTTAAGTTTTTGATTTATTTGTGTAAATAAAAATTATGCAGGAGATAAAATCGAGAACTCGTAGCAAGAGAAGCTTTACTACCTTAGATAAAACAAAATTTTAATTTATTTGTATAAATAAATTTATTAAAATATATTTGTGTAGATTTGACCATTTTATATTAACAAAATTATAACACACGGATCTAATAAAATGAGAACGAAACTTTATATAGAATTCAATATAGCGAATAGCAAAAGACATCAAAATGACCTCTAACATTCAATTTGTAAATCGTAAAAATGATGCCCACCATGAAGTATAGTTCTCTCATTCCATATTTTTTTATTTACAAATGATGAGGACTATAAAGTATTGAAATAATATGATTAGTTATAAGAAAAATAAATTTTTGATTCTCTTCTTTGATAAGAAAGAACAAATTTAGTGTGATAATTAGAAAATAATAAGAAAATAAGGCATCAAATCGCTAGATAAAAAAAGAAGATAGTAATAAATTGAGTAAAAAACAAAAGGAAGGAAAACAAGAAAAAGGAAAGAAAAAAAATAAAAGTACTATAATTTAAAAAAGAAGAAAAGGAAATGGTGTAAAATGTTACTTTTTATTTTTCTTTTTCTTTAACCACTTCTGTCTCTTTCTATCTTTTTTATGTAACATTTAAAATAGAAAAAAGTTATAAAAATATAAAATTAAACTTTCAAAGAATATATTATTATTATTATTATTTAAAATGTAATACATCATATTATAAAGGTAAGTATAACTATTGTTTTATTTAAAAAATAATTAGACTGGTTTAAGAGTCGCCACTTAATTTTTTAAAGGAAAATTAAGAAAACTGATTTTTTCAAAAGATTAAAACAGAAATCAATTGAAAATGATTTAAAGGGGTCGGGGTTCATATTAGCATTTAGGGAAGGGTCTTAAAGCACCCGAAATGCCCACTAGCACGCGGTTATCCGATAATTAACTATTTGGTTAAAATTTGAACATGCTTAATTGACTTAGCTGCAAAAAAAAATAGTTTATAACTTAAAATTATTTATTTATTCTTTCTTAAGGAGAGGGGATATATTGCGGAATATTACTTAAGTGAACTTGCAATTACTCTAAAAAAGGATCAAGTTGAAAATATATAATCTTATTTAATATTAAGAAAAGTGATAAACTCAAAATGGTTTCTTTTTGGGGAATTGGATTTTTGAAATCTTAAAATTAATTTTAACAAATAAACACATAATGACAATTAAGTAAATAGGGAAAGAAGATTTGAGCCCAAGTTTGGATTTGTCCGTCTGGGCCAACACTTGGGCCTATTTTCGTTTTGAACCAAAGGCCCATTCAAATCATCTGTATCTGTCTTATTCTAACAAAAATCAATGTTTCTTCTTTGGGCCTTAGGCTCAATTCTTTCACCAGTCCTAAATTCTAACCAGATAATAATAGATAAGTGGGCTTAGGCCCAAAGGTAACAAAATACAACTTCTGGAATTTTGGGGGCCTTTAGGCCCACTTCTTGATTTCCGTATACACTAGGTGTATACAATCTCGAATCAGCTCCAATTCCTGTTCGTCAATTTTTGGGGGACCTGTTCTTCAATTTCTATGGTTGGCTAACTCGATAAAGGATTTTTTGGGGGCCACGAATGCAAAGGTTGAGTCCGTGAGGACTCAGACAGATTTCATGCAAAGAAGATAAAAGAGAAACACATCAACATCTATTTTTACAATAGCCGTAAATCTCAAATTATATCCAATGAAAGTGAACCAAAATAAACAGAAAAAATGCAACGGATAAGAATCACACATCAGACAAGTTGAATGTGGACAAATCTATTAGAATATCCAAAGAATTTCTCTAACATAAGCATGCATGGTACTCACAAACAAATGTAGCATTAAACTAATGGATTTAGATCACTCTTCATCTCTAGAATGCAAAATAAAAATAAGCGAGGCAATGACCCAAACAAGAATAAATCAGACCATTCTAACCAATCTTAGAACCCTGACATTACACACTAGCATGATGATAATAACAAAACATGAACTAGGACAGATAAATCATGATAGAAAAATATAGTCAACATTTAAATAATTTATCAGACACATAATGCAAGCAGTACATGTAATACATTTGAAGCAGAAATGAGCGGTGTTATATAGAGATCAACACCCATACATATTTTAATGATGGAACCGGGATTTCAATTAACAACTCAGCATACTATTGACAACCAGATCAAACAAATTTAAGAGTATTTCGCAAGACAAGCTAGTGGACAGCATTCACTACTTGGAACCGATACTAACCAACAAGTAAAATAATGATTTGGTCAAATAAACTCTTTACAGTAAGGTACCAAGTAATCAATCAAGAACAATATACAAAAATAAATAATGATCAACTTACTGAACACATAGAGAGAGATACTAAGAGCACATTGTTAACTTAAGCCAAAATGAAATTCACATTCACATGGATCTATAGAGAGTCACATATTGTAAAGAAAACATTCTACCACAAAAGGGATACGAAGGTGGAAGATGACTACGATAATGACCGAAATTTCCAGATTTTCGCCCATTTAACAACATCAAAATAAACCAGACTATATCTAGAAATAAAAGAAGACTGATATGTTTCTAGCTACATTCTAAACCGAAACATCGAACAATAAATGAATCAGAGGACGAGCAAAAGAAAAATCCCTTCAAAAGCTAGATATGGACAGATTCATAAACACGTTTTTAAAACAACACAAACACTAAAGATCAACTTATATTCATAAGAAACCAAATGTACAATAGCGTAATGTATTTTGACGCTTTCTAAGAACATAACGAAAGACATGAACACTCTTTCATCAAAAGTAAAAATAGAACAATATCATAACTATTCAATGCAAACAAGCTAAGATTTAGGGCGAGCGCAATGATCACGAATTCAGAAGAGTGCAAACAGAGAGATGATTTTAATAATAAACACTAAATCATTTGAAAATAAAACCTTCACTATCATTTCAGAAAAATAAGGTGAAAGGGATAACTCGCACTGAACACATCACACAAGAGCATTTTAAAAAAAAATCGATCAAAGCTCACATCATTGTCAAACGCTGCTGAAAGCAAATTGAATGAAAGGGTTAAGAATGGTTTGCCTTGTTATGAGCAACGAACAAGGACGGGATGAGCTGATGACTGCAATTTCTCCACCACAAAACTCGACGCGAATGACCAACCAGAAACCTGGGTAAAATCTCGAATCCAAAGGAACTTGGGGAAACGATGGTAAACGAGATGAAATAATGACACTCGGATTGGAACCAAGTACCTCTTCCCTTTTAAGAATGTATTTCATATGTATTTTTCATAGCTATTTTACTGTGTTATTCCCTTTCTTAATTAAAAATTTCCCAACCCTTACAATGGAGAAGGAGAAGGGTTTATAAAAGAGGAGATTTAGGGTTCGTTCTGGGGAAAAAGGGATGAAAATTCAAGTGAGAATGAGGGTAGAATCGGAATTCTAAAACTCAATCCTCAATTCAAAATTTCCCAAGGACCAAAGAGTTGTTCGTTTGTACGAGAATTCAACCCAAATCCCACGAAATCCAAACGACAGGGGTGGTGTGAATGGCTTGGATAAATCCAATCGTCCTTGTGCTTGACGTGGCACCCATCCACGCGAGCAAAGGGCAACAAACGCGGCTGCCAGGACAAAAGTGCAGGTGCTTTTCGCTACTGGAACAGTACTATCGTACCATTGTTCTGGTCGATGAGGAAGATGACACGGAAAAGAAAAACGCATCTGCTTGGCCGTGTATTTTGATGGAAAAGATGTCGTTTGGAGCCATTGTTCACGTTGTTTGCCAGATGTTGTTAACGTCATGTATTCACTGATGAAGACACGTATGATATTGTTGATATCTGGGAATTGTACGCGCTGGTCTCTTTGTTGAAGAAGAGGGTTGGGCCGGGTTAAAGAGTATTAAGATTGTGGGCTGAGAAATGGTTATTTGGATGTGAATTGGACTGGGAATTGCAGCTGGGTCAGTTGGAATGGGCTGCTACAACGTGTTGGGTTCTTTTAGTATTTAGTATTGATCTTTTATTGTTGGGTCGGTTATTTTGCTGAAATTAAGGTCCAGAGTTGGCCTGAAAGGGTTGAAATAATTGGTAAGGAAAGGATTGGATTTGTAATTTAATACTTGGCCAAATGAGTTGCAAAATTAGCCAATTTAAAATTACAAATATAGCCAAACTTGGTTAATTGGGACAAGTTCGGCTAATAAGTAAATAGAATGAACTAATATAATTAATTTACAAGCTTCTTAATCTTAACGAAAAAAAATAATTAACTTAATTGTGAAATAATCGATTCGAAAATATAAACTACTATTAAGTGAGCTAATTAACAAAACACTTAAAAAAGTAAAATCTTTTTGAAATGATTTTTTGAATGTTCGTAAGAAATGTAATAATTACATACAAAAATTATATAAAATATATATGTTGTTTTAAAATTATAAAAATGACTAAAATTGCTTCAAAACTTAATTTTTTTTTGAATTTTTGTAAAACTAATTATTCCAAATCATTGAAAATTAAGAAGCTCGAAAGTTAATTCTTATTGGGGAGGGTCAAAATTAGGTGTCAACAACTGTCCCTCGTTTTGCTCGGATTGATGCAAGAAATTTGAGGAAAATGAAATTGACGAATCCAATTTTGACTGACCACATCTTAATCTTTTCTGAAAAAGGGATTTTGGTACGGACTTTAGGGATTATGGTCGAACCCTGGAAGTGGGTTTCCTACATATCTCAGGCTATATGAGAATTCAGGCCACTTGTAGTTCGATACGCTTGATTTGACGCACGATTTTGAAAGAATTCAAAAGCCATCCCTATACTGAATTATGAAGGGATCGAAATGCTCGAGAATAAGATTTAATAGCGAATGTTGGAATACAACCAAGTTTCAACATCGATTCTGCCTACATTTCCCTCAACTCAAGGAATTAGGCTGCTTGTAGTTCGACTCGATCGGTTGAAAAGGAAATCTATTATGCAAGATAACCTTTTGGTTCTGGAAAAGCGACAAAGTAAGTCGAGTATGAAAAAGAGGCTCTCAACCTCTCAGCCATGAATATGGCATGCTTCACACCCATAATTAAGAATTTGCATGGACATAATTTCCGAAGCTTTTGGTAAATTGTCATTTGGATTGGAAAGATGCCTCAGGTGGAAACCAAAACTTTCGGATGCAAAACTAAAACTGATAAACTTAAAGAAAATCGACATGCCTCAGATAGGGTTGTGGTTTGATTGTGGTGGAAGTCGCTCCTCAGCTCGCGTCCTAAGAGTTTGGTACCTCTCTTTGGACTATGTTCCAGTTTGTTGCTAAGAAAAAGTTTCATGTTGTGCCGCATCCTCTTTTATGTCGTCCGCACCTGTGGTTTGCTTTGAGAATTCCTCCTCTTGGATGCTCTCGAAAAAAGACTGAAATAAAACTCATCAGCATAAAATGTAATTCAAATGGGGAGATATTGTCTTTTACTATGTTGACATTTGATTGCTCTCCTAGAACATTTGACGTCAGCTTCCTCCAGTTTGACGTAAAGCAAATAAAGCTTGTAATAAATATTTGTAATATAATCTTCAATGTACTCTTCTTTTGATGTCGAAGTAATAAAATAGGCTAATGTAATATGTTGGTAGTTCTCTTGATGTCGTTGTTGATGGTTCTTTTGATATTGTCCTTGCAATGGAAATAATGATGATAACTTTGTCTCGATGCACGAGCTTTCTTCGCAATGCATGAGTCTTTTCTTGGCGATGCATGACTTTTCCCGCAATGCATGAATTATTTTCCCGCGATGAATAAATTTCCTTCCCGCGATGCATGCCCTTCTTTCTCGCGATGCATGACCTTTTTTTCTGCGTTGCATGCATCTCTCTTGCAATGCGTGAATCTTCCCGCGATGCATGAATTTTCTCGCGATTCATGAATCTCTTTTCGCGATGCATGATTCTTCTTTTCGCGATGCATGAACCTTTTTTCGCTATGCATGAATCTCTTTTTGCGATGCATGAATCTTCTTTTCGCGATGCATGAGCCTCTTTTCGCAATGCATGGATCTTTTTTTCGTATTGCATGAACCTCTTTTCGCGATGCATGAGTCTTCTTTTGCAATGCATGACTCTCTTTCCCGCGATGTATGAATCCTTTTTCCCATGATACATGATCATTCTCTTGCAATGCATGAATCTCTTCCTGCGATGCATGAATCTTTTGATGATGCCTCCCTGATACCGAACGAAGATAATTCTTTATCGAGCAACATAAGTGATCTTCTGGGTATGTTTTGGATGGTGGTATCGTCTCAATCGACAATACAAATAAAAATGACCCTCAGAGTAGTGGTATCATCTCATTCGACAATACGACATAAATAACTCTCCAGATAGTAATATTATCATGTCTGATAATATGATGCAGATAAAAGTCCACTAGGTATCTTTAGTTGATGGAAAACAATAATATTTCTCTCTTCAAGGTTTTCATTTGTTCCATCTCCGAACATAATTGCATGTTCATTATGGACTTCACCTTGTTGGGAAATGAATGAAATGATGTTATTCATATTCCCAAATCTTTGATATAAGAAACATAAAATATTTCCTGCATCCACAGAAAAATTATTAATTTTGGGGAGCTTCTCTCCCTTTTGACTTCTCCATATTCATTGAATGGAGGAATATGTTGATCTTGAGTTAAGCTTATAGATCTGCATCCATAGAAAAAATTGTTAGTTTAAAAATGAAATGATCTGTGTCGATATCTTCGGTTGTCTGCTCTTTGTTTGACTATCTTCGGTTGATTTTTCTGATATCCCGCTTCTTGATAGATAAGACAACATTTTATGCGAAATAATTTAGACACGACAGAAAAGTTTTTATGAAAATAGATTTTCAAAAAGTATATTTTTGGAAAAGGATACTTCCAGCTGTCGTGTCACGTCAAGCTTTAGCGAACGTCTTTGAAGTTGGTGCCTTGAAGTCCATCCAATTATCTGTTGTGAAGTATTCCAAGTTGTTCCAAACCGCCGATGAACCCTATCGTAATTTTTAAGGTCATCCTCAAAAATTTATGTCCCAGTTAACTGTCTTGGCGTATCTCGAACTGCTGGTGAGCAAATTACGGAAATTTTGAGATCTTCTCAAAAATTCTGTCCTAGTTGCAAATCTCAAAATAACTTCAGTCCTTACTTCGTTAGAGATATCTTCTTCTTGAGAATTTTTTATTCCCTCTCAAAAATTATGTCCCAGTCTCTATTATGAATAAAAATATAAATCTTGTAGGAGATATGACCGAACCGTTGTGGCGCCTACGTATCCCATTCTCGAGAATTCAGGTCAAACGTAGTTCAAGTACAAGGGAACATTAAAAAGGATAAAATGGGGTGACCGAGGCCGACATAGGCTGCCTACGTATCTCATACTTGAGAATTCAGGTCAGATGTAGTTCATTACAAGAGGGATAAAACTCTAAACAAAGCGATTACAAGCAAATAAAATGATTACAAGGGAACAACAAAAATACAAATTGAAACTTCACACATAATATCTCTTGACAACATCTGAGTTGATCGGTTTCGACCATTCGGTGTCATCCATCTCCGATAGAACCAAGTCACCTCCAGATAACACTTTGCGAACCATGTAAGGTCCTTGCCAATTTGGTGCAAATTTCCCTTTGTACTCATCCTGATGAGGAAAAATGTGTTTAAGGACTAATTGGCCGATCTCAAATTTCATGGCTCTTACTTTCTTGTGGAAAGCACGAATCATTCTCAGTCGATAAAGCTGACCATGACAAACGACCACCATTCTCTTCTCATCAATCAATGTTAATTGATCAATCCGCTTATGAACCCAATCAACATCACTCAATTCAGCTTCTTGGATGATTCTTAGTGAAGGTATCTTAACTTCGGCAAGTATAACTGCTTCTGTTCCATGTACTAACAAGTATGGAGTAGCTCCAATTGATGTTTTGACAGTCGTTATGTAACCCAAAAAAACATATGGCAACATCTCGTGCCAACCTTTGTGATTGTCAATCATCTTCCTTAGAATCCTCTTTATGTTCTTGTTGGTGGCTTCTACAGATCCATTCATTTGGGGACGATAAGCGGTTGAGCTTCGGTGAGTAATCCTGAATTGTTCACATATTTCTCTCATCAAATGACTATTGAGATTGTCTCTATTATCAGTAATGATGGATTCTGGTACTCAAATCTACATATCAAATTATTGCAAACAAAATCAGCTACAACTTTATTGGTTACCAATTTGTACGAAGCTGCTTCTACCCACTTGGTGAAGTAGTCAATGGAAATCAAAATAAATCTGTGTCCGTTAAAAGCGGCTGGCTCTATTGGACCGGTGACATCCATACCCCAAGCTACAAATCAAGGTGAACTCATAACATTGAGTTCGTGAGGTGGCACTCGAATCAAACCACCATGCACTTGACATTTATGACAATTCTGCACAAACTTGCAATAGTCATGCTCAATAGTCATCCAAAAATACCCAGCTCGGAGGATCTTCTTCGCCAAAGTGAGCTCATTCATGTGAGTACCACAAACTTCGGCGTGTATCTGTTCCAGAAGTTTCGCAGCTTCATTAGCATCAACACATCTGAGAAGACCTAGATCTGGAGTCCTCCTATAAAGGATTTCCCCACTTGGAAGAAATTGTTAGCCATACGACGTATTGATTTCTTCTGGTTGAACGTTACATTTTCGGGCTAAGTTTCGGTCTCCAAATACCTCTTTATGTCAAAATACCAAGGTAAACCATCTTGTTCCATTTCAACAAGTGAACAATGGACATGCCGCTCTTTTACCTCAGTATCGACTGGATCGATATAACTTGTATCCTGATGTTTAATCATTGATGCAATGGTGGCAAGAGCATCGGCCAACTCATTTTGTGTCCTAGGAGTGTGTCTGAACTCGGTCTTGCAGAATCTTTTGCACAACTTCTGTATATACTACACGTACGGTGTTATCTTTGGGTTCTTCATGACCCATTTTCCTTGAACCTGATGAATCAACAAATCTGAATCTCCAATAACCAAGAGCTCATGAACATTCATGTCGATCGCCATCTTCAAACCAAGGATACAAGCTTCGTATTCTGCCATCTTGTTCGTGCAATCAAATCAGAGTTTAGTTGCCATAGGATAGTGTTGACCGGATTCTGATACTAAGACCACTCTGATGCTTTTCCCTTGGTGGTTTTCCTTCCCATCAAATAATACTCTCCAACCAGGGTATGCTTCAGAAATATCTTCACCCACAAATGCTACTTCTTCATCGGGAAAATAAGTCTTGAGCGGTTCATACTCTTCATCAACTGGATTCTCCGCAAGATGATCAGCCAAGGCGTGCGCTTTTATCACCTTCTAAGTCACATACACATTATCAAACTCACTTAAAAACATTTTCCATTTAGCCAACTTCTCGGTCGGCATCGCTTTCTAGAAAACATATTTCAACGAGTCCATCCTGGATATAAGGTATGTCATATAAGAAGACAAATAATGTCTCAACTTCTGAGCGATCCAAGTCAAAGCACAACATGTTCTCTCCAAAAGAGTGTAACGAGCCTCATATGGAGTGAATTTCTTCCTCAAGTAATAAATGGCTCGCTCCTTCTTCCAAGTTTCATCATGTTGGCGAAGCACGCATCCGAATGTGTTATCCGAGACAGACATATATAGCAACAATGGGCTCCCTTATCGTGGAGGAACCAACATCGGCGGATTGGATAAATAATTATTTATGGCATCAAAAGCAATTTGACATTATTCGGTCCACTTTGTCAGGGCGTCTTTTTTCAGCAACCTGAAGATGGGCTCACACACCACGGTGGATTGAGCTATGAACTGGCTAATGTAGTTCAACCTTCCCACAAAACTCATCACCTCTTTCTTGATCTTCGGAGGAGGTAATTCTTGAATCCCCTTGATCTTGGAAGGGTCAAGCTATATGCCCCTCCTACTGACTATAAATCCCAATAACTTGTCAGCTGGCACTCCAAAAGCACATTTAGCGGGATTTAGCTTCAAATTGTATTGACGCAGACAATCAAAAAAATTCCTTAAATGAGTCAAGTTATCTGAAATCTGACGGGATTTGATTATAACGTCATCTACATACACCTCGATCTCCTTATGAATCATATCATGAAAGATGGTCGTCATAGCCCTCATATAAGTGGCACCGACATTCTTGAGACCAAAGGCATCACTCGATAATGATATACAACCCAAGGCGTAATGAAAGTTGTCTTTTCTACATCCACTTCATCCATCAGGATCTGATGATAACCTGCAGAACAATCTACAAATGACTACATCTCATGTTTAGAACATTTATCAATGAGAATGTGGATATTTGGCAATGGAAAATTATCTTTTGGGCTTGCTTTGTTGAGGTCTCTGTAGTCGACACAAATTCTGATATTTCCATCTTTCTTGGAAACCAGAACAACATTAGCTAACCAAGTCGGATACTACGTCACTTCCACCACTTTAAACTCAATTTGCTTCGTAAACTCCTCTTTGATCTTCAAACTCAATTCCGGCTTAAACTTCCAAGTTTTCTACTTTATTGGACTGAAATCTGGATTGATCGCCAATTTATGAGACACCATATTAATACTCAGCCCTGGCATATCCCTGTAAGACCAGGAAAATATGTCAATGTATTCTCTAAGCAAACGAACTAGGTCCCTTCTTTTAGCTTTGGTCACATGGACACTGATTCTGACTACTTTGACACATTCCTCATCTCCAAGATTCACAGTCTTAGTTTCTTCTAGATTCGGCTTGTGTTGATTCTACAATTGTCAAAACTCTTTAGCAACATATTCGGGTACAACATTTTCTTCTTCATATTCCTCGAATTCGTCATCACCTTTCACATTTTGTTCATTCGATTCATGACATGACATGACATTGACAGGTTTTAAATTATTATTACTGAAATCATAAACAAACAAAGTTAGAAAAATAAAACATAATCAGCTGGGTAAATAAACAAATTTTTGATAAAAGATGTTTTTCATTTAGATTGAAAGACAAGCACAAACTTCGGCCATGGCCATGGGCCATTTCGCCTTTTTAAACATCACGGGGGAATTTAAAAACTCAAACAAGTAAAAATTGCATAAAGGGTGGGTCTCGGGCCTCTTCCGAACTACCATCGATTTTAAAAACAAATATAAACACATGTCCTTTCTACCAAGATGAGCGGGAAATCAAGAGTGGTGTGGAGGTCCAATTTTTGCAATTGCTCCTCAGGTTCTGCATCACGGATGCCTGATATTTCAGCCTCTTCCTTGATGACCGCATCAATCTCCTAAAAAAGGCCCTAGATTCCTCCCCCGAGACCACCATCGTCAACATACTCTCGTACTGGAAATGATTGGTACAAACGAGAAATTGGCCTGACCAATGCTTGATCAGCATTGTTGTTCTTCATCTCTACTTCATCATTTGTGGGGACATACCCCAAACCAAACTTTGCTCCTTTGGCGGGAATTTGGATAGGCTCAACAATTTCTTGAAAATGCTTCCCCAATCCGAAACCTGGTTCGAAACCGCTCTGGAGCATAACAGTAGTAATCATCTTATACACAAAAGGCATAAGGGGGTGTGGAGCCAAATCATCACCGGTAGCATTTACCAGCTCCAACTGTAGAAATCACAACCTCATGAGAGTTCATCGATGATCGGAGCATACCCATTGGAATGGTTCCCTTCACTATGAATGACCAATTACTGGTCCTTCCAAACAAATTTCATTAATTAGTGAAGGGTAGAAGGCACAGCCCAGCCCTGTGGATAAATGGTCTTCCGAGAAGCAAATTGTAACTAGTATTGATGTTCAACACTTGAAACTTGACATTAAATTCCGTAGGACCCATCTGAATATCCAAGTTCACTGCACCCAACATGTCTCTTTGAACTACATAGAAAGCCCTCACATTGACTTAGTTCTGGTGAACCTTTCCCAAGTCGAGTTTACCTGCTTCAAAGTCAAAAGTGGGCAAATATTGAGACCGGATCTGTCATCGATCAAGACGCAATTTATAACCTTGTATCATCACAAAATGGTGACATGCAGAGCTTTATTGTGCATCTTGCGTTCAAATGGCAGTTTTTCACCACAGAAACTGATGCGGTGTCCTCGAACGACTTGGTGTATCACGACTGCAAGATTATCACTGTTGGTACCCACAGACACATAAGTGTCATCCAAAGCCTTCATCAAAGCTTGTCTATGTAGTTGTGAACTCATCAGCAAAGCCCATATAGAAATCTGAGCTGGTGTTTTCTCCAGATGCTTCACGATCGAGTAATCTTTTGGTTTCATCCTTCTCCAGAACTCTTCTACTTTAGCTTTACTAATCGGCCTTTTAGACTGATCTTTTTTGTACCCCCTTGGCTAACTCTTCTGGTGTGTAGTATCTATCGGATCTAGCCATACCCTAGGTATTAGCCGTTTCAATCACAATTCTTGGTTGGGAGAGAGTTTCTCTTGGAACCAAGGCAACAGCCTTCTCGGGTGTCAGAATCACAAACTTTTCCTTCTCTCTAATGCACAACGAAGCTACAGCCCTTTCCAATTCATCAGGAGCGATCAGAATTATTGCTTTTATCACGCACCAATCATCATCCATCTCTATAATATTGATAGTGATGCCTCCATGATTTGGCAAAGGGTTACTATTGACATTGGGCGCAACTGTCTGGAGAGAGACCACTTTCAGGTCAATAAGATCTTGGATCAAGTACTTGAGGTTGATACAGTCCTCTATATCATGTCCAACACCGTTGGAGTGATATGCGCACCTCTGATCAGGTCTTTAAAACCTTAAGCTAGTGTCAACTGGCTTGGGCCCTACTGGATGAATGTATCATGCCGCAGTTAATCGTTCGAATAACTTTGTTTGGCTTTCAATTAGCGAAGTTAAACTTCTAGCGAGATTCTTCTCAAACCTAGGACGGGGAGGATCATAATTGCCTTGTTGAGGGGGAGGCATTCGATGATAATTTGGAGCGTTTGGATGGGGGGCTTGATATCTTGGGTATGGATTGGTTTGGTAATTTGGCTATGGAGCTTGGTAGTTCGGGGGAGTATTTTGGTAAAACGGAGCTGGGGCTTGGTACATTGGAGGAGGGATTTGGTAATTTGCATGAACATTGGCACAATTGGGGGCGACGTTTCAGTAGTGATGAGATGGAGTCTGGTGAATTGGAGGGGGAATTTGGTAGATAGAAGGGTGAGTATTTTGATAACTGGGGGGAGGGGTATTTTGGTAACTGGGGGCATTTTGATAATCAGCATGTGCATAACAAGCCGGGTATGAGCTCTGTGAAGGTCGAGAACGACCTTGGTATGAAGAGGAATTCCTTGTGGTCTTCTTCCCCTCATAAGAGATAGAAGACACACCTTCCCTTTTCTTCTTCAACAAACCCGAGGATCCGGGTGAGGCAGCAACACGGGCAATCTTCCAGGTTCTTAATTTGTCTTTGATAGTCTCACCTACTTTGACTATCTCGGCAAACTTTGATCCAATGAGCAACATGATTCTATCATAATACTCGGGCTCTTGAACTCGCACAAATACTTCAACAATTTCTTTCTTAGACATAGGAGGCCGAACCCTAGCTGCCCCATTTCTCCATCTGTATGCAAATTCTCTACAACTTTCATTCGATTTTTACTTCATCTTTTCTAAGGAATAACGATCAGGAACGATCTCCACATTATAGGTGAATCGTTTGATAAAGTCCTTATCCAGAGTATTCTAGCTAGGCCATTGTCTCGTTTCATGAGATGTAAACCATTCTAGAGCCTCTTCACTCAAACATCGGCTAAAAAGCCACATTAATAAAGCTTCATCTCTTCCAACTCCCACGAGCTGGTCACAGTAGGCCCTCAGGTGTGCTAAGGGATTCCCTGTTCCTCCGAAGACGTCAAATTTTGGCACCTTAAACCCTTTTGGGAGGTCTAGATTTGGATGGATGCATAGGTCCTCATAACTCAACCCGACAACTTCAGGAATGCAGTGCAACTCTTTCATGGCCTTTCAGATCTCTTCCTTCATATCCAGCTTGGCGATCTATTCCTTTGACCTCCACTCTCTCTCTCGCTCCTCATAGTGGTTGAGCTCAGAACCATTGGCGTAAGGCTCATTAGATTTGGAAAGTGTCTTTTTGAGGTAGGGGTGGAGAAATATAGGGACTCTTCGTATTTTTAGGGGCATGATACTTTTGAGGGAAAGTCTGGAGGCTAGTATGATAATTTTGGTGGTGGAGAGAAGTGTGCGGGTGGTTAATGTTTTGGTTTTGGGGGGGGGGGGGAACTATCTTATAGGTTGGCATTTGGAGGAGGAAGTGGCGCTTGGGGGTTGGTACTTTGAGGAGCAGGCGGTGTCTGGTAAGAGGCGGAGGCATAATGGAGATTTTGGGCGGTTAGGTTGATGATTGAGATATTCTGAGCAGGACTGGGGGTGGGTTTTGAGCCTATTCCGCATTTGAAGGAGGAAGTGAAGTGGAGGCCTTCCGTCTGTTGGAGCATTAAAAGCAAAATTCGGAATAGGCAAATCTTGCCTTCTCTGTATTTCGACCCTTATCTCGGTGATCTGTTGCATCAACTATATGATTAACTCTATCTGATCGGCGATGACGGGATGAGCCACGACAACATCTGTTAAGCCAGTATCCTCAACGTTATCGCCCATTGTTGACTTGCCCTTTTGAGAATTCTGACTGGGGAAGGAATCTATGGGAGCTTTTGATCGTGTAAAATAAGGGTGTTCAACCAGCATATCAACACAGATCAGTTCTAACTACTTGTAGAGGAAAAAATAACTCAAAGGCAAATTTGTTAGTTTTAGTTCAGGACAAAAAATGCAAAATATCACATAGAAAACATGTAAACACATAAAAGTTTCTTCGTTTGAGGATATGTTAACCCACAAGTAACGAGGACTGATTTTTTAAATAAGCAGGAATTTTCTCATTTTAATTTAAGACTAGTGACCCAAGAAGGTTGAACTGCGTTGAGCTAAGGTCTTCTTGCTGCATTTCTCGGCATCTGTTGATGTGAACTCCACATTTCCTTGTAGAATGAAGGGGAAAAGAAAATTTTTAAAAAGATAGGGGCCGGGCCTTGAAAGGTTGTCTACTATCTCCAAAGGATAATTCAGGCTCTACGTAGTTCGAATACAAAAGGAATTTGATTTTCATTCATTCTTTCTTTTGATTACAAGGAAATCAAAAACATGCGATAAAAACTCCTAAAATATAGATTGTGCCTTTATTAAGGCTTCTTCTTCTGTTTAGTCAAAACCTTCTAGCTGTTGCATTAACCACAGGGGGAAACTCAACTTGGATCCTTCCCTTGTTGATTAGGCACTCCACGTCATAGCAAAACCCGAGGCACTTTCCAATGCTATGATCTATGGCGTCGTGATAAGGGCAAGGTTTCCAGAATTCAATTCCAACATGATCAAACGCTCCATCATTCCTTTTGATAGGGGTCAAGACCCCTCTTCGAACCAACTGGCAATATATATCCAACAACGTTCTCTTAAAAGGCGTAAAGAAGTGACAGTAAAACACAGTATGCTCTGTGACCAGTATACTGGCCCCGGTTGGTCATACGTAAGGAGAGTGTTGTCACCACACATATAGGGGATTTTCCCAATGTTGATCAGGTTGCGGATCGTGGCCTTAAGCTTCACACATTCTTCTATTGTGTGCCAATTTCGGTCTGGATTATAGACACATATCTTATGCATGTCCTCCGGTTTAACCTCAGAGGTGGTTCGCTTGATGGGTCTGAGGATATGTTTAGCCTGAAGATGCTCGTAAAGGAGAGCACATGAAATAACTTTTGCTCCTACCCTATATTCATGTATATGTGCTTCGAGAGTGGTCTTCTCGTTCCTTTTTTTCAGACGTCCTTGGAAAGGAGGCCTATAGACAATTTCCTCCTCAGGTTCTTCTTCAACGGCTTCAATTTCAGTGTCTTCGGGATCGGTGACATCGACCTCCTAATGGAAGAAAAGTACATTTCATGCAGCTTTTGAAGCCTCGGGGCTATATCATCTCTGAAGACATCGTCTTTCTTCCACATAGTGGTTGTTTCTTCATTCATGATACCATATCTTACCATCTTAGTCGCCAACTTCGCGTCTAATGTTGTACTTTTGGCTTATGCAACCATGGTGGCGAGTTTCACTTCTATTCTCCTTTCTTTGGTTTCGTGGATCTCTTGTTTGAATCGACATAGTTTCATCCTTAAATCCTCCACAGTCGGCTCCATCTCGACATTCTTGCCTTTTTTTCCATCTTAGCAGCATATATACCTTTTCTAAGATGATAGAGTAATATCTTAGGATTTGCTAGTAGGATTTTATTTTTTGGCTGAGAAACTCATGACTCAGGAAATTCTGGTCGGACATTTTGGGTAATGACTTGTATTTGGTATTGTAGAGATTTTTCAAAAAAAATTTGAAAAGGAGTGGGCTAAAATATCCTCGTTCAAAGAAGAAATATCACATAAACAGTTAAAGTACACAAGCGGATAACGTGCGTCCTAAACAAGTAAGGGGCCCTTTTGTGCCAAGGGTAGGCCTAACGTTTTTTGAAAGATGTATGTGTAGAATTGAACCATTTTGTTACCCCAAAGAAAATTTTGCATATAAAATAATGTTCAGAAAGCAAAAATAAGCAGGGGAAATAGGGAATAAATGGGAAACATAAAAGGAAAGGTCAACGCAGGGGTTGTTTGAAAAGAGTACCAAAATACAAGAAAGGCAAGCCCACGCAGGGGAAAATAACAACAAGTACACATAGAAAAAACCCACGCAGGGGCGAAGTCCACTAAGAGGTTCCTGACGGCCTCGCTTCTGTTCTATTTCTCTTGTTTTGTCCCATATAGTGCTGAAGCATGTACTGAATCATTAGCTAGTATCCGTCGTGCCGGTGCCCTTTTTCTTCCCAATCTTCAAACCGCATCTCTCCCCTATTACTTTCCATCCATGTGTTGAGCTCCCCAAAATCGCACTTCAAGCTCTCTAATTCTTGGGTTACACCTTCGAAGGCGTATTTATCCTCTTCTTGCTTTCGGAGGAACTCATTATGCATTTCCCGAGCTTCCTTTTTGACTTCTCTCAATTCTATCAAAGCCTTGGACTCTTTGTCCACCAAACTGCGGTAGATGTTTGGAACTGGGAAGGAGATTCCTTGCAAGTTGTCTTTCAACCAACCTTTGTAAGTTTCATCATACCCAGCATTAAATCGGTCCGTGGCAATGGTGTATTTATCCATTCGTACTGCTTTTGTCCATTCTCTCAGCATCTCTAAGCCTCAGGCACTCTATCATCCCCGATATGGAACACATAGATACGGTAGTATGCATTGGGGATGTAGTTTATTTTCTTCCGAACTGCCTCAGGACTCGGATGGGTGCATACGGGCGGATACCCCGAATACCTGGTAGAGGAAGCACAAATGGTTCTCTTTTCTTTCTAAATCTGCCCAGAACAACATATCATTCAAACTCTTAAGAGCATTATGCCCAACGAGGGTATGGAGCTTTTAATTCCCCTGTCTCTTCACCAAGTGGTTCATTATCCACCATTAGAAGAGGAGGTTACTGCCCTGAAAGTAACGATGCCCTTCCTTACAATTTCCTAAAGCGCGGTACATGTCGAATAAGACGATAGGCACGATGGGGTGATATTTCACTTGCCCTTGGTTCTCATACACATGGAACAAGGTGTTTGCAAGCATAATTATCCGGGTGTTTATGCTGAGGCTCGGGCCTTGGGGAAAAATATAGTACCTAACAGTGCAATAGTGAACGTCAGGGATCTGATCTCATCCCATTCTCTGAAAGTAATCCTGAACTCTTGGTTATGATTTGCATAGAAGCTTGCATTCCCAAATTTGATATAGAGATCCCTGAAAGCGATGCTTGACCCAAGGGACCAGTGTGCGCAATCCTTTCTTAATCCAAGCCATTTTGTAATTTCTTCGACAGTAGGCTTGTTAGGTATTAGGATGTCCTCCTATTTTCTTACTCTTCTTTCAAGCCTTGTACCTACTGTGTCTATGCCATCCCGAATTTCCTCAATTGTCAGGGTGATTTCCATGGTTCCAAATTAGAACACCATTTTTTCATTGCCCCAGTAGCCGGTGAGGATTTCAATCAGTTCGGGCCACCCAACCATGTTGATGATCTCTGTTTAGGCCCCTACATATTTGTTGAGATCCCTTCTGTGAAGCGCGTTGAAGTCGTTATACCATAAATTGAGCAAATTTGGGGGCCTTACAACCTTGTCGAACTTGGGAAACTGAGTCATACCTACAAAATAAAACCCGGTTAAGATTCCCCCCCAAATAGGTAACAATCAGGTTTCTACACATACATCTTTCAAATGTCAAATAATATGATATGTCGTTAGGTCGTGGACCTTGGACATGATTTTTAGTGGTTTTACTAATGGACTTAATACGTCTTGGGTATTAAGTCGTCTTAGGCTAATGCTTAGATTTGGATTTGGTTTTGCTCTACTCTAGGTTGACTAGAATTGGTTAGAAATGATGGTTACTCGAGTCGGACAAACAACGGGGTTGAAGCCTAATAAACGACGTTGGATGACCACAAGTCAACTATTCATTTCTCACTTCCAAAGAATTCAACTTGTGTTTTTTTAAGGACAGCGTGGTAAGACACGTAACCGTCATTTTTCCTAAAGTAATCTATTTGTCATTTGGCAGAATCGAATGCCATGAATGTCACAATTTAATATATACGATAAATGAAACAAGTAAATAGTTAAAACACATAGCCAAATAAATTAATTTTAAGGTTAGAACCATTCAAATCTCCAACAGAATCGCCATTCTATTTTATTTAAAAAATAATTAAACTTATTTTAAGAGTCGTCACTTAATTTTTAAAGGGAAATTAAGAAAACTGATTTTTTCAAAAGATTAAAACAGAAATCAATTGAAAATAATTTAAAGGGATCAGGGTTCATATTAGCATTTCGGGAAGGATTTTAAAGCACCCGAAATGCCCACTAACAAGTGGTTATCCGATAATTAACTATTTGGCTAAAATTTGAACATGCTTAATTGACTTAGCTGCGAAAAAAATAGTTTCTAACTTAAAATTATTTATTTTTATTTTTTAAGGAGAGGGGAAATATTGGGGAATATTAATTAAGTGAACTGGCAAATACTATAAACAAAAGGGTGAAGTAGAAAATATATAATCTTATTTAATATTAGGAAAAGTATTAAACTCAAAATGGTTTCTTTTGGGGAATTGAATTTTTGAAACCTTAAAATTAATTTTAACAAATAAACACATAATGACAATTAAGTAGATAGGGAAAGAAGATTTGGGCCCAAGTCTGGATCTGTCCGCCTGGGCCAACACTTGGGCCTATTTTCGTTTTGGGCCAAAGGCCCATTCAAATCATCTGTAGCTGTCTTATTCTAACATAAAGTAATGTTTCTTCTTTGGGCCTTAGGCCTAATTCTTTCACCTGTCCTAAATTCTAACAAGATAATAATAGATAAGTGGGCTTAGGCTCAAAGGTAACAAAATATAACTTCTGAAATTTTGGGGGCCTTTAGACCCACTTCTTGATTTTCGTATACACCAAGTGTATACAATCCTGAATCAGCTCCAATTCTTGTTTGTCAATTTTTTAGGGACCTGTTCTTCAATTTCTATGGTTGGCTAACTTGATAAAGGATGGTTTGGGGGCATTCGTGGCACCCTTTGGAATGCAAAGGTTGAGTCTGCGAGGACTCAGATAGATTTCATGCAAAGAAAATAAAAGAGAAACACATTAACATCTATTTTTGCAATAGCCGTAAATCTCAAATTATTTCCAATGACATTGAACCAAAATAAATAGAGAAAATTCAATGGATAAGAATCACAAATCAGACAAGTTGAATGTGGACAAATCTATTAGAATATCCAAAGAATTTCTCTAACATAAGCATGCATGGTACTCACACACAAATGTAGCATTAAACTAATGAATTTAGATCACTCTTCATCTCTAGAATGCAAAAAATATAAGAGAGGCAATGACCCAAATGAGAATAAATCAGACCATTCTAACCAATTTTAGAACCTCGACATTACACACTAGCATGATGATACTAACAAAACATGAACTAGGACAGATAAATCATGATAGAAAAATATATTCAGCATTTAAACAATTTATCAGACACATAATGAAAGCAGTACATGTAATAAATTTGAAGCAGAAATGAGAGGTGTTATATAGAGATCAACACCCATATATATTTTAATGATGGAACCGGGATTTCAATTAACAACTCAACATACTATTGACAACCAGATCAAACAAATTTAAGAGTATTTCGCTAGACAAACTAGTGGACAGCAGTCACTACATGGAACCGATACTAACCAACAAGTAAAATAGTGATTTGGTCAAATAAACTATTTACAGTAAGGTACCAAGTAATCAATCAAGAACAATATACAAAAATAAATAATGATCAACTTACTGAACACATAGAGAGAGATACTAAGAGTACATTGTTAACTTAAGCCAAAATGAAAGTCACATTCACATGGAGCTATAGAGAGTCACAGATTGTAAAGAAAACATTCTACCACAAAAGGGATACGAAGGTGGAAGATGACTACGATAATGACTGAAATTTCCAGATTTTCGCCCATTAAACAATATCAAAATAAACCAGACTATATCTACAAATAAAAGAAGACTGATATGTTCCCAGCTGCATTCTAAACCGAAACATCGAACAACAAATGAATCAGAGGACGAGCAAAAGAAAAATCCCTTCAAAAGCTAGATATGGACAGATTCATAAACACGTTTTTAAAACATCACAAACTCCAAAGATCGACTTATATTCATAAGAAACCAAATGTACAACAGCCTAATGCATTTTAACACTTTCTAAGCACATAACAAAGACATGAACACGTTTTCATCAAAAATAAAAACAGAACAGTATCATAACTATCCAGTGAAAGCAAGCTAAGATTTGAGGCGAGCGCAATGATCACGAATTCGAAAGAGTGCAAACAGAGAGATGGTTTTAATAATAAACACTAAATCATTTGAAAACGAAACCTTCACAATCATTTCAGAAAAATAAGGTGAAAGGGATAACTCACACTGAACACATCACACAAGAGCATTTTCAAAAAATCTCGATCAAAGTTCACATCATTGTCAAACGCTACTGAAAGCAAAATGAATGAAAGGGTTAAGAATGGTTTACCTCGTTATGAGCAACGGACAAGGACGAGACGAGCTGATGACCGCAATTTTTCCACCACAAAACTCGAACGCGAATGACCGACCAGAAACCTGGACAAAATCTCGAATCCAAAGGAAATTTGGGGAAACAATGGTAAATGAGATGAAATAATGACACTCGAATTGGAACCAAGTAGCTCTTCCCTTTCAAGAATGTATTTCGTATGTATTTGTCGTAGCTATTTTACTGTGCTATTCTTTTTCTTAATTAAAAATTTCCCAACCCTTACAATGGAGAAGGAGAAGGGTTTATATAAGAGGAGATTTAGGGTTCGTTCTTGGGGGAAAGGGACGAAAATTCAAGTGAGAACGAGGGTAGAATCGAAATTCTCAAACTCAATCCTCAATTCAAAATTTCCCAAGGACCAAGGAGTTGTTCGTTTGTACGAGAATTCAACCCAAATCCCACGAAATCCGGACGACAGGGACGGCGTGGATGGCTTGGATTTATCCAATCGTCCTTGTGCTCGAAGTGGCACCCATCCACGCGAGCAAAGGGCAAAAAACGCGGCTGCCAGGACTAAAGTGCATGTGTTTTTCGCTACTGGAACAGTACTATCGTACCATTGTTCTGGCCGAGGAGGAAGACGACACGGAAAAGAGAAACGCATCTTCTTGGCCGTGCTTTTTGACAAAAAAAGTGTCGTTTGGAGCCGTTGTTCACGTCGTTGGCCATCTGTTGTTGACGTCGTGTATTCACTGATGAAGACACGTCTGATGTTGTTGATGTTTGGGAATTGTATGCGTTGGTCTCTTTGTTGAAGAAGAGGGTAGGGCTGGGTTAAGGAGTATTAAGATTGTGGGCTGGGAAATGGTTATTTGGATGTGAATTGGACTGGGAATTGCAGCTGGGTCAGTTGGAATGGGTTGCTAGAACGTGTTGGGTTATTTTAATATTTAGTATTGATCTTGTATTGTTGGGTCGGTTATTTTGCTAAAATTAAGGCCCAAAGTTGGCCTGAAAGGGTTGAAATAACTGGTAAGGAAGGGATTGGATTTGTAATTTAAGACTTGGCCAAATGAGTTGCAAAATTAGCTAATTTAAAATTACAAATATAGCCAAGCTTGGTTAATTGGGACAAGTTCAGCTAATAATTAAATAGGATGAATTAATATAATTAATTTACAAGCTTCTTAATCTTAACGAAATAAAAATAATTAACCTACTTGCGAAATAATCAATTCAAAAATATAAACTAATATTAAGTGAGCTAATTAACAAAACACTTAAAAATGTAAAATCTTTTTGAAATAATTTTTGGAATATTCGTAAGAAATGTAATAATTACATACAAAAATTATATATAATATATATATATATATATATATATATATATATATATACACATTGTTTTAAAATTATTAAAATGACTAAAATTGCTTCAAAACTTAAAAAAAGAATTTGAATTTTTGTAAAACTAATTATTCCAAATCATTGAAAACTAAGAAGCTCGAAAGTTAATTCTTATCGGAGAGGGTCAAAATTAGGTGTCAACAACTGTGTTAAAAAGGTAAAAAAGATAAAAAAAAAATTAGCACATAAATAAGAATTTATTTATTTTTAAAAGTCAAGAGTATGAGAAAAATATTAATCATGATCCTTGATCGAAGAGATATTTTTTGGCAAATTTTATAGGTCAAAAGAAAAAATTTAAGGAAAAATAAGAAATTTCATTAATAATAATAAATTATGATAATAAAGAAGAGATGAATAATATTATTATAATTCTTAGAAAATTTTAAAAATAGAATGTAGAAAGAGGATTTAAGAAAATAATATTAAATTGTAGTAGCGTGAGGAGAGTGTAACATCCCGGCTTAGAATAAGTTAATTTTAGAATGAACCAATTTGAAAGAGTCAATTTGAAAATTTGGGCAAGCTATGCTAAGTTATGAGTTTGAGTCAACTTCAAACGACCATAACTTTCAGTACAGAATGCGTTAGATGGCACATAAGATATCAAATGAAAGGTCTTGGAATCCTCTTTCCAACGCCACCAAGTTTGCTAATTTTCGAGTTCGTATGAGGGGTATTTTGGTTTTTCCTTACCTAATCAGATTAAAATGAAATTTGGTAATATTTAGGGGTCTAAACTGATTTGGTTCAGTTTTACAGATCCTAATTTACGCTAGGGTTTTAAGAGGAGTTCAAGAAGAGGAGAAAAGGGAGAAGAGTCAAGGCGTTCTTCAAGTTTTCTTGTGAATCAAAGGTTGTTCCGCCAAGGGTTTAATCCCTAAGAGGTATGTGACTTCTCATAGTGTTGGGTTCGTTCACCCACGCGCCAATCAAATTTATTTCAGTGCAATTTATTTCGTTCTTGAAGTTGAAGGATTAGGGTTCTTGATGAGTTTTCTTGAAATTTCTATCGTAATCTTGATTGTTGGGGTTTTGATGAGTTCTTGAGTTGAAATTTAGTGATTTGAGAGTTGTTTTGAGTAAATTTTTGTGTACTTTGGTTGGGTATTCGAATCTAAGTGATTGGGGAAGAAACCATTTGATTCTAGGCGAATTAGGGTTAGAAAACGAGTTAGAATTTTCGTCGGGGTTTTCTGGGCAAGGGTTGGCACACCGCCCCACCAACGCGCTAACAGAGAGGTCCTGTAGTTTGGAGCATGGAGTCCTGCGCCAGCCAGTGCGCCCCAACGACTAGCCTGAAGGATAGGAGTTGGCGCCCTACGCCACTCAGTGCGTCAGGGTCATCTACCCCCACCCGTTCTCCTTCGTTTAGTCCATCTGAGTTCTTTCAAAGGGTACCTTCACTCCTCTTTGATTCTAATCACTCTAAAACACTTCTAAACATCTAGAAATCATTCATAACCTTGAATTCATAATTCAAATTCAAGGTAGAGCTAAGAGTCAACTCTCGAGAGTTTTTTTGAGTCTTTTGCAAACCTTTTTAAACTTATTTTAAGACTGGAGCATCTGAGTTAGAGAAAGAATAGAGTTGAGTTCATTTTCTTTCAATGATATATGGAACTAAGTATTCCCAAGAGTAAATGTTTTCACATTTAAGATGAGAGGAAACACCGATTTCCAAAAGAGTTTTTGAGCAGTTTTGAGTACCATCTCTTTTAAGAGAAAGATTTTTGAGTAATAATATCAAACTATAGAAAGAGTTATGTTTTAAACATATGATCTAGTTACATTTTGGGAGTAGTATTGAGCACCGATATGGGGACGAGTTCAGATAACTCAAAGTCCTCATAAACTTTGAGTTATGTAGCCAACGTGGGTAGAAAGGGTCATACTTTTTTTAGATGATTCCTTATTGCTTTTAAGCATAGACTAGTGGATCCACTTAGTGGTAGGTTCTATACCTCGGCAAAGTATAGGACAGTTTTGGTAGTGTGGGCTAGATGTTGTATCATCAGTTAGCTCATAGTGATGGTTGTCGGTTAGAGAACCTCCCACACAGAGTTTATTTTGTATTTATAAATACAAGCAGAGTTTATTTTGTATTCTTGCATATAAACTGAGATAAATTGTATTTTTAAATACATGAAGTTGTTATCTACTGTTTTAAAAGCTTTTCTTTATAATGCATCTTTACTACTGCTTTATATTGAAATGAGTTGAGTAAGTTGAGTTGAGTTGAGACGAGATAAGTTATTTCTTCAGTTCCAGCTCAAGCTTATGTCTTGTTTAGATTTTCCCTCACATGCTCATACATTCCATGTACTGACGTCATTTAGCCTGCATCTTTTATGATGCAGATACAAGTGACTAGGATCAACATCCAGCGCTTCATTGATCCAGTTGAGTTCCAGATTTGGTATTTCAGTTTGTTAGGATGATCGAGGTCCTTGTCCCGACATCCCTCATAGTATTAGAGGCTTCATAGATAGATAGACAATAGTTCAGTAGTTCATGAGTCTTTCCATTTTCAGTTGTTTCAGTTGAGACTTGAGTTGCCTCTTTGGCCAATTGAATGTTTCTTTTAAACATTCTGAGTTTATTATATGAGTTTATCTTTTGAGTTCTTTTAAATGTTGAGTAAGTCTTTCGCTAAGAGTTGAGTCAGGCTAAGGGTTCGCTTGGGCCATCAATGGTTCTCGAGTGCTCGTCGCGCCCAGGGTGTAGGCTCGGGGTGTGACAGAGAGACATAAAGTATTTTTTTTTAATTTTGCTTTTACTGATTTTGTAGATCAAAAGAAAATTTTAAATTGTAACAAAGAAATTTTTTGTGAATAGTAATAATAAATTATGATAATAAGGAGGAGAGATAAATAATTTATTATTATTTAAAAAATTATAAAAATAGAAGGTAAAAAACAAATTTAAGAATAAATAATAAATTATACTCCTTTGTCCCTTTTATTTATCAAATTTTGACTTGATACACCTCTTAAGAAAATATTGATTGATATATTGAGTTTACCATGTTACCCCTATTAATTGATATGATCCCAAATATATATTTACTCACTATTCCCTCCATCCCATATTATTTGATTTCTTTTCATTTTACACTGTGCTTAAGAAATCATAAATAAGAAGATAATTTTATTAATTTACCCCTTAAAAACTTCTTGGGAATCTTACAAACAAATGTTAACACTTTCAAAAAGAATTAATTGCAAGGGCAATATAGAAAAAATTTAATAAATGCATTCTTAATTTAGTAAGATGGACAACTAATATGGAACAACTATATTTAATATAATGATCAATTAATATGAGACAAAGGATGTATATTTTTTAAAGATATTAACTCAATGTTAATAAATTGAGAGTATAATAGAAAAAAATAATTATTCTTTTTTAATTTGTCAAAAATAGATAAGTAAAAAAAGACATCAAATTAGAAAATATTTGACAAGTAACTAGGGACGGAGGGAATAATAATGATGAAGAGAGATGAAAAACAATAAATTGTAGTAATGATGGGGAGAGAGATAAATAAGATGAACATATTTATCATAATCATAATATAAAGGTAAATACTATAACTATGTTTTAAAAAAAAATTAGATTAAACTTTTTCTTTGATCTTTTAACATAAAATATAAATAAGAAAAAATATTTGAAGAGTCAAGAAAAGGAGAAAAAACATAATTGTCTCCTCTAGTCCTATGACTGTTTTGACCTTCCTTTGCTCCCGTCGGCGGGATCAACCAGTGTCCCCGTGTGTAAGGCCCTTTCCTGAAAGAGGTCGAATAGTTCATGTCCCCTCCTATCTTCCCCTTGTTGAAGAAGGGTTGACGTAATGGATAAGGTTCAGGAGGTTACCGGAGCCGTTGGGGCTTCCTCTTTCTCTTTAAAATAAAAGCGGTGAAGTTCATAATGAATAAACCCCCCGATGAAGAAAAAATATCTCCTCCCTTTTACTAAACCATGGGGAGCCCCGAGAGGATGAGGGCTGGCCGATTTCCGGATGTACTCATATTGAAATCACTTGACTGAATATTCTAGGTTGACTTCGCCGAGACACGGCCTGACTCCCACGGGGCAGCAGTGGGGAATCTTGGACAATGGGCGAAAGCCCTCCAGTCCTATGACTGTTTTGGATCATTTTATATGTTATAAGTTATAACTTATTTTTATAAAAAAAAAAATGAGGAGAGATAAAAGATTTTTTTAAAAAAAAGAACTTTAAAAATAGAAGGTAGAAAAAGAAATTCAAAAAAGTAATAAATTATAGTAATTAACAATGAGTAAAGATTTAAATATAATAGATTGTAGTAATAGTGCGGAGAAAGATAAATAAAATATTTGAGATCTATTTTGTTTTCAAAATTTATAAATAAAAATAAAGAAAATAATTAAGGAGAATTTTTGTGAATAAGAATAATCAATTATGGTAATAAAGATGAGAGATAAATAAGATTTTTTATTTTTAAAACTAAAAAAATAGAAGGTAGAAAAAATAATAAATTGTTGTAGTAATGATAAAGGGTGATAAAAAGTATTTAATAAATTGTAAATAATTGTGAGGAGAGAGACGAATAATATTTTGAATAATTCTTTTTGTGGATTTTATAAATCAAAATAAAGAAGAAAAATTCAAAAAATGACAAAAAAAAAAAAAGAAGAAGAAGAAGAAAGAAGATAAATGATAATCCTGACTAAAGTGAGGTACTACATCATTCTTTTATTAGCCATTTTTATATTTTTCTAAATTGTGATATCAAATCTTCAATTGTAACTTTAAAATAAAGATCAACATATAATTATTTTTTTCATATTTAGGTGTATTGCAATATAAATTTAAAATTCCTCTTTTTTATACATAATTTTTCGTTTATTGTGCATTGATATGATGAATTTGTTTGTTTTATTGATTATATGATCATGCTTATTTGACAAGTTTATCTTGTGTTGCAGCTTTTTTCAAAAACATTGAATGGATGAATTTTCGACGATTATTATGTATGAAAAATATTGAAAAAGCTATTTTTTAATATAAAATTTAGCTCTACCACTTTGTTACAATAAACCTTCAACTGGATAATCATTTGTGAAATTAACTCTTTTCATTTTGTTTAAAAAGTCAAACACTAACTATAATATATATTAATATTGTATTTTACATTTTTTCACACTACATTGAATTATTTCAACTATTATTATTACATTGCTTAAAATGCGATTTAGTGATAATTAAAACTTGAAATTTAATCCATTTGAATTTGCAAACTCGAAAGGATCCTTAAAATATTTTTGATATTCACATATAACAAGTGATTTATTTTAGATATTTAATTGAAAAAAATTCTCATCGCGCGAAGCGTGAACAAATCCACTAGTATTAAATATTTATGATAATCATCATTAAGGTTATGCACATAGTAAATTTCAAATACGAAAAGAAAAAAATATATATATATTTAAATGGTGCCCATCAAACGGAATTTACGAAACAACCTACCATTACAGAATTCTTCGCCAAACTTAAAATTTTAAAATTTTCAATGAAATTTAAATTCATATATTCCTAAAACTAGTTATGGATTTATTAGTAATGTTTTACTCTTTTCAATTATTTATAAATGAAATATAAAAATCAACAAGATTCTAAATTCAACAAGTATTTTGTTTTCGTTTATAACATAAAAAGTACAAAAAATTAATTTTGCATACTTTTGTTTATAACAACTAAATGACATCAAAACATCAAATGTCAGTATACATATATAGAAGCCATGGAGTTTTAAGATAACGGCCGTTGCCACTATATAAAGGTTTAACCATTGCTACTTTATGTAGTTATTTAATATTAAGGGTGGATAGTATGAAAAAAATTATAATAAAACTTTCCTGATTTGCTAAAATGAAGAAGTAAAATAAAACATCTAAATTTCTAAGTTCTTCTTTACTTGAAAAGGTAATCTAGAAAAAAAATGAGTATTTTTTATAAGAGCTAAGTGAAATGAAATAGAGGGAGTGTATATGTGTCTCTTTCCCATGAACATTTTACCAAAATTAACTTAAAAATCAAACAAAACGAACAAGAACTCCCGAACAATAGTGTGGGAAAGAAGGGGGAAATGGAAAAGCGAAAGTACAAGTTTCTAGATAAACAATGAGAGATGAATGAGAAGATGCAAAGTTTTAGTTCTTTTCGTACGTGTCTTTTTCCTACGTTTCATTTTATAATTCCTTTTAAATTATGTGTCAGTGTTTGTGTCACACATTTAACTAAGTAGTTAAAAAAGTATTTAAAATATTGTATTCCGCTGGATTTAAGTATTCAGTTGACAAAAAGGTTAAGTAGAAGGATTCAGAATGCAAACTCATACAAATACAAGGATGGACATCTACACACCATTTTACCTTGGAATAATAAGCATAAGTACAAAGACTCATCTACATACCATTTTGCCTTAAAATAATAAAAGTTGAGTTTTTATACAATAAGCCTCAAATTAAACCTTTGCAGAACCTCACGCAATATAAAAAATCTTACTTTAGACTGTGATTGCCCCAAGATGCTGCCAAAAGTTAAAAACATCAACCATTTAGCTTCAAAAATATACACATCTATGAAGTCGAATTTCATCTTTTCATCAAAGTGCATGTCTTCATTATTTATTTAATCTAATAATCCATTACAAGTGTCATTTTAGTTATATGACCTTTTCACTGGAAATGAGTTAGACCTATAAAAACAACACAATTTTGTAGTAATCTTTGTTCTGTTCAAATTATAATTATAAGTTGGAGATCATCTTCTCACCACATTTTGTTGGACATGGAATGCTAACTCACTATGACACATTTCCCTCAATTTATAGATGGACAGATAAAAAGTAAAGCAAAGCATCTAATGCACAAGTTAATAATGTGACTCAAGGAAAATCAACCTGGTACGACTTTGCCTATCAGCAATCGTTCAAGCAAATGTCAACCCCTAATATACTTAAATTTGGCACAAGAATTGGAAGCTTGTAATCGAGACGCGATTCTCCAAAAGTGAATCATCCTGAGAGATAAAAAGCCTGCCATAAAAGAAATTGCACATTTTATGGCCAGCATACCATAATATCCCAATAAATATGCTGTCATCCTATGATGATTTTACAACCAAATAATCATTTTTGTTTCCCTTGCCTACTCTAAGAGGTTCATTCTGCTTAAAAAATTGTAAATGCAGCTTATTACAAAAGAATTGCTATCTTCCAGGCTCTGGCTCTACTACAATGAGAGATCAGGCTGAAATGATGAATTGCAAAAAAATCAATGAATCCGCCTTCTATCGAAAGTTTTAACAAAATTCCATATTAAACATATCCTGATTGTTAGTTACTTTCACTATGTCAGTGGACATCCAATAAAATTTGAAGTATACTTGCTTTCACAATGTCAATGCTTTCTGAAGTTGCAAAAGCCACACTGCTATATGCATTACGCAAAGCCGGCCTTCCAACAAAATCTTCTGTATCCAAAAATTGATCCAAGAAAATAATGATCTCTTTTGCAACAACATACTCTCAAGAACGGCTTCAGATGAAACCCTTCCAATGATTAAGAATGACTCAAGAGAAGGCCCTTGAATCTGTTGATAAAGAATGAAAGAAATATCAGTTCATCATTGCTGAAGTCACGTTAGAAACAATTCACAAGATGCTTCATGTGACATACAGGACCACCAACAAGAATAGGAATGGAACAAATCCTTTCAAGAATTCGCAAATATTTTCATCTATTAGCAACTCAAAAACCAGCTATTTTGCATACTTCAATGTATCACAACTATTATGACTAAAATAAAATCTTTTGGGAAGACGAGGGAGGGAATTGCTTAGAGGTCAGGATCTTCCACCTCTAGAGTTCTCACCAAGGAACAAAGTGAAAACATGACATATTGGGTTCAGGATTTTGGGGAATGGACTTGACCATATCAAAAATAAGAAACAAAGAAAAAAAATAAACCTTTTGGATAACGGCAGGAAGTTTTTCATCTATTTGTTGGCTCAGGATGGTGGACAGTTAACTAAATGTCTAAACAATAAGGGCCACAAGCATCAAATATCTTATTTGAATAAGTTGGTTGACAAATCCAATAAAAGAGGGTTCTCAGAGTTTGTAAGATTTTCATGCTAGTATAACCATATTAATAGTAGCAAAAATAAACTCATACCAATGACCCATTAACTGCTCGTAAGCAGTCATTTGTCTTGAGCATTAGAAGAATAACCCGGGGCAATCTCCTCAGAAGTTCAGTAATTTGCGGAAAATATTGAGAAGCATACATCTGCATAACAACATAAATAGTTGACAAAAGCAATGATATTAGAAGTGATTCGAACCTTCATTGAGAGCAAACTTACTAGGAAAAGTTGAATATATAAGAGGATACTTGGTTATTTACAAGGTAAAATAAAGACTTCTCTGTCACAAATCATTCTCTTCCATTTTATTTCAACATAGACCAAACACAGGAGGAGCACAGGCAAGAAGAAGTTAAATGATTCTTTATAATGTTACCCCACAAAATACAGCTAAAGCTAAATGATCAGCCTGCTCATAACAGATCTCCCTGAAACCCATTATACTTCCCAGAATTTCTGAAAATACTCCATGTAGACTATCCAGAAAATGCAAAAGGAATAAGGAAAATAATAGCTAGACAATAAAGCTAAGGAGAAATAAGCACTCTCCCTGAATCTAGGGCAAGATGCTTAGCAGATTCATAATCTTAACTTAGCTCCACACTGTCATATAATAAGTCACCTGCAGTTCTGAACGGTCGCTGTCTGTGCCTTTGACAACAAGATGATCAACTGAAGAATCTATCACTTTATTCCAAGGCCTCATTGTGAGTATCCCAGCAAACAATGCGTAAAGATCGTCTCCAGCACCCAGTTTTACACAGTTTTCCTTTATTCCATCTGCATCAGAGTATACCAAAGCCTGCAGTACATACCGGATTGTAATGTTAATAGAACGAGTAAAGCAAAAACTGAATGTACAACTTAGCAAGGATGTGAAAATCACCTTCCACAGTGCAGCATAGTTTATTCTGGTGTTGTAATCAAGTTCTTTGTATAAACCATGGTCCAAAAGTATCAACTGAGGTTTTCTCCTTCCTATGCAAGTGGATAAATATTGAGAGAGAGAATCTACAAAATGTCATCTTCATTGCTCAAGCAAACATTCAAATTTTTTGGCAACTAGTAGATGAGTTCATATCAGGACTGATTTGAAGAGTGGAAAAACAATTAGAACACAACTGGAGAGTGGATTCTGAAGAACCACCTTGCCCATTACTGAGGAAAAAGGAGACTTTTGGATCCTAAATTGGAAAGACTCCAAAGCCGAACACTTTCAAGGCAAGGGACAAGAAAATAGATGGCACACATGCATGAAGATACGCATAATCTTTTCTGTAAGATTAAAGTGTTTTACTAAACTAAAGAGATAAAAAGGATACAGCCACATACGAGAAATTTAAAATATACAACCAAAAAGGTTAAGAGTTCCTATTCAGGATGCTCATACATCATTTATTTAAGTTCAAGTTGGAACGAGAATTATGCTCTAAAAACAAACAGAAAAGATCAGGATCAAGACCTCTTTTCACTGATCTTTTTATTTCCTTTTAACTTACCCCCCAAGATAATAGTGCATTAGCACAAGTGTTTTGCTAGTATGGACATTGTTTTACTGCACATGTGTACTAGTAGTAAGGATACAATTTGATTAGGATTAGGTTTGTTCAATTTATTTAGGCGTCAGTTGTATTAGCTGTTGTTATATGTTCCTAGACTTTAGGAGTTAGTTTAGGCTAATTTTGTTTATTTCATCTATATATAAACTCCACAGGAGTCTCATCAAAGAAATATACTTTCTTCTATTCTATTTCTCTACCTTTATATGTATTAGAGCCACAAATACTCTAACAATTAATTATTTTCCTGCACATCAATGGCTTCCTCCACCCTAGTTGCTAATGTTGATGCCTAAATTTAATTCAACCCAGCATCTCAACTGCTCATTAAACTGTGGCAGCCACAACTTCACTGTTTGGACAGCCAGATTGTCATGCTACGCATGGCCATGACCTCTATGGTCATCTTGATGGAACCAAGTTGTCCCCTCCGAAAACAATCATCACTAATGAAATTGAGACTGCCAACCCAAGTACAAGGGTTGGTTTCAGCAAGATAAACTAATCCACAATGCTCTTATGGCCTCTATTGATGCCACAATCGCATCCACCGTCGCTTACGCGGACAACTCCAAAGTTGCCTGGGATCAACTTCACACTTCCTTTGCAAACAAATTGCAAACCTGCATATTCAGATTTCAGCCTCCATCACCATTTCAGTGGGGTCAGCAGAGACAACAAACCTATTGTTGAATATCTGCATGAGATTTACTCTCTATCTGATGAACTCGCCACAGCCGGTTCACCAATCAATAACGAAGAACTTGTGGTGAAAACATGGAGAGACAACAAATCTATTGTTGAATATCTACATGAGATTCGCTCTGTTTGATGAACTCGCCACAACCGGTTCCCGATCAATAACGAAAAACTTGTGGTGAAAATATGGTGCTTCCTCGGTCCAGAGTTCCATGAGATTTAAGCAGCCATACGGGCACGAGACTCTCCAAACAGCTACGCAAAATTTTTTGACAAGCTTATTGATCACTAAGTGTTTCTCAAACATGAGGACCTCAAAAAAAAAAAAAGACGACCACACAAGTCATCACAGCAGTCGGTCAACAAGTAACACATTACCAATCAGCAACACGCAATAATCGAAGCCCACCCAATAACAACTAGCATCCCCCAAACAGAAAGCCCAATCAAAGTGACCCTCTTCAGGATTCAAACTATAGTTCTCAGTGGTGTAACTTCCCACACCAACCCTCTCGAGTCTGCTGTCAGTAATTGGGCATACAACAAATGTCTGCCGGTCTCGATCCCGGTCCCACAACCATTTTAAAGCAAAGGCTATTTTTGTTGCCCACACACCGACACATGACCCCTAAATTGTCAACTTGGGTGCATCTCGCCACATTACCTCCCCTACCAACTCCCTGCACAATGTTCAGAACTTCAAAGGGATTGAGGACGTGACGATGGGTAATGGTAATGTGATTCCAATTACTCAAACTGGTGCTACTCATTTATATACGTCAAATAATGCCTTCAAACTCTTTACTGTTTTATGTACTCCTGCAATCAAGCGCAAATATCTTTCAGTTTCTAAATTTTGCCAAGACAACCTAACCTCAATAGAATTTTTTCCTTTTAATTTTCTTGTGAAGGATCTGACTACGGGAACACCTCTTCTATGCAGCCCGAATAAAGCAGGACTCTATGAATGGTCGTCGTCATTGTCTCGCTGAACCATCAATGTTGGTGTTACCAGCCTTCCTTACATATGTGGCATTAAAGATTGGGTCACCCCCATTCTCGAGTTTTATTTTGCATTCTAAATAATTTCAATCTTTTTTCTTTGAAAGACAAATTCACTTATTTGTAATTCTTGTTGCTGTAATAAAGCTCACAGATTTCCATTTTCTTCAAACAAATTGTCCAGCAAATCTCCATTAGAAGCACTTAACAGTGATCTGTGGGGCCCCTCTTCGGTGCTCTCAATTGATAAAAAAGGTTATTATTGTATTTATGTTGATCAGTATAGCAAGTACATCTAGTTATACACAATGAAAAACAAAAATGAAGTTCAACAAATGTTTCACAGCTTACCACCTGTTGTTGAAAAACATTTTGATACAAAAAATACTCACCCTTTACACTGATGGAGGAAGCGAATATCATAGACCCACACCTCCATTCCAATGGCATACAACGCCTTGTTTCTCCCTCGTACACGCCTCAAAGGGTTGCCATGGCTAAAAGACGCCATCATCACCTAGTTGAGACAGCCAAAACACTTCCTGATCAAGCTACCTGAGAAGTCCGAGATTTGGACTCATTTAGGGCTTTATTTATAATGATTTAGTGTCCTCAAATGCTTATTTTGTGCCAATAACTGATGTAAAACCTTTGATTTCCAGGTATATGGATCGAGGAACAAAGCAAGGACACTAATTTGCAAAAAGGAACAAAGCGAGCTGAAAGAACGAAGAAAAGCAAGCCTGGTGATCACCAAGTCCACTTGGCGAGTCGCCGAATGGCCATTTGACCCGCCTAAAGTTCCAGTGTGCCAAGCTCTGAAGGAAAGAACCAAGTCGGCGAGAGAAAGGAGCAGTCGGCGGATCGCCGAGTGGTTCCGCGATGCAGTGTTAGATCGCCCAAAGTTACAGACCTTGAGATGCTGAAGGCCAAGGCAGAAAGGGGAAAGAATTGACCAAAGGGCGGATCGGCGAGCCCGACTTACTGCGTCGAATGGCTCTTCGCAGCATATTTTTGGCGACTATACATACATTTTTGAACATTTAGTTTAGGATAGAATTTTCATTATATCGAATTGTGTTTAGAATTTTGAACTAAGAGACAAGTTTTCTTTAGTTTTTCCTTAGCTTTGAAGAATTGAAGTTTTTCACTTTTGAGAAATTGGAAGTGGGTCTTTGAGATTCTTCAACTTGGAACATTGTAAAGACGAAATTAATCTTACCCAGTTGATGGAAACTCAGTTTGGTAACGATTTTTATCTTTTGATAATGTCTAGCTAAAACCCCAACTCTTGGGGTGTGATTATGTGATTATGGGCTGATTTAGTTTATGGGTATGCTAATTGTTAGTTTAAATGTTGTTTAGAAGTGAGTGCAATCATTAATTGTGGTTTAATTTGAGAATTGTAGTTGCAAATGCAGTTCTACCCTTGTGTTTTTGGCTTGCTCGAGAGAGAGAGATCTTAAAACTAAGATTATTGATTGATGGTTAGTGGGTATTGGGTTGTCATGGGTTCAGCTCGAGAGAGTGAATCCTAAATCCAATTCTACACATTCAGCTCGAGAGAGTGAATGGACTAAGGTGTGGGCTGTTCTTATTTTGCATGCTTGTTGATGTTCGAGAAAAATCGACTTGATTCGGGGTAAATTGTTCGAGAGAAAGTTTACCGCCTCTATAGTCTAGCTTACTAACTAATTTACAGCTATTTCCTAATAGTTGCAATTACCCATTTGTCTACATTAGCCTATAATCGAATCACATCCTAAGAACCCGTCTCAATATTGTTATTTCGTATTGTTTGTTGCTGTTGTAGTTGATAATTTCAAACCAAAACCCCATTATTTGACATTCGTATCACCCTTTGACTTGAATTATGTTTTTATTCGATAATGTCTATTCTTATGACTGATTTGATCATGTTCACACTTTCCTATTGAATCTTAAACACGTACCGCTCCTTGTGGGATTCGACCCCAACTCATTTAGTTGGGTTATATACTGATTAACGATCGTTGACGCTTAGAATTGGATGAAGTGTCTTTGATAACGTTATTCAATCACTACCTTACCAATAGATTTTTTGGTCATTTACTTGCCACCATGCCACATATCTCATCAACTGTGTACTCACTAGCACCCTTAATAACAAGTCACCATTTGAAATTCTTTTAAATGACAAACAAACTTATTAATCTCTTCGTACATTTGGTAGTTTGTGCTACCCGTGGCTTCGGCCATATGGCCAAAATAAATTAGAACTATACTCCAAACCTTGTGTCTATCTAGGTTTCTCCATCACTCATCATTCCCATCAATGTTGAACCTACTAGTTCCAAAAAGAATTCTCTCACGGAATGTAAAAAAATTTGAAGATGTTTTTCCATTTGAAAGTATGTTCTCTCAATTGAAACAAAAAATTTCTTCTTTACGGTGGGAAAACATTTCTTCTCCAAATACTTCTAACCTTTTCTATCATCGAGAAAATACCTTGATAGTAATAACACGCAATTGCCCCNCCCCCCCCCCCCCCCCCCACTATTCCACTAATGCGAGATACACACCAAGATGCATGCTCAATTTGTGTCGCACATGAGAACTACCCACATACAGATAACTCCATAACTAAGGAACCAGGTAATATCCCCACTACATCATTACCCTCTTCTTCTAATAGGTATAGGCAATCCCCTGTTGCTAACCTTTAACCCCATTTTGTTTTCCAAAGCCAATCTCTTATCCCCTCTACTTGTCCTATCTCCATGAATCGCTGCCCACCAATTACTCACGTCTATCGACGTGGACCACACTCATCATATGTACTACCACCCCCATCTAAACCTATTGTTAACATTCCACCCATAGAACACCATAGTGTGGTAACGAGGTCGTAAAACAACATCTTCAAGCAACGAAAAATTGTTGACTACACTACCCAAATGAACCAGCCTGCACCCTCTATCCCTGTAACCCATAAGCAAGCACAAAAATTTCCATATTGGAGAGGCGCTATGAAGGCTGAATTTGATGCTTTAATGAAGAACTAGACTTGGGACTTTGTTCCACCAGACCATGCCCGAAATATATTGTCCCTTGCAAGTACAAAACACGTTTAGTTGCAAAAGGGTTCACTCAAAGGACCGAAATTGATTTTCCCAAAACATTCAGCGATGGTTAACCACAATTCAAACAGTACTTACAATTGTTGTACAGTTGAACTGGCTGCTACATCAAATAGATTTAAACAATGCTTTTTCTTCAGGGGGAAGATTCAAGAAGACGTGTATATGTCTCAATCTCCTGGCTATGAAAACACGCATCATCCCAACGATGTTTGCCATCTCAAAAAGGCAATTTACGGACTCCGGCAAGCTCCTAAGGTCTGGTACAATGCATTGACTAGTTCTTTGATTCAAATGGAGTTCAAGATGTTTGAGAGTGATATTCTCTCTTTGTTCTGCACAATATGGGGGTCACTATTTATAGTATGATCTGTGTATGACCTCATAATCACATGCAGTGATGAAACACTCATTCAACATGTTGTTACCTCTCTTTCGAAAAAAAATTCTCTGAAGTACCTTGGTTTATTACACTATTTCTTGAGCGTTGAGGTACTCACAGATGCTGATGGATTGTTTCTCAGTCAATCCAAGTATATACATGATATTTTACAAGATAGGCAGATGCAAGACTGCAAAGGTATTCAGTCACCTATGAGCATGTCCAAGACCCTACTAGTTGATGACGAAGCACCTAAAACTGATGGCAAAGATTAGAGAAGTGTGTTTGGTACGCTTCAGTACCTTCATTTACTCGACCTGGCATCACATACTTAGTAAATAAACTTACTCAGTTCAACACCTCCCCTTTTGTGCTTCACTGGAAGGCAGTCAAGCATATCCTGCAATACCTTAAAGAAACATACCAGTCTGGTATTTATATTTCCTCACAGAAATCGACTGCTCTCAATGCCTATGTTGATTGGGCAGGTGACACCAATGATCGCCAGTCTATCTCAGGTTACATTGTTTATTTGGGCACAACGCCCATCTCCTGGAGTTCTCATAAACAACCTACTGTATTTCGATCCTCCACTGAGGCTGAATATCGTGCGGTTGCTTCCGACTTGTCTGAAACGACTAGAGTCATTCACTTGCTCAAAGATCTTCATGTGTCACTCCATGCGACTCCCATAATACTTTGTGATAACCTTGGGGTCACGTACATTGCCGAGAATCCGGTACATCATACCAAAATGAAGCACCTTGAGGATGATCTTTACTTTGCCCGTAACCAGGTTCGCAATGGATTGGTCCAAATGAGGCACACACACTGCTGATCAACTTGCAGATCCTCTCACCAAACCATTGTCCAAGCCAGCTTTCCAGCGAATGCTTCCCAAACTTGAGGGGGCCGTAATAGCGCATTAGCATTAGTGTTTACTGGTGTTGTAACATTGTTATACTGCACACGTGTACCAGTAGTAAGGATACAATTTGATTAGGATTAGGTTGCTAGCGTGTTATCCTTTCTTGCGAGGGTCTGGGTTGTTAGCATGTGTAGTAGTCTTAGCCTTGCACTTGCAGTTCTTGTCTGTGATACCTATAGCCTTATGTTGTTTATCGCGTTTCACTTCTCTCATTGTGCTATTGAGGCTACTGTCTCCTCTATTGATTATTCACTATCTTTCTTATTGGATGGTATGTTTTGTACACTGTTTTCCTCCCCTTTAACTTGGATTTGTTGTACTTGAGCTGAGGGTCTTTCGGAAACAGCCTCTCTACCTCCACGAGGTAGTGACAAGGTCTGCGTACACTCTACCCTCCCCAGACCCCACCTAGTGGGATTTCACTGGGTATGTTGTTGTTGTTGTTGTTGTTGTAATTTATTTAGGCTTCAGCTTGTATTAGTAGTTCTTTTCTGTTCCTACATTCTAGGAGTTAGTTTAGGCTAATTTTGTTTATTTCATTTGTATATAAACTCCACAGGAGTCTCATCAAAGAAATATACTTTCTTCTATTCTATTTCTCTGCCTTTATACAAGTAATTCAAAAAGCTTTTGAACAAACTCAAAACTAACTATAGGGGGAGGGGGTTGACCTACCCACTTTGGTATTAGGATTGCTCAGGTTTTGGATATCCGCTCAACAGCTGATTTTGGGAACGGTTTTTATTTCCAGTAATTTTATTTCCATTTAGCTCCCTACATTTCTTAAGTGATCTTCTACTAATTTTTCCTACTGGTTGTCCACACTTTATGGCCAGGCAGTCCCTTTTCCCTCCCCTTCTATTCAATTCATATGGTCAACAAATAGATTCTTTTTTGCTTTTTGTTTAAGTTGGTAGCACATAAAGATGTTCAGATGATATTTCTCGTGAATTTTAACCAAAATCTTCAGTCATAATCTTTCAAAAGTTTAAGCCACAAACCTAAATACAAAAGTTTTTCAAATTCAAATTGTTTTAATACTAAAACCAAACACACACAATTGTTTCTGGAAACCAAATCCAAGATCAATTCTTTCCAAGAAAATCCCACAACCAAATCCAAATGGAACCAAATTTAACTTCACATTCTAACTATATCTTGACCTATAACAATTGCATTTTTTAATAGGTGAAATATATTCAATAGGGAGTGGTGGCCGGTGGGTGGAGATAGGTCCCCCCCCCCTACAGTACACCCATCCATGCCACCTTATTTCCATCCTTCGAGATGGCTCACGTGAATCAAATAAAATAGCTTTACCTCCCTAACCTATATGAAGGCTGACACAGAAAACAAAAAATCATTTAACTTTGAGGTGTGGTGTAAGTTGTAACTGATACAAACCAGCAACTGCAAGCAATTTGCCTCTAGACTTGGAACGTAAATTTAATGCATGATACATGTAAGATATTTCAACATGGGATAATCGAATTACAGACTTTCAACTAAAGCAAAAAGGAACGACAACTTTCAGCAATATCAAAATTTGACTTGAAATTCCTTGGATAGACAACACTCAGAAGCTATTACCATCCAACTCCAGCAAGAAACATAAAATATTAAGATAGAGATGAAAGGATTACCAAAAATGCTTCTACGGCCAGAAGGTAAAGGCCGGACTAGCAGGTTTGCAGCATGTGGATCACAATGCACAAACCCATGTTTGAACATCATTTCAGCAAAAGTCTCACTAACCTACATAAGGTGGTATGATGATCATTTAATCATTACTTCAACTGAAAAGTATAAAACCATAAAAGAGAAGTTAACACCTATTGATTCACATTTTCTACAAGAACGTCATGAGATGTACATCTACACAAAAACAGCACAAATCCAATGGAATGTTGAGCAATGATTTGCCAGCATGGTCCTTGCGTCAAATCATGAAATACCCCAGTAAGGCTGAAATGTGAAATAGCATGATAGCCTATATGAGTGACAAAGTCAACCCAGGTACCTGTTGAAGAGAAACTCACTCATTCTGCTAACTCATCTATTTGAACATTGGAAACTGATAAGCAGTGGTGGAGCCGGGATTTTTTCTAAGGGGCTTCAAAATTTGAAGAAGTAAACATACGAAGAAGCCAAAGGGATTCAACATTTACTACATATATATATATATATATATATATATATATATATATATATATATATATAAATTAACCTTCTATATACGGTGTAATTTTCCACCGATGAACCCCCTTGGTCCCACTTGGCTCCGTCCCTGCTGATAAGGTGGGCTATAACCTTGGAACACTAAACATTCAAAAAATATGACCAATATCCATATTGCATATACCAGAAAAGAAAGCAATAAACCATCTTGACCAAGGACGAAAGCTTGTCATTATCACATAATGTCTTAATGTTGAAGCAAACTACTTACCAAATTTACAACATCACTTGGCTGAATTCCAAATCTTTGGATGCTCTTCAAGTCATTTACTTGTGCAGCCTCCATATATTCCATGGTTAACAGCCTTGAAGTGCTTAAATTCCAGTATACCCTTGGGGCATAAACGTAGTCTGCAATACGAGGAGACAGCTTCCGAAAGTTATCCATACATCTTACACTGTTTTTGGCCTCAACCAAAAAATCCAGTTCCTGATATACATCATATAACTCATCAAGATTTTGTCAAAACCTACAAGGACAACTCTTCATGAAAATAAAATGTACAAACATTAATATCACAATAAAAGAAAATAATGCCTCAAAAATACAGAAAATAATGAATAGCAGTGCCTTGAAAGTGGAAACAAATCTTGAAAATTTCTTAATAATGTATAAAACAGATTATAGACAATAAGTAGAAGAGGATTAAAAGAGCAAGCTTAAGAGAAATTAGTGGAAGAAAACAAGATGGTTTGCTGAATCTTTGTAGATTCAGCAAACATGGAAATAGCATCTGCAATCACCAACCACACTAAAGAAGTCCACTATGTTCATATACCATCACAACAGATTCTACATGTTGTCGCAAGCAAATAATGGTCAACTAATCCATTAACACATGCTAGATTAACTTTTGTGCAAGCAGGTGATAGAAAGAAAAGTACAGCATCGACTTGGTCTATGAAAGTTCAAGACCTCATAAGATGAGAATGAAGTCTCGTATATTTATAACATCAAACATGAAAATGGATATTCTCTGACAACTTTCAGGGAATAAGTGAAATACAACTTTGATTAGTTTAATCTGTAATCTCTTAAAGATACACAGTGATATTTCAAAGAAACATTTCTGCAGCCAAAATTGACTCGCATTCTCAGCTTACAAAATTGTAACAATCGTTATTAACTACTAATATGTTTTGCATAGATTGTCATGCATCTGGCAAATTCAAGGATTATGCCTACTTTCAGAATGTTAAAGCTCCAAGCATTTCAACTGATAATTAAAGTTTGTAGGACATATATTAGAGAAGTACATTGAATAAGTTTTCAGAAGCTTATTTTGCAAAAAGATTTCACAAACAGTTCTGTTTAATTAATTTGTGATTTGAGAGTGTTATCTTTTACATATGAAAACAAAATAAGTAGTTGTGCTTCGAGTGTTTCCCCAAGTATCTTTTTCAAAAGACTCTCATGGACAATACAATCACACATATTCAAAGAAGTTACAATATCCAAACACATTTGCTGCTTCCACAAACTCTTTATCCAAAAAAAGTTTCCAAAACTTTATCCAAATGTCTCTAATTTACTTTAAGGGGACCTACACCAAAGAAAATTTTCTTTTCAATGTGGAGAAATTTAAACAGTACTGAAACAAAGCACCAGCTAAGAGTATACTTTCTCCATATGTACAGGAGAAGGGGAAATCCCGTGTACAATCTGTACAAAATATAAAAGTCTTCCACAAATATATGACTTTGAAAAGGAGCAATCATATGTATATAGGAATTATTGAACGCACCAAAATGTTCAAGAAACAAAAATATTCCAGTACATGGGGACAAGGGTTCTCAATGCTTTCTCAAGATGCAGGTTTAGATGACATCGAAACCAAAGGAGCTAAAAAACACAAGAAAAGTTGGAAACTTAATAAAACATCTGTCCTAGAAACATTGAGTGCTCACAGAATTGAGAACCCATCATGAATAAGAGAAATGGAGAGCAGTCAAAAATTGATACTAGGACAATTTGACTGAGTTTCAGTAGCTACCTTAGGTAAACTTTCACGAACTTCAGCAACCAACCACCTGCATTCTTCAAGAAGCTTGGTCAGAAACCAAAGCTAGACCAGAGAAAAAAAATTCATTTTTTTTTAATTTATGACTCACACTAATTAGACCAGAGTAAATTAAATAGGAACCAGACATAGCATCATGAGTGTTCTTGAACCCCTTTAGAATGAAGGATTTAGTTTACTTTGAAGCACAAATCTGATAAATGCAACATACTATATTTCTATATGCAATTGAGGGGAAAATTGAACAGTACTATATCTCAACCGAAGGAGGTAGATATTAGTGTATACACTATATATATATATATATATATATATATATATAAACAAATGAGTCAAATTCAGATTGGTACTGGAACATTGGCTCATTGCATATCCTCAATGTGAAGTGAGGAACTAGAGTGGAAAAACAGTAAAGTTATATGCAACCAACAATTTGGTGGTACTAGACTTGGAAGCTAACAGATATAGCCCATGGAAGACAATGGCATGTTACATTAAGAAGGTAACATGCAAGTTAGGCCTAGGGATTTAAGCACAAGAATCGTGGTATTAGAATGAGGACACACAAAGATTTAGTAAAGTGAATCAGGAGAGGTATAGAAACTTACCAATAGCAAAAGATAGAGAAACATTTGAAGAGTATAAGAAAGTGAATATAGATCTTGCGTAATGATTTATGTTATCTATGATATCTTCTTTTTCTTTCTCCTTTTAGTTCTTTTTTTGGGTGAGGGGAGGTGGAGGGTGGTCCCAGAGGCGGATCAAAAAATTTAGTTTATGGGTTCTAAATCACAATTCTTTTTGCTTACTAGAATCTGAATAGATTATGTATATATGTTAGATATAATTTTTGAGCCGGGGGTCTGCCGGAACAGCATCTCTACCCCACAAAGGTAGGGGTAAGATCTGCATACATCCTACCCTCCACAGACCCACTTGTGTGATTACACCGGGTATGTTGTTGTTGTTATTGAAGAGAGCAAATAAAGAAGCTAAAAGGCGATTAATGAACCTTGAAGTAAGCTTTAAAATTCTTATACCAAATATTATGAACATAAAAAGGAGAAAGAAATGTATAAGGCTATGAGCTAACACTTAAAGAGAAAATAGGGGTAAAGAACTGAGAAAAACTAAGTTTATTAATATGAACGAGTTCTTAAGAGGAAATAATGAGATGAAAGAGAGATGAAGACATTGTTGATCAATTTCTCAGCAATTTTAATTTTAAAAAGCAAGATCAATTTCTCAACACACAAGAATAACTTTATAGATCCTCATACATCATTTATAAACACAAAGCCACACGCATAGAATTGTACGTAGTGAATGCCATGAAAAATGTGAAGATTGTTAGACTATTACATGGTTTAGGGAATGAGATATAGTCTCCTTATATGATTTTGGTTAATTCTCACCCCAGGAGTTAGATTTTGAGGTTGAGTTAGACTTATAAAAAGCTAAAAGGCGATTAGTGAATCCTGGAGTAAGATCTTATACCAAAAATACGAACATAAAAGGAGAGAAAGAAATGTATCAACTAATACTTAAGAGAGAAGAGGGGTAAAGAAGTGAGAAAACCAAGTGTATTAATATCAACGAGTTCTTAGAGGAAATAATGAGATGAAAGAGAGATGAAGACGTTGTTGATCAATTTCTTAACCCTCGAGAATAACTTTTATAGATCTTATACATTATTTATAAACACATATCCATAGTTAGGTGCATAGAATTATACTTAAGTAGCGAATGCCATGAAAAAAGTGAATATTGAAAGACTATCACATGGTTCAAGGAAGGAGATATTGTTTCTTTATATGATTTTGGATAATCTCACCTCGTGAGTTAGCTTTAGAGACTGATTTAGACTCAAAGTTCATCTTCTCAGCATGGTATCAGAGCCAGACCCATTTGTATTAGTGGTTTACATGATCTTGGGTCCCCATGCTATATTGTCTACGCTATAATGTTCAACATTGGACGTGCCTAGGTGTTAGACTACCCCACATTGGTTACGGGAATAGGTTGTTGTCTTCTTATATGGTTTGGACCATACTCATCTCATGAGCTAACTTTTGAGGTTAAGTTAGGGCAAGGTTCATTTTTTTTATCATGGTATCAGAGGTAGACTCATTCGTACTCTTGGTTTACTCAAAGTTGGAGCCTCATGTTATGTTATCCACACATCCAAATATTCGGTCCTCGGCGTGCGATGGGTGACTATCTCAAATTGGAGGTAGACTCATTCGTACTCTTGGTTTACTCAAAGTTGGAGCCTCATGTTATGTTATCCACACATCCAAATATTCGATCCTCGGCATGTGATGGGTGACTATCTCAAATTGGTTGAGATAATGGAGTGTTGTCTCTTTATAGGTCTTGGACCATCTGCACCTTATGAACAAAATTTCGCCATTGATATCAAAGTCAAAATCATGTTGGTATTTACCATATACGGAATTTAAAATATATTTTCCGCTTACCATATATGATAGCACTCCTTAATTATTAATTCTCCTAATGCCTCTTACCATATATTTTCCTCCTTCCATATATTTTAGGACTCCTTAATTATTAATTCTCCTAATACCTCTTGCCATACAAAAATAAATTCACCATATATTTTAGGACTCCATACTTTTAAATATTAATAACATAATTGTTACCTTTGTCAAAAAAAAGTATTATAAAGATAATTAATTAATCATTTGAGGAAAATAGCAAATGACAATTGCTACAATTTGTTCACCAACTCATTCTTATGTGGTACCTCCAATTGTTGCTAATAATATTTGAGATTTTCAAAGAAGAAGAAGAGTACAAAACCTAAAACAATCGTAGTTTAAAAGTGAGAGGAAACACCTCTATTTATAACTAACAAATAGTAGTATGAATAGGTGTTAATTGTGCCTTATCAAAAAAGTCACAACCCTTCGAAAAAGTCATTGCTCATCGAAAAAGTTACAACCCTTTGAAAAAATAACTCATCAGAAAAAACACAGCTCTTTAGAAAAGTCGCAACCTTTTGAAAAAATCACAATCCTTCGAAAAAGTCACAACTCCTTGGGAATGTCACAACCCATCAAAAAAGGCACAACCATTCAGAAAAGTCACAACTCATCGGAAAAGTCACAACCCTTTAATGTGAAAAGGTATCTACTTTTTTTTTTGAGATTGGTAACTGTTTCTATTTCTTTAAATCAGTACATGGGTTGTACTGAAACCATATTTACATAATGAACTCTAAAGGCACTGTCCTATCCCTATAATGAGTCTAAAACATCATTGATAGAGACAGTGTCATTAGAGTAGATCTGATTACACCAAAACACAAAGTTAGAATACAATTCAATTTTACTTGCTGCATATTACTCTCCCTATTCTCAAAAACTCTAAGATTTCTCTCTTTCCAGACAGTCCACCAAATAGTAGCAGGAATGATTCTCCAGTTGCTTCTGTTCTTTGCTTGTAATCCTGCTTCTTCCCAACTGTATAAGGCCTCTGCAATTCTACCAGGCATGACCCATGAGATGTTTTTGCGCCTTAGGAATAGACTCCACAATTGGCAAGTGACCTTGCACTGGATGAACAAGTGATTGACTGTTTCTACAGTTTCCCCACAAAAAAACATCTTGAACACAGTGTAATCCCCTTCTTCATCAAATTCTCATGTGTCAACACCACTTCCTTAGCCAGTAACCACACAAAACAGGCCACTTTGTGTGGGATCTTGGCCTTCCAAATGTATTTCCAGGGCCATTTGGATGCCTGCATAATTGGGTGGTTCAACTTCCTATATGTTGCACTTACTTTAAAAGTCACAGTACTATTCCCCAACCACTGCAATCTGTCTTTCCCAGTCTCCAAGCCACTAAATTATTCAATGATGCTGAAGAATTCTGTAACTCTTGGAATTTCCCAATCATTGAGGTGCCTTCTAAATATAATATTCCACCCATGAGGTGTCCATAGTTCAGTTATTGTATTTTGTTGCTGAAGAACCAGAGTATGTATGTCCGGGAAAAGTGTCTCCAGATTTCCTGCTTCATGCCAATCCTCCTTCCAGAATCTAGTTTTAGCACCATCTACCACTTTAATCTTGGTGTTTTGTTTGAATTCATCCCATAGTGATCGGATGGATTTCCATAAACTAACACCATAGGGAGTGGTAACTTCCTTTGTCATCCAATTGTCACTTTCTTCATATTTTGCTTTTATGACTGAGCCCCATAAATTCTAATCATCGTTGGAATACCTCCAAAGCCACTTCATTCTCAAAGCATTGCTTTGATTCTTAAGGTTCTTGATCCTAAACCCCCAACTCTCTTATCATTGATCACTTTTTTCCATTTGACTAAGTGGTACCCCTTCCTTTCCTTGTTTCCTTGCCACAAAAACTTTCTCCTGATGCTATCCAACCTATTAATGACACCTGGAGGAATAGGTAATAAAGACATCATATATGTTGGAAGTGCATCAAGCACAGAGTTGATCAAAGTCAATCTTCCTCCAAGTGAGAGGTACTGAGACTTCCACCTTGCTAGTTTCATCTCACACTTCTCAATCACCCCATTCCAAATTTCCAAAGACGTGGATTTGGCCCCTAAAGGCATACCCAAATAAGTAGTTGGAAGAGCACCCACTTCACCACCAAGAATTAACTTCAAATTTTCCATATTTGGCACTTCATTAACTGGATACAAGAAGCTTTTTCTCCAGTTAACATGAAGTCCAGACATTCCTTCAAACAAGACTAGAATTAGTCTCAAAATTTTGAGGTGGTCCTCTTCAGCATCACAGAATATCAGGGTATCATCAGCATATTGTAGATGAGTTATCTTTAGGCTTTCCCTTCCGGCTCTAGCTACTTCAAAACCTCTTAGCCATCCTTCTCTATTTGCATTCATAATCATATTGTTGAGTCCCTCCATGACTAATAGGAAAAGGAAAGGTGATAAGGGATCACCTTGCCTTAAGCCCCTTTGTGAACCGAAAAACCCTGATGGACAACCATTTATCAACACTGAGAAGCTTACTGAAGATATGCAGAATTTAATCCATTGTCTCCATTTGAGACCAAAACCCATCTTCTCTAGCATACCCATAAGAAAATCCCAGTTGACATGGTCATATGCTTTCTCAATATCTAATTTGCATAAAATGCCTGGTTTTTTCAAACTTGACCTGGAATCTATAGCTTCATTAGCTATTAGAACAGCATCCATGATCTGCCTCCCCTTAATAAAAGCTAGTTGTTGTGAATTAACAAGTTTGGACATCACTCGTTTTAGCCTTTCAGTGAGCACTTTTGAGAGAATTTTATAGATGCTTCCTATCAAACTGATAGGTCTAAAGTCCCTTAGTTCTTTAGCACCCTTTTTCTTTGGAATCAAGGCCATGAAGGTAGCATTAAAACTTCTTTCAAACCTCCTTGGTCATAGAAATGCTGAAAGGTCTTCATGATATCACCCTTGACCACTTCCCAACATTTGATGTAGAACCCCATTGTAAAGCCATCTGGTCCTGGTGCTTTATCCACTGCACATTGCTTTAAACTTCTCAGAACCTCCTCCTCATCAAAATTTCTTTCTAGGTCCTCTATTTCCTCCCCTGTTAGCCTTGGACAGTTTAAGAAATTGTTGCCGGGTCTCCATTGAACATTTTCAGAGTAAAGTTTCTGGTAGAACTCCACTATTTCCCCTTGGATCCTTTCTGGATCTTGGACTATATTCCCCTGAATGAGCAGTTGATCTATCTTGTTATACCTCTTGTGTGCATTAGCCATTTTGTGGAAGAAATTGATATTCTTGTCCCCTTCCTTTAACCAAACAGATCTTGACCTTTATCTCCAGTAAATCTCTTCATTTTTTATTAAACCCTCCAGTTTCAGAAGTAAAGTTGCCTTTTTCCGTTGCTTCATCTTCTGTCAATGTTCTATCAGTGGCAACATTTTCCACAACAGCCAGCTTTTCAAGAACATTCTTTCTCTGTTGGCCAAGACTTCCTTGCTCACTTCTATTCCATTCCTTCAATTTATGTTTCAAAGCTTTTAATTTAGATGCCAGGATGTAGTCAGGTGTCCCAATGTAATCGAAAGAGTCCCACCACTCCCTAATTCTATCTGTGAAGCCATCCGTTCTTAACCACCAATTCTCAAATTTAAAATAACTTTTGTTCTTCTTCCAAGAACCACGTTGAAGTGTGACTGGGGAGTGATCTGAGATTATTCTCTGCGTGGTAATACTGTTTCAGATTACTAAAAACATCATCCCATTCTTGAGATACCAGGATCCTGTCAATTCTTGAAGCTATTTGATGGTTGTCCCCTTTAAACCAAGTGAACTTAGCATTTTCCAATTGGAGATCAATTAGATTCAAATCCTCAATCAAATCAGAAAACTCTCTCATTCCTAATGTTCTTCTAGTACAATTTTTCTTTTCTGAAGCATATCTTGCCACATTGAAATCCCCACATATTGCCCATGGACCTTCTATTAATCCTCCAATAGAGCCAATTTCTTCCCATACTAGTCTTCTTTCCACATAGCAATTGGGTGCATAAACTCCTGTAATGTGGCAGGAAAAGTCCTGCAATTGTGATTCAAATTTACATGTGAGAGTATATGTCCCCGTCTCTAGTACCTCCCCCTTCCATATTCTACTATCCCACAACATCATTATCCCTCCTCTTGTCCCACTCAACTCCAAACATGCCATTTTGACCCACCTATCCCCCCAAATCTGCCTTACCAATTCAGTGATATCCCCCTGTAATTTGGTTTCTTGTAGACAAATGATGTCAGCTTTCCAGTCCCCCACAATGTTCTTGATAACCCTCCTCTTATCTCTATTATTCAAACCCCTTACATTCCATGATACTAGTTTGAATTGCATCATGAAATGGTAAGGAAATTTCTCCCCTTTTCTCTACCCCCACCACTCTTGAATTTCACATCAAATGCTGCTAAAACTTTTCAATTCTTTAGAACCTTTGAACCTTGTCTTCTTACAAACCACTGCAGCATCCTGATGTCTGGCTTGTCTGGCACTATCCACCTGTAACAGAAGTTCCAAAGCTTCTTGTTCATGGCCTTGGAAGTCAGCACCCAGTAATTTCCCCAGTCTGATCAGATTTTGTTTTACCCAAACAGATATCTCTTTCTCTTTTTCCGTAGTTAGATGTTGTTGTGTGCACAATGGCTCAGCCTCTTCAACCTCCCATTCTTCAATGGAGGACACTAATCTCTGCTCTAGTGTATTGCATGCAACTTCTTCTACCCCCTTCTACACCCCGTCCCTAATCAGGATTTGCGACTTTGGATTTGTGGTTTGCAAGACTGCATCTATCAAAACATCGCTTGAACTGATTATTGACATCTCCTGCACGTTACTCTGTTCTGTTCTATGCTGCATACAAAATTGGCTTTCTGTATCTTTAAGAGACCAGTCCTCTCTGTAGATGGGCTGTGTTGAGATTGTTATGTTGTTAAAAATGACCAGACTTGCTGGGTCAGACCCACTGGTTCCTTCATTTAAAAATTCAGGCCTTTCATTGAGGCCCAAAGCATCATCCTTCATTAAAAGGGGTATGTAACTGTCACATACATCAGTGGGTACCACCACTTTTGACATAATATAATTAATTAAATACCGAGTATTTTTAATTAGGGGTATTATAGTAATACAACATTCATGTTTGGGAGTTCATGCTTTTAAGGTAGTATAGATAGATATAGATATAGGTTAGTATATTAAGGAGTTAAGATGTCATACGGCAGGAGAAAGACTCTTGATTCTAGTATACAAGAATAAAGAGGATATTCAAAGACATAAAATATTCGGTGCAAATTTATCCCCTTGAGACAAAATGAGATTTAATGGGATCGTGATGCCTAAAGGTAGACAATTCATGGCATGATATGACGATGTAACAAGTTGAATTCAAATAAGAGCGCCAAAATTAATGTGATATGGGAATGCAATGTGATATGCACACACCTAACTAAGTGAAAGGTAGGGTTAACATATCGGTAGTAAGACCAAAAATGTTGTTTCGAGGTGAATGCTAGGCCTATAAGACCATAATGTATCAACAAGATAAATGTCACATAAATGCACAGGTTAGGATTAAGAAAAGTCATAACTCATCGGAAAAGTCACAACCCTTTAATGTGAAAGGTATCTACTTTTGATATAATATAATTAATTAAATACAAAGTATTTTTAATTGGGGGTATTATAGTAATACAATATTCATGTTTGAGATTTCATGCTTTTAAGGTAGTATAGATAGATATAGATATAGGTTAGTATATTAAGGAGTTAAGATGTCATACGGCAGGAGAAAGACTCTTGATTCTAGTATACAAGAATAAAGAGGATATTCGAAGACATAAAATATTCGGTGCAAATTTGTCCCCTTGAGACAAAATGAGATTTAATGGGATTGTGGTGCCTAAAGGTAGACAATTCATGGCATGATATGACGATGTAACAAGTTGAATTCAAATAAGAGCGCCAAAATTAATGTGATATGGGAATGCAATGCGATATGCACACACCTAACTAAGTGAAAGGTAGGGTTAACATATCGGTAGTAAGACCAAAAATGTTGTTTCAAGGTGAATGTTAGGCCTATAAGACCATAATGTATCAACAAGATAAATGTCACATAAATGCACAGGTTAGGATGAATGTACAACAAGATTACGTCTTATAGAGGTGCAACTAGCATGAATCGATGATTAAATGAGAGAAGATATCTAAGAAAACCATACACTACATAGTTGAAGGCGATAAAGGTGACATGGTAAATCTAAAAATACATAAAGAAAAGGTATCCTAACAGACCTTAAACCTCTCAAAATGATGCGGACTTAGCAAACCATTGAGAACATAACGAACACAAAGGATCCATATTGCAAATAACTAGTGGCTAGTTGTTGTTGTTGATACAGTTACATTATGTCAAGTCTATGGAAAGAGTCTTTTATTCTAAAGAAAGACTTGTATGTCCCTATGGGGAAAAGTTTGAGAATTAGGGGGTGTTTGGATTGGCTTTTTAAAGTGACTTGTAAGTTAAAAGCCAAAAGTCATAACTTGGGACCCTTCGGGGTGGCCCAGTGGTTTGGGCTTGGGACTTCCATGTTGGAGGTCTCAAGTTTGAAACCCCTTGATAGCGAAAGCAAGGGTTTGCCTTCTGGGTCGAGCTCGTCGCACTGGGCTTGACTAGTGCGGGTTACCTCACCTATGTGGTTTGCGAGCTATTGCATAGGAGCGGGGGTTTTACCCTGTTGTGTGCACCCAAAGGGTAGCGGCTGCGGGTTTTCCTTGTCATATAAAAAAAGTCATAAGTTGGGAACCCCAACTTTTGGCTTTTGGCATCTTATTTTTTTTTATACTTTTTCAGCTTTAAAAAAGTTCTTTTACCCAAACACTTCCAAAACTATAATAGTGCTTAAAAGCCAAAAAACACTAAAAATAAATCAATCCGAACACCCACTTAGACAAACACTAGTTTTAGAGAAACTCTGATTTGCCTTAAATTCATTTATTTGGTGTTAGAATAGGAATAGGTTTATACAATCCTATTAGAATAGGAATAGGAATAAAAATAGAAATAGGAATACTAAATAGTATCCTACTTGGTAAAGGATTGTATTCTAGGGTCTATAAATAGGGTCTCAATGTAATAATGTAGACACAACAACAATTCAGTAATATTTTTTTCCTATATTTCTCACATGATATCAGAGCCTCTACGATCTTGGTAGAAAATCAAAGAGTTTCTGCTGCCGGCAGGCGGCTATTATTCATATATGCCGCCCGTCTGGACAACAATTATGTTAGCAAAAGTTGGGTCACCGTGTATCGTTCCGGTGACTACTTTCTATATCTAATTTGTGTAGCACCGTGCCATCTTTCCGGTGACTACTTTTTCATATCTAGTTTGTGTAGCACTGTGCCATAGCACCGTGCCATCCTTCTGGTGACTACCTTTTTTTGCATATCTGATTTGCGTAGCACCGTTCATCTCTCCGAACTATTTTTCATATTTAATTTGTGTAGTATCGTGAATTTTTTCGAGCTATTTTCTCATATCTGAGTTGCATAGCATCATGTGTCTTTTCAGTGACTCCTCAGATTTGATTTACATAGTTCCATTCGTCTTTCCGGTGACTCCTCAAATCTGATTTGCGTAGGGTTGTGCCATCATTCCAATCCTACCCATATTATTTCTCTTTTTCAATGGCGTCGTTCCATCAATTCGAACTATCCTATATAATTTCTATTTTCTAGTTGGGTTGTGACATCATTCCGACCCTACCCATATAATTTTATTTCTTAGATTGTGACCACTTTCAGCCATCAAATCTAATACTCCGGCATATGAGCATGTTCCGGCCAATTTTTTGGTGACTTCCTTGTTTAATATCAACTCATCTATTGATTCAAACATGATCCATATACTTTATACTAGATTTTGAGCACTTTGTTGCTCAAGGGGAGTTAAGTTGCCTTGTATGTCGATTGTGTAAGTCACTCTATAGTCTGAAACAATCTTTGCAAGCTTGGTTTGGGAAGTTCCACACTGTAATTTTATCACTGTGTTTTATTGGCATTATGCATCAAATTCAGTATTTCATGAGAAGACCAAGCACGTTGAGATTGATTGTCAATTTTGTAAAGTCGAGTGATCAACTTGCAGATATCTCACCAAGCCCCTCATCGGTCCTTGTGTTAATTACATTTGTAACAAGGTAGGTACATGAATTGTATGCACTAGCTTGAGGGGGGGTGTTAGAATCGGAATAGGTTTATTTTTTTTTGAGAAGGTAACAGTCTTGTATTATATTCCAAAAATTCAAACCTGCCACAACTTGTTACAGGTTTACTAATTGCAAATAAAAGGAGAGTATCAGGAAGATCTTCAATCCTAAATAAACAAAAATTACAAGGTGCCTAAAGCATTCATTACTGATTCTAGATCTTCCATATACTCCTGTTTACACCAAAAATGAAATAAAACCAAGCAATTCATCTTCATCTTCTGGATGTTGTTACTTTTGTTCTGGAAGCATCTAAGGTTCCTCTCTTTCCACACAGACCACCAGATACAGGCGGGGATGATCTTCCATCTTTCTTTATGACCAGAAATGTAGGCAAAGCTACTCCATATCTTCAGGGCCTGGACAATATTTCTTGGCATCACCCAAAATAGGTCCTTCGAGTTGATGAAAATGCTCCACAAAATATTAGTGATCCTACAGTGAAGAAAGAGGTGATTGACTGTTTCAGCCTCTTCTCCACAAAGGAAACACCTAGGGCTTAGTTGGATACCCCTTTTCATGAGGTTCTCCTGAGTCAAAACAGCCTGCTTTGCTAGTAGCAAAGTGAAGCAGGACACTTTAGGAGGTATTTTAACTTTCCAGATAAGTTTCCATGGCCAACCAGTAACCTGATGGGTGAAAGAGTTGAGCTTTTTGTAAGCTTCCTTCACACTAAAATTTCCGTTGCAATTATGATTCCAAAACAATCCATCTTGGGAGGTAGAGGTTCCTTTGAATTGTTCAAGGATTCCAAAGAAATCTACTAGTCTTTGGATCTCCCAATCATTTAGGGGCCTTCTAAAACTCAAATTCCATCCCTGATTTGACCAAACTTCTGCCATAGTGTCTTTTTGTTGTTGGTTCAGAATGTAGATATCTGGGAAGAGGGTTTTTAGAGAGCCTTGTTATAACCAGCTGTCCTCCCAGATTCATGCCATTTCCTATTCTAATGCTGCAATTTTCTCTTAATTTTGGCCAAAAGTTTCTGATGGCCCTCCAGATGCTAGTTCCATAAGTACTAGGGACCATTTTGGTAGACCAGTGATCCTCCATTTCATACTTCTGCTTGATAAGTTCTTTCCATAGTGCTTGTTCACTGGATGCTAGTCTCCATAGCCATTTCATCATAAGGCTTTGGTTCTGAATCTTCAAATTCCTTACCCCAAGACCTCCTTTTTGTTTGCTCCCAATCAATTTATCCCACTTAACCAAGTGGAATTTCTTAGTGTCACTATTTCCTTCCCATAGGAAATTCCTCCTTACTGCATCAAGTCTGTCAATGACCCCATCTGGGATAGGAAAGATAGACATCATGTAGGTAGGCATGGAGTCGAGAACACTATTGATGAGAGTGAGTCTCCCGCCAAGGGAGAGATATTGACTCTTCCAGTTCACCAATCTTCTTTCACACTTCTCGACCACCTCATTCCAGATTCCTGAAGACTTGCTTTCTGCTCCTAGTGGCATGCCCAAATATACAGTTGGTAATTCACCAGTCCTCCCCCCAAGTGTACCAGCCAGAGAGGTTAGATTGGTGACCTCATTCACTGGGTATAGGAAGCTTTTTTCCCAATTGATATGTAGTCCTGATATGGCTTCAAATAGCACGAATATAACTCTGAGAACCATCAGTTGGTTTCTGTTGGCATCACAGAAAACCAGAGTATCATCAGCATATTGTAAGTGTGTAATCTCCATGTCACAACCCACCCTATTTGATACTCTGAAGCCCCTCAACCATAGTTTCTCTTGAGCAATCTTCAACATATCATTAAGTCCCTCCATAGCTATAATGAATAAGAAAGGAGACAAAGGGTCTCCCCGTCTTAATCCTCTCTGTGAAGAGAAGAAACCTGTAGGAGAGCCATTGATGAGAACAGAATATTTCACAGTACTGATACAAAACATTATCCATCTCATCCATTTACCACCAAAACCTCTTTTGGATAAGGTCTCCAGCAAAAAATTCCAGTTGAGATGGTCATATGCTTTCTGAATGTCCAGCTTGCATAGAATGCCTGGCACCTTGCTTCTAATCCTAGAATCCACACATTCATTAGCCATCAAAATAGCATCCATGATTTGTCTTCCTTTAATAGGAATACGAAATAGTATCCTACTTGGTAAAGGATTCTATTCTAGGGTCTCAATGTAATAATGTAGACACAACAACAATTCAATAATATCTTTTTCCTATATTTCTCACATTTGGTATGGAGTGAAATGAACCTTTTTTAATAAATATTGGTGAGATGAACCTAAATAGAGTAGAATGTATACGAGAGGATTCAGATACCAGAACACAATTAATTTGGGATTGAGGAGTAGTTGATTGCTATTGATTGATTGATATACATGATGCTAAGTTCTTAATACTCTCCTGGGGAAAAGTAGTAGTAGGGAACATTATCCACTGAGTATTGAACCATGCCTCACTGGCTAGTCAGTATTTCCAGTTACAAAAGAAACTCTCTCTGGAAAAATTTTATTAGGAGTTCATACTTCATGAAACTTGGTGAAAAGGAGAATATTTCTACCTGTAATCAAAGGAAGGAAAAAATTGATGCAATGTGTTCACTATCAACTCCACCGTTGCATAATCTGCTGCAGCAGTATCTGTCATATGTGTGTGCTGAACCTGCGATTAGCAAAATAAGAGACCTATAAGTTTTGGAAAATTCTCCATTATTAATTTATAACAATATCAACATTTAGGACCTTGACAGCAACTTTTTGCCCATCATGCATTCGAGCAACATGGACTTGAGCAAGAGAAGCACTTGCTATTGGTACAGGATCAAATTCATCAAAGATCTGTAGACAAAGGTTTTAATTCAGTTGAGTGCACAACAAAGAAACCAAGTCCAAGAATATATAAGCCATATATTCATCAAATTGACTCTATATTAAACCAAAACATTGCTTTTGAGGAGAATCCAATAAATTAAAACATACTTCATCAGGTGCACCTCCAAGCTCTTTCTTGATAACTTCATGCACTTGATCATAAGAAGAATGAGGACATTTATTTAACATTGATTCCCTCATTATACAAACATACTCTTCAGGTACTAAGTACTCCTGAGCAAAACCAAAGGTCAAGTTGGATAAGCCCAGAAGTATTGGGCGATTACTTGTAGAAGCAAGAGCCTTCTTGTGCCTTTGAACAAATATAAATGACACAATTATCTATACAATAACCTAAGGAGAGAAGTTGCAAACCAGCTGTCCTAAATGTTGACCAAGCTTAATGTAAATTCCACCATTTCTGAAACAAAGTTCTTCTAGCCTGCGTGCACCCCTCATGTGAACTTCATGTTTGGCTTTTGCTCTCTCTGCACTACCTTCTGGCAGTCCCCAGAGTGAATATTCATAATCTAACAAGAAGTCACAATTAGATCATTATATTGAAAAGAACTTCTCCTTTAAAAAATTCCTATATTATCACATAAAGGGGCAGTATTAGGAACCCAGAAACTTCCCCAACATTAATCAGTAAATGGAACAACGCAGATATAAGAACAACACTTCAACTATTCTTTACTACGACCATCAAGAATCATACATTTTAAGTGAACATTGTGAATTTGGCCATATTAGCTTGATTCAATAGGTGAGCATTTTGAATTGAATAGATAGACCCTTGGCTTAAACTAAAGCATTTCCAAGCAGTTTGAAAAGGAATGAAAAAATGAGAGCAGTAACAACAACAAAATAATGTGAAATGGAGAGCAGTACAGAACACAATAATGGCAACAAATTAATGTGATAATGTTGTGGATACGAGGAAGTCAATTAATTAAGTATTTGACTATATTTTTCAAGTAGATTTATTTATTATTTATTTATAATTTAAGTAGCTTTATTTATTATTCTAGAATAGGGGATTAGGTTAAGTTATAGTTAGTAGATTGGAATAGGATTTAGGTTTCCTACTTTCATAAGAATTAGACTTCCTATTGATGTAATAAGTCTCCTATTTAAAGGGGCTTTTGACGAATAAACCGGTAAGTCATTTTTCAGCAAAAAGCAAGAGATTAGAGTTCTCTTCCATTGAACTCTAAGGTTTCAGTCTCCCTTTGAAGAGCTAAAGAGATCTGTGTTTTCTCTTTTAATGAACTCTAAGGTTTCAGCCTCCCTTTAACGAGCTTATTTATATATCTCCCTACGAATCGATCCTTCCCTAAAGATTCATAATAGATAATCAAAGCACAAAAAACACAAGTAATAACTGAAATCTAAGAACAAGAAACTACGAAAATAGTGCTAATACCACAAGGAAGAAATAAGGTCCAAGTAAAACCATCAAGCATATCCTGCAGAAAGCCAGAGAATCCTCAACCACCAATTAACCCTCTACCCTAATCCACATCCTCCAAACCCTCCTAAGGTCATGTCCTCAATAAGCTCAAGATGTGTCATTTTTTGTCGAATCACCTCCCCAATACTTCTTTTTCCTGCCTCTACCTCTCCTGATACCCGTCATTGCCAATCTCTCTTACACACTTCTCCTTTTCGCATGTCCAAATCATCCCAGTCTCACTTCCCTAATATTGTCCACCATGGAGGTCGCTCCTACCTTGCCCCAGATATCTTCATATTATACCCACACATCCACTTCAACATCCTCATCTCCATAACATTCATCTTCTGAACATGTGAGTTATTGAGGCCAATACTTTGTCACAAACGACATAGTCAGTCTAATCACAATCCCGTAGAACTTACCTTTAAGTTTTGGCAATACCTTCTATTACACAAGAATTTGGAGGCTAACCTTCATTTCACCCATTTTGCATCAATACAATGTGTGACATCATTGTCGATCTCCCACTTACCTTGAAATAAGTACCCCAAATACTTGAAACATCCTCTTGAGGATGACTTAAGCATCAAGCCTCACTTCCACGCTGACCTCATATAGCATCACTGAACTTACACTCTAAGTATTCAGTCTTGGTCCTGCTCAGTCTAAACCTTTTAGACTCCAGAGTTGTCTCCAAACCTCCCGCCTAACTTAACTTCGTTGCAAGTCTCGTCAATCAATATCATGTTAACTGCGAATAACATACACCATGGCACCTCACTTGAATTTGTCGAATCAGTTCATCCATAACTAGTGTAAAAAGAAACAAACTAAGAGTCTATCTCTTATGCAACCCAATCATGACTCAAAAGTGCTTTGAGTCCCCCCCCCCTTATCCTCACCCTAGTCTTGGCTCCATCCTACAGTGGTGTAGCCACAAATTTCACGAATGGTGTTCAAGCGTTAGAGGTAAAAGAAAATTGCACATAAGTGCACCAAATTTTAAAATTTAACCATGCATTATTAGTAATTGACTTTTTTAATGAATGGGTGCATCAAAAAATTTAAAATCAAAATGCATAATGCTTAGCACTGATGAGTTCATATTTAATTTAATATGAAGTGAACAAACAACGCAAAAAAAAGAGGCAAAGAAGAAACTTAAGCCTAGAAAGAAACCATTTTTTTATGAAGAAAGAAACCATCTTGAAACTTTAACCTTTCTACAGCCTCTAGCGACGACAACAATAACAATGAGACATGGAGAACGGAGATCAGAATTAGACAAGATCTTTTTTAGAGAAAAGATTCCTTATGGAACATTTTTGCTTTTGATTTTGGCACAATTGTAGAATTATTTTTTAATTTTATTAAAAAAAATTAATGTAAAATAAAATAAAGTCAAAGACACACTGGGTGAGTATCCAATTGGCTATTGATACTTTTATTCTTTTTAAAGATTTTAATGAGAAAAACAAATCTCTTAGACACATTAATTGAATAAAAGAAAAATATTGTTTAAGGTCTCTTACGTGTTAAAATGAAAATTTCTTATTAAAAGACCATAAAACTAATTAAGGATTATCAATAAATAACATATGTAGAAGTTAACAGGCTAGTGGGAATCGATCCTGGGACGCGTGCTCAACAGCGCTTGGGATCTTCTTGAACAACTTTGACCACTGAGCTACCTCATCAACTCGTTTTCAGGGTGTTCAAAATACAAAATACTCCATATCAAGTAACATTTTACCAAAATACACAATATAATTTTCTGGTGAAGGGTGTTCTCCTGACCACCCTTGATACATTGTAGCTCCACCCCTACCATCCTATATGTAGTCTTGTATCACACTATCATCTTTTCATAATTTTTAGTGCTTAAATATTTAAATTAATACAAATTAAAAAAATCTCACTAAGGCCCCCATCCCATAAATTTAGTGGGATGGAATGAGACTAGTATTCAGACCCCCTATCCCGTTAAGTCCATTCCCTTCCCTTTTCGTCCCACTTACATCGTCATGTTGGTCAACCTTAATGGAAATCTTTAGGAAGAGTATATTTGCAACTTTTTCTACTGAGAAATTTGTTAATAGTTAAGTCAACTATGGAACACATTAGCTCCATAATTTGTTGAATTTCTGTGAAGCTGGGATTTAAAAACTTGTGAAGGATTGTCATTTCTTCCGTCAGTCCCGTTATATTTATAAGGTTGTAATAGGGAGTGTGCTCATATGGTGTGTCTTTCATTTGGTTAATGGTGTTTCTCACAAGTGTGGATGCAAACCCTTTCAGATATACACGGAACCAGGATGTTAGATCACTTGAACTCAAGATTGAGTATTGTGCTACCATAAGAGGTATCAAGAATATAAGAAAGTAATGAGATTGCACCTTTAAGGTTCCCTTTTCATGCTAAAGGTTATTAAAGGGGTGAAATATTATATACTAAAACATTCACGATAAGTTTCAAAAAGGAAAACACAAAAAGTTAGCTCAAGTAGTTAAGTGGACAGATATAAATTTGAACTGTCATTTGATCATTCTTGTAAGCAGAGACTTTTTGATTGGCGATGTAGTGTGTCACTGAAGCTCAATGCTTAATCTGCATTCTACTTCTCGTCGCAGATAAAACATAATTTGGCATCTAAATCTGTTTACACGTAGTATTTTGGACTCTGATACATTATTTGCAGTTTTACTAGGGTTTTCTATTCAACTGCCTTCATGAAAATTACAATGACATAGCTTGATTCTAACCATCATCATTAACCAGTTTATGCACACATACACTTGGTATACAGAGGTGGGATTTACTGAATTAACATTGTACTTCTGATACTAAACTCTTTCCCGTTTACCCTTGGCAACCAAGTTATTATTTCCCTAAGTGGGGGGAAAATTAGCTCACAATGAAAATGTCTTTCCATGGTAGTTGGCATATAATATAAAGTAGATATTGTTTGATATTAACTGAATCCTCTTCTGAGATAAATATTTGGATCAAGTTTGAATGTGTCTATATGAAGTGCACATTTCATTCATTATATGAGTTGAGTTTGGAACCAATGAGATGACTACCCAACTATCTTAGGTAGAAGATTCATTGAGTCAATTTATACTCTTCTTCTTGTCGGTCGATAGTGTTTCGCTTATAAGGAGCAGGTGACATAATTCGTCTTTTAAGGAAAACTTTGTGGAACAAGGTGCAACTAAACTTCCATTAAATGATAACAATGGCATATGTACATCATAAAATATACATATATGCTCTGCACTTTAGTGAGGAAGTATTGAGTGGGATGATGGATAGAGCCTTGATGGGAAAATAATTAAGGGGTTTCAATGTAGAAGTTGGCGGACACGACAACATTTCAGTTTTTCATCTTTTCTTTGCAGTGGATAATATTGTCGCACTTGCTTAGGTTTTGAATTCTAGGTAGGAGCTGTCCCAACTACCTATCTTAGCCAACCGGTTGGTGCTTTGATCAAGTGTTGGGATTTCAGCCCTTCAAAGGGTTGAGAAGAGGCATGTAGGATGGCAGAAAAGATATCAAAGGTGGGAAAAAAGTGCTTTTTAATAGCACTTTATCGAGAATTCCCCCATATTTCATGTCCTTGTTTCATGCTCTAACTAGTGTCACAATAAATTTGGAAAAGCTTCAAAAAGAACATTTTATGGGATTCATCAGATGGGGCAAGGAAGTTCCACTTAGTTCAGTGGGAGACTGAGACATCTCTCAAGTGTTGGGAGGGCTTGAAGTTAACAATCTAAGGTGTTGTTTGGTTGGGAACAAGTTATCCCAGGATTAATTATCTTCGGATTAACTATCTTGGGATAACTTATCTCATCACTATGGTATAAATAGTGGGATAAGTTATCCCAAAAATAGCAATCAAACAAGACACCCAAATTTTATCCCGGGACTAATTTTTTATACCTCACACCAAACAACCTCTAAGGGTTTCAACAAAGCATTGTTAGAAAAATGATTATGGAGATTCCTAGCAGAGGAACAAGTATTCTAAAGAATGGTGAATGGTGATTGTAGATAAATGTAGGGTCATCAAAAGGGGGTGGACAACTAAGGATGTCAACATGCCTTATTGTTGTGGGTTATGGAGGAACATTATGAAGGTATGATAGAAGTTAGAGGCAATGTAAGAAATGAGAGGAGAGATAGCTTTTGGGGACATAGGTGGTGCAGGGGAAACATGCTGAAAATAATTTCCCGAGCACTTACATAGGATCTTGCCAAAAGGAGTTTGCAATCCAACAAATCTGAAGGATACGAGGTGGAGCAGTTTTTTGGGACCTAAGATTTAAGAGGAATTTCCATGACTGGAAGGTGTTTGAGCTCCAAAGTTGTTTGCTTTGCTCCACAATTAATACATATCGCCAGAGCCTTGATGGGTGGAGGTGGCGGCGGAGGTGGAGGTTGGTGAATAACATAGTTTTTTGTTAAGTCTTTCTATGAAAAGCTTTTGACCAAGGAGGAGGATGCTTTTCCATATATCTCAGTTCCAATCCCGAAGATTCTGAAGACGATATGTTCTTCACTTAGTTAGCAGCTAGAGCGGCGTTCTGGATGACTGAGAATCTTAGGAAGATAAAGGTCATTAGTGTAAGTTAGTGCATGCTTTAATGCACAAGTTGGAGTGAAGATGTGGATCATCTACTTTTGCATCGTATCTTGCCTCTAGATGGTGAGAAATTTTTAGTTGGTTTGGTACCTCATGGGGGATGCCAAGAGCGCTTATGTTTAGATGGGATTGTGGGAGGAGGAAAAGGTGAAAGGCATGGTTTGCTCCTTTACCACTAATGTGAGTTAATTGGAGAGAAGAAATAAAAATACTTTTGAATAGGTAGAGTTGACATTTGTTCAGTTGAGGAGTAGCCTCCTCTCTCTTATTTTCTTTTGGTGAAACCATGAAATTCCTTGTTGTGTAGAAGATTGGTTGTCTTTCGTAGAGGACCGTTTCTTATAGGTTTTCTACTTTTTTTGTATACTTGTATGCGAGCGCTTCCGTTTAGGCCCAACAGTTAATGTAAATTTTACTTGATAAAAGTTGACAAAATAGGTAGTAATAATAACATCAGAAGTGGTGGTAGTTGTTTCATCAAAGGTTTCAGACAGAGACCTGCTAAGTAGATGTGTGGTTAGGGGGTTTTCCAATCATGAAACAGAAATTCCCACTAGCTCGGGTGTCAGGAGGTGGTCAGCAGCAGGGGCGGACCTACATGGTCCTACATGGGTGCTCGAGCACCCATTAATCTCGTATCGAATTATATATATTTACATAGAAAGAAAGAAGAATTGTATATATTTTATTAGAGAGCACCCATAGGAACAATGACTTAATTGGTGTGGTGGTTTATTGTGGGTGCTCAAGGTCTTTCATTCTTTTTATTTCTTTGCCAGAGGTTCGATTCCCTCCAAAGACATTATTTTTAGTTTAAAAATAAGCTCTTCTCTTACTTATTTATTCTAATTGGACTTCATTTTTATTTTTTTTTCTCCCATGCAGATTGTTGCTTTTTCTCTTTCGCTAGTGGCCTTTTCTAACTTTTTTTATCATTTTTTTTTATCCAAGATAATTTTTATTGTAATTTTTTTTATTATCGTGCTTAAATATGATTGTCCTTTTTCATAACAAGTGTTAAACTTGTGCACTTATATTTGTGATTGATAGCTAAGCAATAACGGAATGTACTCGAGGGGTGTCGACCGACAATTCTTTGTCGGAAGATTATACATGTAGTTAGGTAAAAACAATTAAAAATAATATATATATAGACACTCCTTAGCTTCTACACGATTTTACTTCTTTATATTTTGACACTCCTTAGTCGAAATTTTCGATCTGCCACTATAGCTAAGGGAGCACCCACAACCTTGAAATCCTGGATCCACCATTGGTCAACAGTAAATGAGTCATATAAGAGGGATTCGAGTTTATGAAATGTATAGTTCTCAACATTTTTCAAGTTTCCAACAAGGAAATGGCTGAACACACTATGTTAGGGGTGTCGAATGAACACACTATATAGTTCTCATATGTTTCAAGGTTATATAGAGAGAAAAAATTTTGTCCATGACTAGGCCAATGTCGCAAGGGACAAAGCACTATAGACCCCCAAAAATAATTAGCTCAACAAGATCGTACCGAAATTGGATAAAAGTGAAACTAAGAGTCACATGTTCTTAAATATTACATCAACTGATCAAGCACCATTCATACAAAGATCCAGCATCGATTAATATAAATTAAGTTGTACTTTTCTAGCCACGGCTACAAGCTGCAAAGGAAGGGGAAAAACACAAAAAAGGAGAGATTCTCAGGATTGAATCAAAAGCGTACCGAACGCAATGGTGGCAGCAGTGACGGAATCACGATAGAGGCGGAGAGGGACATTTGTGCAAAGCTTAAGGGCCATGGCTGGGTCGTCGGAGCTGGCAATTGTGGCCGCCGCTGCTCCACAACCAAGGGCGGTGGTGGCCACTAACAGCCTGGTTGTGGCGCGCCACATAGACCTGCCAGCCATTTTTTTTGCCGACCCCTCCTGGAGGATTTCGAGGAAGAAGGTAAATGCTACCCCCTTCTCCTATATTCTATCACCAACGACAGCCCCGCTACTTTTACGCTTTTTTGTCCTTTGGTTTAATGCCACTCAACTGCCTAACTTCCCGTTAGGGGTAAGGGCGATACCGTTTGGATAAAAATTGATTTAAATTGAAAAATCGAATTAAATTAATTTTATTTGAATTTGATTTGGTTTTAGAATTTTATAAATTGATAATGTTTGATTTGATTTTTGTTTTTCTCAAAAAATATTAAAGAAATAATTAAATCGAATCGATAAATTATGTGCATATATTTTATTATTATACATACATAATATATTATTTTTATAAATAATTTTAAATAACTTATATAAGTTTTCATCTGAATTTATTTATGAAAAGCAAAAACGTTCAAGATGAGAATATTTATTTTACTAGTTTCATTTATATAAGTGTCTATGACAATTCTTGATGGGACTAGAATGTCATTGTCTCTTCCTTCTAGGCTCAAATGATGAATTTTGAAGTTTTATTCGTGGTAAATTTGGTGATAGAAAGTTCTACAATATGAGCCGTTTTAATTATTTTCCATTTTGAATGAATTATTTTTTTCCCTCTTTTGAATGAATCATTTCTTTTATTTTTGTATATAGTTAACAACCGAATAACCAAATCAAATCGATAAGTGTATATTATATTTGGTGATTGTTTTTGGTAACTTAAAAATCGATTAAATTAATTTAATTTTAATTTTGACTAATTACCAATCCGTGAACACCCCTAGACTCCCGTCCACGTTTTCTCTTCTTTTTTTCCTTCCTTTACTAGTGTAATGGTATTTTGCGTATTCATTTTCGTTTGAATGAAAAGTTTGACATAAATTAATAAAAATATATGTAGACACCAAAAATAGTTTTATCAAAAAAAAAAATTGTAATCACCAAATCAATAAATAAATAAATAGAAGTAATTTTATTTAGCAAGATTATGAATATAATTTTGTGTGTTCTCTTAATTTTTCTTTCATAAAATATTTTCTTCTTGATTCGAGTATAGATAGTAACATATTTCTCAAACAAGGATGATTTGGACATCTTTGTGATGTATTTGATCGCAAAAAATGATGGGCATCACTTTGATATATCGAGTTGATCTTGAGGAAGAACACATCTTGATCACTTTAGCTCTCACTACTAAAAAAACAGTGAATACCGACCTAAAAATTTCCGACCTCAAATGGAGGTCGGTAATTTCCGACCTCCGGAGGTCGGTATTTACAAGTAGTCGGTTTTTATTCAAAATAAAGAGGGAAAACCAAATTCCGACCTCTGGAGGTCGGAATTTTTCCCGGAAAAAATGAATTACAATAAAAATACCGACCTCATGAGGTCGGTATATTTTATATTTAATTGAGAAAATAATACCGACATCAAGAGGTCGGTTTTTATTGTAATTCATTAAAAATTCCGACCTCCTGAGGTCGGAATTTTT
>NC_064289.1:33517408-33553588 GCF_019186545.1 Solanum stenotomum | reverse complement strand
GAATTTAAAAAAATGAATATTCCGACATAAAATAAAAACCGACCTCGAGAGGTCCGTAAATACCGACCTCCAGAGGTCGGTATTGAATAGCGACCAAGCTTTTTCCGACCTAAGCTGGGATGTCGGTTTTAGGTCGGTATTTCAAGGAATACCGACCTCCGGAGGTCGGTATTTCTAGGTCGGTATTCACAATTTTTTTAGTAGTGTCTGAGAAAGATAATATTTGATGACTTAATATTTTTATTAATACTCAAGAGTTTATAGGATATTGAATACACCTTTTCAAGGAAATGTATATTATTTTTTTTATAGGTGTGGGGTAGATTTAGGGTGTGTTTGGTATGAAGGAAAATGTTTTCCTAGAAAACAAGTACATTTTTGACTTATTTTCTCATGTTTGGTTGGTGAGTAGAAAATATTTTTCGAAATTTTTTTTTGACAAAATATCTCTTCTTTTTTACTAGAGAGTAGAAAATAATTTTTGAATTGAAATTGAAAATATTTTTTAAAAATAAACTAAATTTTTTTTGGGGGGGTGGGGTTGGCGGGGGAGGGGGTAGGGGGTAAGGGTGAGATGGGGTAAAAAAATAAATATTTGAAATTAAAAATATTTTTTTAAAAACAAACTTCATTTTTTTTGGGGGTGGGGGTGGGGGGCTGATGGGGGGTAGGGGTGGGGTGAAAAAATAAAAATTTGAAATTGGAAATATTTTTTAAAAACAAACTTTAATTATTTTTTTTTGGGGGGGGGGGGGGTTAGAGGAGGGGTGGAGTGAAAAAAAATTGAAATTGAAAATATTTTTTAAAAACAAATATTAATTTTTTTTTTTTGGGGTGGGGGGATAGGGGCTAGTGGGAGGGGGGTCGGGGTGAGGGTGGGTAAAAAAATAAAATAAATTGAAGTTGAAAAATGTTTTTTTTTAAATAAGCTGTAAATTTATTTTTTCAACAAAAAAAATAGATTTTTTCAACAAAAAAATTGTAATTTGAAGTTGGAGGAAAGTTTTGGAAAATGTTTTCCTTAAGTTTTGAAGGGAAGTCATTTTTCTTGAATTTGAGGAAAATGAGCTGATTTGGAAAACATTTTACCCAACCAAAAATAAAAAATCGGAAAACATTTTTCGAAAAGCATTTTCCTTCATACCAAACACACCCTTAGGGTAAAATAGCCTCCAGAAAACTTTGACACGCCTTAAAGTTTGAAAAACATGAATTAAGCTTATCTTGTGGAGGTCCATAAAATTTCAGTGTCTACAATATAATTTATATATATAATAAAGGAGAAACATAGACAAGGTGATGTGACACATCTTTATGGTCTCTATTCATATTTATTTATTAGTATCGTTTTTTACATGTCTCTCTTCCTTTTACTATATAATAATAACATAATAATATACTTTAAAATATTTTATTTTATATATACAAAAATTAGCCCACGTAGCAGTAATAATTGGCCAAGTAAGCTGGATAATCAATGCATATTGAATTTCTATATTTTTTTCATCTATATAGTAAGACTTGAATTATTTGGTTACGTATTAAAAATATCAATTACTTTTGTATTTACCTTTTGCATTAAATTTTAGGAGCAATGATCTTTCAATAACTTATTTGCATTATTGCATATTTAAGCTTTCTATTCCTTTTCAATAGCAGTGCATGCTATGCTGATACAAGAAAAAAGAAAAAAAATCATATTTGTATAGATAATTCTTTTATCCTTTTCTAATTTATTTATTTTTGGGTGAGGGAGAATGCTTTTGTGATGATACGGAGAATTTGATTGATATTCTTTTCTTCTGACATGTGAATAATGATTTTACATGTATAGATAAACATATAGTAATTGAAAATTTATATATAGATGACTTCTTTATGATAAGGACTTTTGAGTTTTGTGTATTTTTCATTTATTTCTTTTTCTTGCCCCTTATTTCTGAACTATTAAATATCTTCATTCATTTGTATACATGGTTTTACATTTTGTGTTAATGTTTCATACAAAGAGGCTGAAAATGTTATAGACAAATTTGAATATGTACTGAGCAATAAAATATATGATCTATCCAATTTAACTCTAATGGTGCATTATAAGAAAATTCTCCAGCGTGAGATCAAATGTGTGTTTCAGTGTTTAGCCTTTTACTTTGTATGATAATAATATCTTGTCATGAGATTCACATGTTAGTGGATATTTTGTTTGGTTAAACTTAGTGGTATATGCACTCTCTTTCCTGCAAATTCCGTTGGGAAAGGCAAGCACAAACAAATGTACACGACAGGGCAATAGCGGAAGAAAACCCAAGTTAAAACTTTCTCTTCTATTTGAACCAAGAGAAGACAACATAATGCAAGAACAAAACTGTTTGGGGCAGTAAACAAATCAACCAAGCAAGAAAAACAAATCAATACACGAGACAACAAGTTTAACGTGGAAAACCTCTTTGGTGTGAAGAGTAAAAACCACAAGGCCAAAGCACCACTAAAAAACAACAAGAGTTACAAAAGTGTTCTCCAAAATGGTCAACAACAAAGTGTCAAACAATGAGCAACACAACTACAAGATAGCACCAAAAAACTAGAGAAATAAAAGAAGCAAAATCACTAAATGCAGCTACTGTTCACAAGCTAAAATTCGGAGCTATAGTACTCCAAATCACCCTATCTTAGATTTCTATCAAAGATTAAATTAAAAGAAACAAGTTGTCCAAAAATCAGCTCAATCAAATAAGAAACGAAGCGGGAATCGCGATTTAAAATTGGTTGCTAGTGCTTGTGCGAAAATCTGCACTCTCTCATTTTTCTCTCTATATGGCTGCTGATCTAACTCTTGTGATACTTCAAATTAACACCTAAAATAAAGTCTTAAATATGCACCATAATATTGGGCTTATGGGCAAAGTGGGCTAGACCAAATTGGGTTTAAATTTATCCACAAAAGGAAAGGAAGGAGGCCCAAAACCTTGGAATTCTATTTATCCACATAGGAAGGGAAAAAGACCCAAAACCCAACAATTCTCACCCTACCGACTATGTGGAGGAGACTGCCATCCCGGCGATCATGCAACATTCTTCAAACTTCCCTCTTGGCAAAGATTTAGTCATCATTTTTGAACCATTATCAATAGTATAGATTTTTTTCAAGTTCAAGCAACTTAGAATCCACCAGATCTCGAATCCAATGATACCTCAAATCAATGTGTTTAGACCGACCATGAAGTGTAGAATTCTTGCCAAGATGAATAGCACTTTGACTATCACAATAAAACACATACCTCTCTTGAGCACAACCTAGTTCCCCCAAAAATCTCTTCATCCAGATCAACTCTTTGCAAGCTTTAACAACAGCAATAAGCTTAGCTTCCGTAATAGATAAAACAACACAGTTTTGCAACCTAGATTGCCAAGACACAACTCTCCCTAGAAAAGTAATCTAGTAGCCTGAAGTAGACTTACGAGTACCAACATCACCAACCATATCTGAATAAGTGTAACCACAAAGAATAGGCTTCATTATCCCAAAACACAAACTCAGACTAAAAGTGCCACAAAGATATCTCATAATCCACTTTACAACATTCAAATGCTCTCTTTATGGATTAGAAAGAAAACATCTAACAATACCAACAACATGAGCAATATATGGTCTTGTACACACCATTGCATACATTAAACTACCAACAACTGAAGCATAAAGAACTTTCTTCATATCTTCCATCTCACCATCACTGGAAGGATAATGTCTACTATTCAATTTGAAGTGCATAGCTAAAAGTGTACTTACAACCTTAGCTTTATCCATGTTGAATCTACGAATTACTTTCTGAATACTTCTCTTATGACAACCACAACTTCTTCAGCTCTCTATCACGGACAATCTGAATGCCAAGTATCTACCTTGTTGGTCCCAAGTATTTCATATCAAAAGACTTCTTCAACTCTTGCTTCAACTTTTTAATCCTGCAAGTATTATGACCAACAACAAGCATGTCACAACATAAAGCAAAACAATGATAAAGTCATTACTAGAGAATTTTCGCACAAAAACACAATGGTCTGAAGAAGTCTTCTTGAAGTCCTATTGACTCATAAAAGAACCGAACTTCATGTACCGTTGCTTAGGAGCTTGTTTTAGACCATACAAGCTCTTCTTCAATTTGCAAATATAATTCTCTTTTCCCTTGACTTCAAAGCCTTTCATATAAATTTCTTCAGCTAAGTCATCATTGAGAAAGACAGTTTTAAAATCCATATGTTCAACCTTCAAGTCCATTCTTGTAGCCAAGCCTAGAATCATACGGATTGATGAAATCTTCACAACTGTTGAGAATATCTCATCAAAATCAATTCTTTTTTTGTTGTTAAAACTCTTCACAACTAATCTATCCTTGTACCGTGGAACTGAGTTACCATATTCATGTTTCACCCAGAAAAGCCACTTGTTTTTCAAAGCTTTTCGATCTTTAGGTACCATAACCAAATCAAAGGTATGATTATCATATAGATATTTCATTTCATCTTCCATAGCATCAAACCATATTTCTTTTTATTCACTTTCCATGACCTTATCAAGACTCTCAGGTTCTCCCCCGTCAGTCAAGAATACATACTCATTGGGAGGATAATGAGATGAAGGTATTTTCTCTCTAGTATATCTTCTGAGAGAACTCTCTAAAGCATCAATGTAACACCTTGACTTTTCAAAACGTCTAAATTAACCCGTATCTTCGTGGAAAGAAAAGGAGGGTGAGTAATAAATTAAGAATGATGTGGTATGTCATATTTTAAGTGTTCAAGGGTTATATCTTAAGTTTTGAAGTTAGGTAAGTGGCAAAATAAAATTTAGCAAAAGTTATCGTAAGTTCCTTTTTAAAGATTTCTCTGAAATTTGGGTCAAATGTCTTGGATGTTTTCTCCCAATATATAAAGAGTTAGAAGTTCTATCACCCATTAAATCAAAGGCCTACGAGTCTAGTTCGGAATGCACAAAACCCCGTATCAAACCGACATCGGAGTAAAAAGTTATGAGGGTTTTACTACGGACTGTCGGGGAAGAATCCGGGTCGGGTCAAAAATGTGGTATGTCGGCTTACTCAACGTTTTAAGCCATGAAAACATTTCATTTCACTTACAAACCATAGAGAAATCTTAATAAAGGGGTCCTATGGAGTTCTTGCATGATGAAGGTTAGTTTTGACAATTTCTACCATTAAATGTTACCCCCATGCCTAGAAACGTGATCTCTACACGTGGCAATCATTTTTCCCTTCTATTAGCTGCGTTTGGAGCTGGTTTTTGAAGATATAAATTTGTACTTATTGGTGTTCCTTCAAGGTTTAAACTTGGTTAACTAAGGTAATCATCTCGAGACTCTTTTATGATTGTTTTATGAATTTTGTTTCTACAAGTTGGGGAAATATGGCAAATCTACAGATTTAAGATTAATTATGAACTGTTTATAAGTGTGTACCAGCTATGTATATATAGTGTTTGCGAAGATTAGAACATAAGGAATAACTTTCGTGAAGGAACTACGGTCTTTTGAGCGTTCATTGGAAATGTATGTTAAGGTTATTCCCTTCGTTCGACATGTTTCCTTAGAGGTAGTTAACGTTGGTGATCTTGTAGATGTAATTATGAGTGGTTGGCTGATTGAGTGGTTATAAACCCTCATTTTAAGGACTCATAATCTGTTAAGAATGACCCTAAGTTAGGAACGACTTGGAGATTATTCATATATATTGTTTATAGCTTAATTGCTCGCCTTTAGCCTATTCAATTGTTTGTTGTCGCCCTTGGGGCTATTGTGGTTAGTTGTTGAGCTATGAACTGTCTATGGGGGCTATGATGTTGTCTAATAGGACTATGTTATTTCCAAAGAGGGCTATGTGTTTCCCACGGGGCTATATTGATGCCAAAGAGTGTTATGTGTTGCCTACCGGGCTATTTTGACTCCAAAGAGAGCTATGTGTTTCCTACAGGGCTATGTTGATGCAAAAGAGGGCTATGTGCAGCCCACAAAGCTATAATGTTACCTAAGAGGGCTATGTGCTGCCTACGGGGCTATATCGTTGCCAAAAAGGCTACGTGACTTCTTACAAAGATAAGGGGCTACCGATAGGGGTTTGTAGATTGATTTGGCACCTTCTAGGCTTATGGGGGCCTAGGTTGGTGGTATATTCTTTGTACCTGCCGAGCTTATGGGGGCTTGGTTAGGTTGATGTTGATCATTTTTGTATTTTTAGATTCAGTAGCGGGTTAGCATGCTTATCTAAAATTTTGATTTCCTTACGTGATTGCTTTTGGTATATTATGATACTTGCTTACTTAGTCTATAACCTTTCATACTCTGTACATTATTTTGTACTGACGCCACATTGCCTTGGGGTCACTGCATTCATGCATGCAGGTCCCGACATACAACCCAGTAGACCTCCTCAGCGGGAGGATTGACTTCTATCCGATTAGCTAGCCCCTTTCCTGCTAAGCTGCCAGTGTTGGGAGGTTTGTTACCTTTTGTTGTATATATCTTTATGGGTAGGCTAGGACCCTGTTCCGCTAATCTTTTCTACTCTTAGAGGCTTGTAGACTAGTGTGTGGGGTGTATAGCTACGTTATTGCCATACTGGCTTAGGTTGTTGGTTTCCTGAAGCTTGTGAGCTGTTTGATATATTTATTGATATATACCTGCTTTTAGTTTTAGTATAGATATCGTAATGGCCTCGACGGCCCAATCAGGACTTCTGTGCTAGTTGGCCATTTATTTATATGATCTCCTGGAGTAGCTGTTTCTTTTATAGATCAGTAGACAGGGGCCTTGCCGGCTGAAGGTTTAGTTTTAACCCGAGATATACTTGTTTGTTTTCTTGATTGCGTGTGGCTGACATGCGCTAGTAGCAAATGGTTTAGCAGGGTCGGCTCGGGTCTGAGTTTTGGCATTAGGAGCCAGTTACCCCCCTCGAGTTTGGGGCGTGACAAACGTGATATTAGAGTAACTTCGTATCCTAGGGAGTCTACAAGTCGTGTCTAGTAGAATCTTGTTTATAAATGTGTTGTGCACCACATTCGATAAGCAAGAAGCTACCGAGCATGTTAGAATGACTATCCTTATTTTACTCACCTCGTGCTATACAACGGTGTCTTAAGGTTTGAAGTTTCTGGCTTATAATTGATACTTGTATGCAGATAGAGATGACTGACACCAGACATACCACAACTAGCCAGGGGCTAGATACAGCTGCAGGCGAGGGTACCGGCAAGGTACCACAGGTGGAGGTATCCCACTTTGAGACCCAGTGGGAGACATCTTCTCAGCCCCCTATAGTTTCTCCACCGCTTCAGGAGCTTCCAAGGGCTATAGGACTTTCGGCTCCACCAGCAGTACCACCTCTAGTTCCTCCTATTCCATCTGATCAGGATTTCAAGAGTGCAGTATGTATGTTAGCACAGTTAGTAGTTGCACAACGCCAACCAGTTGTGCCAGATGTTGCCGGACCTTCTGAAGGGCCCAGAAGTTTGAGAGTTCGTAAATTTCTTGCCTTGAATCCTCCACAGTTTACAGGGACAGATCGCAGAGAGGACCCTCAACACTTTGTTGATCAGCTTCATAGGATCTTTAGAGTCATGCATAACTCAACGACTGAGTCAATTGATTTAGCAGCATTTTGATTGCGCGATATTGCAGTATTGTGGTACGAGATTTGGGAGAGATCTAAGGGAAAAGATGCATCTCTACCCACTTGGGATAACTTTACAGAAGCTTTCATATATCACTATTTGCCTCGAGAGATTAGGGATGACCGGGTGGACCTGTTTCTGAACCTCCGATAGGGCAATATGAGTATACGAGAGTATGGGCTGAGATTTGATTCATTGGCTAGATATACACCAACATTTGTTGATACGATGCACGATAGGATGCATAGATTTATGGGAGGGATCGACTCAGACTATATCAACACTTGTTCTACCGTTGCACTAAATGATAATATGGATATCTCGCAAATTCAGGCCTTTGCACAAGGAATAGAGGATCGCTGATATTTCCAGTATATGAGTGAGATGGTCTAAAGAGAGTGACAAAAGAGGGCTAGGCCTGCTGGTTCACAGGGAAAGTTTCAGGGTGGTCCCAGACCCCGATATTCTATTAGGCCACCTAGACCTCCACTACAACAGTTCCAGGGTAGTAGATTTGATCGTCAGGGACAGTCAGGGCCAAGTGAGGGTTCATGAGCATCAGGCTCTCAGCAACAGAGGGGTTAGGCTAGGCTAGGATAGCCCCGCCGCGTTGCGCTACTTGCGGTAAGATGCATTTCGGGAGGTGCAGACAAGGTTCCATAAGTTGTTATTCTTGTGGACAAGAGGGGCATGGGTGGAGAAACTGCCCGACCACAGGTCAGGTGGTATAGGTCAGTAGTAGGTTCCTTCTCATCAGCACAGTTTACAGGGCGTGGACCCCAAACTTCAGTAGGTAGAGGTAGAGGCGGAGACAGAGAGGGAGCATTTAGTTTTGGTAGTGGATAGAACCGTACATATTCATTAGCCTGCCGACAAGACTCATAGTCATCACCAGATGTTGTGACAGGTACATTGATTGTCTGCTCCCATTGTGTTTATACTTTGATAGATCCTGGATCTACACTATCTTATGTTACTCCATTTATTGGGGGGAAGTTATGTATAGTAGCAGAGTCATTAGATCGACCTTTTATTGTATCTACACCAGTTGGTGAGTCTATTGTTGCCAGGAGAGTCTATCGAGGTTGCACGGTAGAAATTATTGATCGTTAGACCTCTGTAGATCTCGTAGAGTTAGAGATGGTCGATTTCAACGTCATTATGGGTATGGACTGGTTAGCATCTTATTATGCTAATGTTGAGTGCCGGACAAAGATTGTTAGATTCCACTTTCCAGGAGAGGCAGTTCGGGAATGGAAAGGCGATACAGCAACGCCGAAAGGTAGGTTTAGTTCCTATCTTAAGGCGAGGAGGATGATTACTAAGGGTTGTATTTATCATCTTGTTCACGTTCATGCTATAGATGCAGAACCACCGACTCTTCAGTCTATTTCGGTAGTTAATGAGTTTCTAGATGTATTTCCAAACGAGCTCCATGGTATCCTTCCAGAATGGGAAATTGATTTTTCTATCAATATGCTACCAAGTACACAACCCATATCTATCCCTCCTTATAGAATGGCTCATGCTGAGCTAAATGAGTTAAAGGATTAGCTGAAAGACTTTCTAGATAAAGGCTTTATTAGGCCTAGTGCTTCACCATGGGGTGCGCCAGTGTTATTCGTAAGGAAGAAAGATAGCTCACTAAGAATTTGTATCGATTATCGACAGCTGAATAAGACGACTATAAAGAATAAGCATCCCCTTCCGAGGATCGATGACTTGTTTAATCAATTACAAGGTGCTAAGTGCTTCTCAAATAATGATTTAAGATCAGGGTACCACCAGATATGAGTTCGGGTGAAAGACGTTCCAAAGACAACTTTTAGAACCAGATATGGATACTTTGAGTTCTTGGTAATGTCTTTTGGATTAACTAATGCCCCAGCAGTGTTCATGGACCTGATGAATAGTATATTCAGGCCGTATCTAGACTTGTTTGTGATTGTATTTATTGATGATATTTTGGTGTATTCATGTTCAAAAGTTGAGCATGCAAATCATCTGTGACCTTCAGGTTCTTCCAGACCGAGAACTTTATGCAAAATTTTCTAAGTGTGAGTTCTGGTTGGACTCTGTAGCTTTCTTAGACCATATTGTATTAGATGCAGGCATTGCAGTTGATACACAAAAGATTGAGGCCATAAAGACTTGGCCCAGACCCATGACTCCGACTGAGGTTCGTAGTTTCTTAGGGTTAGATGGGTACTACATAGGGTTTGTAGAGGGGTTTTCTTCACTTTCAGCCCCATTAACGAAACCGATTCAAAAAGCAGCTAAGTTCCAGTGGACTAAGGCTTGCGAGCATAGTTTCCTGGAGCTGAAGGACAGGTTGACATCAACACCAATTCTAGCATTGCTAGAGGGTTCAGAAAACTATGCGGTGTATTGTGATGCTTCTGGTGTTGGGTTGGGATGTGTTGTAATGCAACATGGTAAGGTTATCACATATGCTCAAGGCAATTGAGAAAGCATGAGAAGAACTATTCGACCCACGATTTAGAGTTGGTTGCAGTTGTGCATGCGTTAAAGATCTAGAGATATTATTTATATGGCGTTCATGTTGACATCTTCACAGATCATAAAAGCCTTCAATATATCTTTAGACAAAAGGAGTTAAATCTGCGACAACGTTGATGGCTTGAGTTACTGAAAGACTACGACGTGAATATTTTATATCATCCAAGGAAAGGCAAATGCACTAGCCGATGCCCTCAGTCGAAGATCTATGGGTAGTTTTTCCTATTTAGGTGTTGCGAAGAGTGAGCTAGCGCGAGAGCTTCACCAGTTAGCTAGCTTGGGAGTCAAATTGTTAGAGGTAGAAGATAGTGGGGTAAAAATTCAGGACACAGCCGTATCATCTCTAGTTGTAGAAGTAAAATCACGGCAACAAGAGGATCTTATCTTAGAGCAGCTCAGAGCCAAGGCTCAGGATCAACAATCTTTAGCATTTGATATAGCAGGAGATAGAGTCCTTAGATATAGCGGTCGATTGGGTGTTCCAAATGTTGCAGGGCTTCGACATCAGATTATGGAAGAGGCACATTATTCCCGTTATTATATTCACCCTGGTTTGACTAAGATGTACCATGATATTAAGGAGATTTATTAGTGGCACGGGATAAAGAAGGACGTTGCTGAGTTTGTAGCACAGTGTCCTAACTGCCAACAGGTGAAAGTTGAGCACCAAAAGCCCGCTGGGCTAGTTCAAGAGATAGCCATTCCTTTGTTAAAGTGGGAAGCAATTAATATGGATTTTATTACAGGTTTACCTCGATTGCGTCGCAAGTTTGACTCTATTTGGGTAATTATTGATAGACTAACAAAATCAACCCACTTCTTACCAGTCAGGGCTACTTTTACGTCCGAAGACTATGCAGGGCTTATATTAGAGAGATTGTTAGGCTACACGGTGTCCCAATACTATTATCTCTGATAGAGGAGCACAATTTACCGTCATCTTCTGGAAGTCCTTCTAGAAAGAACTAGGGACACAGGTTAATCTTAGTACAACTTTTCACCCTCAGACAGATGGCCAGGCTGAGCGCACAATTTTGACACTCGAAGATATGCTACGGGCGTGCACTCTAGACTTCGAGGGAAGTTGGGATGACCACTTACCTCTTATTGAGTTTGCATATAATAATAGTTATCATTCGAGCATCGAGATGGAACCTTATGAGGGTTTGTATGGGCGAAAATGTAGGTCCCTCATTGGATGGTTCGAGGTAGATGAGTCAGGGTTGATTGGACCCGACTTAGTACAACAGACAGTGAGTAGGTTAAGCTCATTCGAGAGAGGTTCCTAACAGCTCAAAGATGATAGAAGTCATACTCAGATGTGCGACGAAGGGACTTAGAGTTTTGTGTCGATGACTGGGTATTCTTAAAAGTCTCGCCTATGAAGGGTGTTATGAGATTTGGCAAAAAAGGCAAGCTTAGTCCAAGATTCATTGGGCCATACCGGATCCTTCGAAGGGTAGGACGGGTGGCTTATGATTTAGAATTGCCAAAAGGGCTAGAATCTGTTCATCCAGTTTTCCATGTGTTGATGCTACGTAAGTGCGTAGGGGACCCTTCTCAGGTTGTCCCGATTGAGGATGTTCGTATCACAGAGGAGTTGTCCTACGAGAAAACTCCAATTGCCATATTAGATCGGCAGGTCTGTAAATTAATGACCAAAGAGGTGGCTTCGGTTAAAGTATTGTGGAGAAACAAAAATAGAGAAAAGGTGACCTGGGAAGCTGAGGGTGGCATGAGGACAAATATCCTCACTTGTTTCGTACCCAGGGTGATGACATATCTGTGCATATTAGTGCAGTGAGGTTAGATACCAATCTGATTTTTTTAATATTGTTGCTTATTATTATTGTTGTTGTCGTTGTATATTTGCTCGCACTGTTATTGTGGAGCTATAGTGCTTAGCTATTTATGTCACCCTGTGAGACACCTAGGTTAGAATTTCTGCATTTCATGTTCCTGGATAGTCACATTTACAAAGGATATTCTGCCTAAATTTTTGAAACTCCTAAGGACTTAACTATGTGACTCAGATTTTTTCATTCGAGGACGAATGTTTCTAAATGGGGAAGGATGTAACACCTCAACTTTTAAAAACGTCTAAATTAACTCGTATCTTTGTGGAAAGACAAGGAGGGTGGGTAATAAATTAAGAATGATGTGATATGTCATATTTTAAGTGTTCAAGGGTTGTATATTAAGTTTTGAAGTTAGGTAAGTGGCAAAATAAAAGTTAGAGAAAGTTATCGTAAGTTCCTTTTAAAATATTTCTCTGAAATTTGGGTCAAATGTCTTGGATGTTTTTTCCCAATATATAAAAAGTTAGAAGTCCTATCACTCATTAAATCGAAGGCCTATGAGTCTAGTTTACAACGCACAAAACCCCGTATCCAACCCACATTGAAGTAAAAGTTATGAGGGTTTTACTACGGACTGCCGGGGAAGAATCCGGGTCGGGTAAAAAATGTGGTAGGTCGGCTTACTCAACGTTTTAAGCCATGAAAACATTTCATTTCACTTCCAAACCAGAGAGAAAGCTTAAGAGAGGGTTCCTATGGAGTTCTTGCATGATGAAGGTTAGTTTTGACAATTTCTACCATTAAACAATGCCCCCGTGCCTAGAAACATGATATCTACATATGGCAATCATTTTTCCCCTCTATTAGCTGCGTTTGGAGCTGGTTTTTAAAGATATATATATGTAATTATTGGTGTTTCTTCAAGGTTTAAACTTGGTTAACTAAGGTAATCATCTCGGGACTCTTTTATGATTGTTTTTATGAATTTCTATGGACGTTTCGACAAGTTGGGGCAATATGGCAAATCTGCCGATTTAAGACTAATTATGAACTATTTATAGGTGCGTACCAGTTATGTATATATAGTGTTTGTAAAGCTTAGGACATAAGGAACAACTTTTGTGAAGGAATTACGGTCTTTCGAGCGTTCATTAGAAAGGTATGTTAAGGTTATTCCCTTCATTCGACATGTTTCCTTAGAAGTAGTTAACGTTGGTGATCTTGTAGATGTAATTGTGAGTGGTTGGCTGATTTAGTGGTTATAAACCCTCATTTTAGGGACTCCTCAGCAGGAGGATTGACTTCTATCCGATTGGCTAGCCCCTTTCCTCCGGAGCTGCCAGAGTTGGGAGGTTTGTTACCTTTTGTTGTATATATCTTGATCGGTAGGCTGGGGCCAGTCCTGCCAATCTTTACTACTCTTAGAGGCTTGCAGACTAGTGTGTGGGGTGTATAGCTACGTTATTGCCATACTGTCCTAGGTTGTTGGTTTCCTGAAGCTTGTGAGTTGTTTGATGTACTATATTGATATATACCTGCTTTTAGTTTTGGTATAGATATCATGGTGGCCTCGACAGCCCAATCAGGACTTCTGTGCTAGTTGGATATTTATTTATATGATCTCCTCGGAGTAGCTGTTTCTTTTATAGATCAGTTGACAGTGGCCTTGCTGGCCGAGGGCTTAGTTTTAACCCGAGATATACTTGTTTGTTTTCTTGATTGCGTGTGGCTGCCATGTGCTAGTAGGAAATGGTTTAGCAGGATCAGCTCAGGTTTGAGTTTTGGCATTAGGAGTCAGTTGCACCCCTCGAGTTTGGGGCGTGACAATCAATAATAGATGGTTCCTAACCGACCACATCGTCTTGCACTAGAACATCAACAACATACTGGTCATTTTGAATATGATCATCATCTTCAATATCAACTTGATCTTCATCATTTTGAAGATTTTCATTAGGTGGAATAGTCAAAAGAACTCGATCAACATTAATTAGGCTCTCACTACTCTAATAATCAACTTTCTCAGCTTTGTTAAGATCTTCAATTGTTTTATAACACATTGAATTAAAAAAAATAGAAATTTACAACTTTTGTAGGATCCGATGCCAGTACCGATGAAGCCACCCATAACCTATGGACTGACACACGGACCGTAGGTCGGGTCGTGGTTAGCCAGACCAGATTCCTAAAATTTGTCAAGTTCTAGTACTTTCCAACGGTTCACCCGGGCGATCCGTTGTCCAATGCACGAGTCGTAGATAGGTCTCGTAGATGAGTCCTAAACTTTGAGATATTTTAGAGTCAAAGTTGAAACCCACGATTGGGCATTTACGACCCGTAGGTGGACCCACGGATCGTAAATGGATCCGTCATTGGGAGTCCCAAAATCATAGTCTTTGAAGTTGACCGACGATCAACTAGTACGGTCCGTGGTATGACCAATGAACCATAGGTCGGGTCGTCGACATGATTCAACAATTATTTTTAAGAGAGCTTTTGGGTCTTTTCCTAATTATTCTAGCCTAATACTATGTCGGTTTCCCCTCTATTAGAAGCTTATATAAACATTTTTAACCGCAAAGTCTTCCAAATCAATTCTCTCTCTCAAATTCTCAAAAGAAGAACAAGTCATCCTCTCAAATATTTCTCTCTCTAGAAGCTCGAAGAAGAAGGCTAGGGTTTCAAGCCAAGACTCAAATTCCACCATTGATAGTAAGCTTTTGGCATCAAGTTATGACAATCTTCATCTATGAAGCTCTTACCTCCATAGAATTCCTAAATTCCCCAATTTACAAAGTTAGAAATCTCCAATTGAAGTTAGGATTTTCTTCCATGTCATGGGTTCTTTCAATGTCAATTTATTTGATTGTTTTAAGAACTATTATACATGAATTGAGATAATTTCATGTTTTTAAGATGAATCCACGTTAACCCATTCTTAACCCATGTTTTCTTGATTTTGATGATTGAAATTGGGTTTCGAACTATGAAGGTGAATTATGGAAATATGCATGTTCTTATGAAATTGATGAAATATGATATAAGTTGCTTTGAGAGTAAAACATAAATGATGTTGTTGGTTGGTTGTTGTGAAAGAATTTCTCACATAATTACTCAATACATGAATGTAAAAGGTTTTCTCACATAAAGGATTCTAAGGTTGAAAGGTCTTCTCACCTAAAATGAATCAAAGTTAAAGAGTTATTCTAATAATGAGGCAAGCGGCAATTACACATGATCTCCAATGATAAGACAAGCGGATAATACCCATGTCTCATGAATGTTAAGAAAAGTTAAGAATAATGAATATTCCGTGGGAGCTATGCTTAGTACCGAGTGGACAAGTGGCAATTACCCATGTCCCATAAACTATGTGCCACCATAGGTTGTCTAGATAGACATTAGCTAGTGGATCTACATAAGCTAGAAGTTCATGGTTCTTATCTTGGCAAGTGAGAACACCTCTTTTCTATGTGGTGTAGACACCAGATTCCATGTTGATAGCTCACATGGTCTTAAATATCGGTTAAAGGTAAATCTCCCACAATAATGAATCAAGGTTACTTCAAAAGGTATCTCGTGAATGACTTAAAGATGTTAACTTGCACTGACCATGTTATTATGACTCATGTTTTCTAACTATTTTATCTCATGTTTTAGCTTGGTCATGGCATATCATGGAAAAGTCCTTTTTAGCATGATTTCATATGTTTTATGCATTGCTATCATACTTGGTAATGTTGTTTATGATGTTTATGATGATTTGGTGCTTTTATATGAAAGTATCAATTTGTTGTCAAAGGTTTTCTCACACACAAATATGATCATGATTGTGAAAGGTATTTTTCACAAATGGATTTACATTGGTGAAAGGTTTTCTCACTATGCTTGAATTGTAATTGAAGGAGCAATTCTATATTTTGATCTTTAAGATGTGGATTGGTATTTATCATTGACGTTCCTATGTTATAACGATATTTGATTTTATCTATTCCGTTGGGATTTAGACTTAGAACCGAGAGGGCTTTAAGGTGGAGGTTCAAATAGGGAAGTCTCTAGTAGTGACCTCTAGTCCCTAACTATGTGCCCTGTAGGATTATCTTAAATGACCTAGCTAGTGGATTCATTTAGCAAAATATGATGTGTACGGATTCTACCTTGGCAAGTAGAATCCCTTTCTTTCGGTATGAGGGATATACCGAATTCCATGATATAGTTCTCATGGCCTTATTGTCGATTAAAACTAAAATCCCACAAAATGTTTCTTCAAAGCTTTCTTATGTCTCTTATTTTAAATGTGTTGATCATATCTTATGATTTATATGTCTTTGCTTCTTTATGCCTTCAAATGATCAAATGTTGGTCATACCTTACATGTTTAAACTCTTCATGATATCATGTCTATTTATGCATATTTTCCTATACTTAGTACATTCCGTGTACTATTTCATGCTTGTATCTACATTGTATCGTTAATATAAGGTTTGACACTCCTACCTCTCACACTCGTGGCTAGTTGATTATCCAATCGGATTCAAGAGTTGGTGAGTCCTCATGTTCCGAGGACCGAGACATTTTTACTTGCTTTATGTCTTTATAGTGTTTGGATGATGTATGTGGTGTATGAGTTACATCCCAACCACTTATTTGATTTTTTGATGGCTTGTTTAGACTATATTACTCTTCTGCTTTATCAAACTCTTTTGGAATACGAAAATGCTACTTTTGAAATCTTTATTTTGATTATCTTGTATGATGTATGCTAAGTGTCTTGTTTAGGGCCTTTTGAGGTTCTATACACCATGTTACACCTAGGGTATACTTTGAACTATGACAAAATCCACCAGACTTGACTTTTCCAAAGAATGGTTTCATACAAGAGAACTAGGACCTAAAATCCCCTCAGTTAGCATCAAAACTAAGCAATAGTTAATGAATTTGAGTCCAATGAGTTGGTAAAATATTGACTCATCATGGGGTGATGATCATTTGTGGTCTCAAGTGTCTTCTTCCGTATTTTCTTCAAATTAATGAGTTCATCTCCTCCATTTTTAAGCTCGATTAATGGAGAATTTTTTCGATTCTTACCATTTCAGTTGGTTCAAATGTATGTCTCTTCCCCTTTGCTTTCTATTGCGATTTTTTGCATTATTTCCGTGATTAATTGTTGTTTCAGAACTTGATTTCTTATTTTTCAAATCCTTTAAAGTTTAGTTTTTAATCATTTGAGGTTCGATTACACTCCCGTCTTTGCTTAAATTCCGAGCATGTATCCTCACCTTGAGGGGAATATAATGACAGAGTTAGTTTTTTGTTTTGTTGTTGAGTTTTGGGGGTCAAATTTTGACTTAATTTCCGGTTCAAATTTTATAATATTGATATGGGTATTTTTAGTACTATATTGGTGTGAAGTTTCTGTTTTTGATAGCATGACAACATTTTGAGGCTATTTAGAAGGAAATAGCTTCTTAGGTGAGGTTCGAGTGCGGTTTTGACTTCAAGGTAGATTATGGTCTTATTTTTTAGATTTAGCTTAGTTAGTTTCTATATAAATTAGGTTGCATGATTTTTAGGAAGGTTGTAGGATGGACTTTTAGGCTTGTACGATCCTTAGTTATATTTTTGACCAATTTCTGCACTTTAGACTAGAATTAGCACTCTCATGCCTCCTATTTTTATTTCGTTCTATTTAAGCTCAGTCTGCCTATGATGCCTACTGAGTACCCATGTTTTGGTACTCATATTGTACTCTTAATATTTTTTGATGTAGTATCTTGTACGAGTTACCCTCATTGATTCTTGATCTCCCGTGGTCGTTGCTGATTGGATCGTGGTGAGCTCTTATCGCCCAGAGACTTACTACTTTCCCTCTTTTGTATTGTATGTGTACTTTGTATTTTGATCAGACAAACTTGTTGTTTATGGTCCCTTTCTGTACTTAGACACTCATGTACCGGCGACACCAGGTTCGGGGTTTAGTTCTCACGTATATTTCGTCTTTGCTAGTTTTTTTATCCCCCTGGAGCTCCCACCTTTTCTCCTTGGTGACTCAAACTCACAACCTTAAGGTTGGAAGTGAGGGGTGCTTACCATCTAACCAACTTCCTCTTGTCATTCGTCTTCGTCTTTCCTAGTTACTTTTGGACCTTTACTGTATATTTTTTACCGTATGTACATATCTATGTTATGGCCCTATTCTATGTTTATTTTGCTTCTTTGTTATATTCTAGTCTTAGCTAATCGTTTGTCTATACTGGATTTGACTTACCTACTTGGGGTTTATGGCAGGCGTCATCATGATCTGATTTTGGGTCATGGCACATCATGACCTTAAATTTTGGATTGTAACACTTAACCATGTTAAATATCACATGTTTTAACTTAAATTTATCGTTTAAGTTAAAAAAAATAAATTATCGTTTAACGCTTAACCATGGGAATTCAATGTCATTTTATGTAGACCTCCAGTGAATTACAAATATTTTCATCTGTAGGCATCAATCAAAATCCAATGTTGATACATGCATTGCCATTTGACCCACATTATTTTATTTTACATTATTTCCAAATATTATTATTGGGAGATAAAATGGGAATATTGTTTATAAAAAGAGAAATGTGTATTCATTCCTTTTGGGACAATGGAAGTGTTCTCTTTTTTTAAAAGGAGCTAAATATTTGTCTGCACATAATATTTACATCAAATCAAATTGAATTTTTGTGTCCAAGTAATAAATTTTGGTAAAATTATGGAACTAGTCAAAATTACTAACTTATTTATTGAAAACAGTTATCGTTTAAAAATATTATTAAAAAGAACAATATTTTATGTATATAGTAAATTAAAGGTATCCTAAATTAAATCCTAATTTTGTTCAACTAAAACCACGTTTTGGGCTAAAAATAAAACAAAAAAATTACCCACGTTCTCTCCCCTTCAACTCCCTCCCATGTTTCATTGTTAAAATTTTACCACTTCCGCTTCTCTCTCATCAAAGATTTTTTTCCTGAAATTGTAAAAATCCTTCAAAGGATTTACATCACTTAGACACAAAATTTTGACTAGTTCTATAATTTTCACTATTCCCGCTTCTCTCTTTTGCAATTTTAATAGATTTTTAGGAATCTGATTTCTATGTTTTGGTTCATTTTTTGTATCGATTCTATATTCAAATGTAGTCACAGTTTCTAAATGTTTTTGTAATTCTTTGAATCATTCACTGTTTGTATCCCAAATAGATTACATTCAAAATAAAAATGTATTTCGAAGCTTAATTGTATTTTAAAGTGTATTATGTTTAATATACAATTTGTATCACGTCATCTAAACTGTATTATATGCAACTTTCAAATTCAAAACCATTCAATCATTCACTGTCCTTCGCTTAGTGGAGAGCGGATTCTTTATTACTGACTTTTTGCGGTTGATCGCACCTCGCACCTAAAGGAGTTGGTCCTTGTGTATCCCAAACAGACTACATTCAAAGTAAAAATGTATTTCGAAACTTAATTGTATTCTAAAGTGTATTATGTTGAATATACAATTTGTATCACATTATCTAAATCGTAGTTTAGGCAACTGTGTATTGGAAACTTACTACATAAAAATTCATGTCCATTCTATCTTTCAATTGTTGCATCAAAAGCAAATTGAATTCAAAATAAAACTTTCAATTGTTGTATCAAAAACAAATTGAATTCAAAATAAAACTTTCAATTGTTGTATCCAAAACAAATTGAATTCAAAATAAAACTTTCAATTGTTGTGTCCAAAACAAATTAAATCCGAATAGATTTTCTATAGATTATCTCCTACTGTTCTAATTTTGTATTCAAAATAAACTTCACTAATAGCGATCTCAATTTTTCCAGCAAAAATGCTGATCAATCGACTTGAGTTCGAGGAAAAAGAAGGATTATCAATGGAGAATTGAAATCAAGGACAATTATCAGTCGCTAATTGAGTTTGAGGAAGAAGGAAGAGATCACCTATTTTGGGTCTCCTAGCCTTTGTAACGGAAGTAATGAGGATTTTCAACACTATTACCTAATTTGAAAGATTCTCTCCCTTGATTTTCTCTAATTGATTATTTCTTAGTTGTATTCTATTAAATTAAACATCTGGAAAAGATTACATAAATCAGCCCCATTGCAAACTAAAATATAGTTGTTTATTGTAAATATTAATAGTCTAGCTAATACGGGGTCCTATTTAATGCTAAAAGTTAGTTATTTCGAAAATTGTCCCCTAAATTTAAGTGAAACACCTCTTTTAAGTGATAGAAGCCCCTTCCCCATAAAGACCTTCTAGTGAAATGATTATCATATTTGAGACCGAGTCATTAGCCAATTTGTGAAGTGGTTTTGCAACAACTAAGAAAAGTGGGAAGAATCTGGGATTTGCTTCCCTCTATAGAAGTATACTCCATTTTAACTTTGAGCTTATGGAATATACCATTAGGTTATTTCTTATGGACTCCTTATGCTAAATTAATATTTGGTAAAAACTAAGAACATTACCATTGATAACAATAAAAGCAAACAAGTAAAAAGCACCTAATCCCACACCCAGTAAAGCTTTAAAATGGGAGTTGAGCATCAGAAGTAGCATTTAATTAAATACACAGTGCTGAATGCAAAAATCCTCTACACCTATGAGTTTTCCAACTTGAGTATACCAATTCGTATTTTTTAGAATGAAAATTGCTAGAAGTGAATATTGCAGCTCAAAAATCCTCTTTACTAGCTATGTTGCATGGACTCTTCACTTTCGATACCACACCTGTGTAGGATTCTCCAAAAATACACTACTTTTGGCAAATCCAACACGCACCCCTTGACATTTTTGAAGAGTCCGAGGAACATAGCTTACTAGTACAAAAATTGAAACATGATAAGCTTGATTATTGAGAATAACCACACTCCTCCACAAACAATATGGACACAAAAAATTTAAGCAGCTCTGAACCTTGAGAGTTGCATATTTTAGAATTGTTCTACTAGCTGTTGGAGACTAGGAGCAGTACACTCTCAGTATGTTTACAAGAGGATCAGTGGAGATCTTCAAAATCATATGTTTACATGAGGATCAGTGAAGATCCTTGCTTAATTGGAGGTAAGTTGGAAAACAATAAGTTCTGACAGGTGACAACAGGGAATAAACCAAGCAGAGATAGCTAAAGCGCATGAACCACTTATGTTTGCAGCACGTCTCTGATTAATCCGAGAGGTGACAACAGTGTTAGTGTTGCAAGATGTAAGTTATACCATATACACATTACAGTTAAATCAATGGCCTTGCATATCAAGCGTCTCATCTAAACGTTTCACTCTTTCAATTCCATCACTAATCAAGAACCGAATTCTCTGCTTGTCATTGCAATTCCTATTATTCTCCATCTCTTGTCTTATAATATGCCTCAAATCAGCTGCAAACAGAAAGGATTCAATTGAAGTCATTGAACACTATATAAACAACATACTTGAAAAGAGAAAAAGCCTTATACCTAGAACAATTTTCAGAAAGTTTGAACCATTAAAAAATATTACCATGCTCAAAGAATCAGAAATAATTCAAGGGATAAAGAACAAAATAAAATACTCTATGGCTGATAATTAGAGAAGTATGACTGATATGGATAGAAACCTATGTTGCTCGGACTCTTCAAAAATGTCAACGGGTGTCTGTCGGATTCTCCAAAAGTAGTGTATTTTGGGAGAATCCGGCACGGGTGCGGCATCGAAAGTGAAGAGTCTGTGCAACTTAGATAGAAATAACATTTTGATTCACTCTTCATTGCAACATCTCTGCAAAAGAGTTATCTATACAACTTTTTGAGGCAAAATAGACCAACCTTTCTGTTTTTGAAATATTAAGAAGTAACACTATTTAAAGTGACTGTTGAGTCTTACGCTTAGCAAAGGCCAGGGTTGCAATGACAAAAGGATGAGCGCAATTTTTCGGAAACCCCATTTAACAAGTAGTATTTCACAAGTAGTGACATGTCATAGTCACATCTCAGTATTTCATTGATGGACTCTCATCATGTAATTCTCTCTAGTTCCGGAGTAACTTATTAATGGCTCATAGATTTAGCAGACACCGCAGGCTTCCTCTGTTCTACTTTATACACAAAGTTCAATGGCTCAGTCAACCAAAAGTGTAAACTTTTAACGCATTGACAAAATGACTTGATAAAACTATGAGATTGCAATAACAACTCACACACAGGAAGAACCAAAAGAGCAGAAAGCACAAAATAACAAAATGTGTCAAACATCCTTGTTATCTCAATTAGTTTAACTTAATAAAGTACAGTAGTAGATTCACCACGAATTAAACAACAGGAAATAGGTTCGCTCTTCCAAGTATATGCCTCACCTCTAGCATGAGGAGGTGCTCTCCTTGAGATTCTCAGAGCATGTCGGTACAGCTTTAGTACTCGGGCACGAACAAGGAAGTCCTCTAATGAGAGAGCCATTCCTGATTCCATCCAATGAAAGGGTTTCAGTTACTCAAAGACAGTAGATTCATTTATGACATAGAAACAAACGACAAATACTGCTCCATTTAATGAACTAACAAACCAGGAAACATTACTTTATCTATAATCATGTAGTAAGATTGAGTTAGGTAAACAGATTACTAGGAGTGGCAAAATTAGCCCATTAAAACATGACTCCCGCAACCCTTCAAAGCTTGGGAGAAGTATGTACCGCATATTTATTAACTTAGACCATCATGACTCATCTAATTCAGTTTATCTAAACATTGGCTTATATGTAAGTCAAATTGTCTCATGAGAAACTTTATCTAAACTGCTTTAAAACGACTTATTTTATAATGTTATATGAAGTCGAAGTCAACAAATACTCAGTGTAGTCCCACAAGTAGGGATGACAACTAAACAAGGCAGGGCAAACTCTTAACGGGGCAGAGAAGCGGAAGATTTAAATGGGGCAGGGCGGGGCAAAACATTTTTTGATGGGTTTAGGGCAGGGCAGGATAGATAAGGAATAGATCTCTAATTCCTTAAGTAGGTTAGTAATATCATAAGCTAAGAAAGTTCAGCGATGGCACAATGAAGTATTATGAGTTAAAAAATTTCAAAACCGCTATCCATACACCCCCAATAACTAAGTGAGAGGAAAAAAAAATAAAAAATTTACAAGTCATGCTTCACAATTCTGTACTTTGTCAATGGGACAACTCTTTAAAATTATTGTACCTAGTAAATTACTGGAATTATGTTTTCATTAGTAATGACTAATTTTGTTCTTAGTTAATTTAATTTGTTCACTTTCTTCAAATGTTATGCAAGTGTGTAAAAATAAATGCTTTACTAATAACCGTTTGGGCCATGGATATGAAAAAAAATTCGACTAGGAGTGCCACTCTCAGAAATGAACACTGCAATGCGCGAATCCGGATTTTTCGGGCTCCAATGCAAGTATGCAACTACCAAACATTGGGTGGAAAAGCAAAAAAAAAACAAACAAAAAACTACAAATAGTAAAGAGTGAACGAAAATGTTAAATTGACATGAAAATTGTTTACATACTAAAAACGAAAATGTTAAATTGACATGAAAATTGTTTACATACTAAAATAAATCTAACTATTTATGCTAATTAGGAACCTTTATAAATGTGTTTCAAGTTTGAATTAGTCGGGCAAAATATTTCAGAGAAATTATATTACAACAATCATGCAAAATTAACAATCCAGATGAATCAATTAAAAAGATATTAAAGGCTATTAAAGAAATTAAATTGAATATTAAAAAATAATAAATAAAGAGAAAAAAATTACAACCAGACAAAATGGGGCAGGGCAAAATAGGGTGGGGCGGGACAAGGGAAATTTTCAAGACATAGTAAAAGGGGCAGAACAGGGTGGGTCAATATCTTAGAGGGTCAAGGCCTGCCCCACCCCACGCTACCCCAAGTGTCATCCCTAGCCACAAGTGGAGTTTGGGGAGGATAGAATGTTCATAGACCTCTGCGCTACCTTAGGAGGTAGAGAAATGTTATATGAAGTCATAATGAAGAAAATAAATTATTAAGTGATTAAAAATTTAGAAGAAAATAAACAAAATGAATTAAAACATGGTAAGAATTGGACGGGATGGGTTATGACCCATGGTTTAGTCCATTTTAACCCAAACCATTTAAGCACAACGTAACCTTTTGGGGGGGGGGGGGGGTCAATGACCCACTTATTTATCAACTCAATCCATTTTGACCCACTAAAATCCTACTCCCCAAAAATTCAGTCACCACTATAGGTTACTATGCAAGTGGTACAAACTCGCAAGTCGCAACAACAGTAATCACAAGAAAATAAGGACCAACAACAATTAAGCATCAATCTCAAGCTAGTCAGCATCTGCTATAGGGATGGCAACGGGGCGGGTGCGGTACTATGGGAGGTGACTGGTGAGTGAGCTTTCTATGTGGGGTGGGGCGGATGCTAACAGATATTATAAAATTTTAAGTGGGGCGGGGCATTTGTGGATTGAAACAAATTGCTGAAATTTCAGCATTGATTTCACTGGCATCTGGACTCTAGCAAGACCCATTTGAGAAAACTTGATATTTCTTAATAAGAGTCATGTGAAGTAAAACAGTAGGCTGGCATTGTTAGTAGGATAAGGAACATACAACTTGATATTTCCTAATAATGGTCAATGTTGAAATAATATGATACTTGCTAATTGACCGGACTATTCAACAACATGACGAGCTCAAATTTACATTTTCAATACAAAAGAACTTATTTCATCCAGTTCCACTATGAAGAAATATGATCAGAATTACCACTTCCAGCTATTTCAACAACAGCTCCTTCTTGTCATATTTAAGTGCTAATCTTTTCTAAACTTACTAAGAGGGTAAGGGAATTATAAAATCAATAGTATAGTCTTTTGAACAATCAAAAGTATAAGGATATGAGTGTTGTCCGTCCAGCTAGTACCAATATCTAAGACAAGGCAGTCAAAAAGTAGTAAATTAAGACAAGTCTATTAACGACTTTAAAATCATACCAACAAATCTAATTTATATACCTGTGTGATTCCATGTATATATGTAAATTTTAAATCTCCACACAGACTGATGTCTAAAGAGATGTATGCATATTAATTTGAACCATTAGGTGAAACATAGAACAGGTAAAAAGTGGACCAATAAAATTAAAGCAAAGGGCACTGAGAACTTCAAATGTTTATAACATGCCATCCCTACTCTAGTAAATTGAACTAATTTTAAGGAATATCTATTAAGGATTTCCCTCTCTGTGTTATGATCAGCAATAAAAAAATTACAAGAATTTGCATACAGAAGAACTTGGTACCAGTAGTTGAAGAGTGCATTCACAAATCAACAAACATTAGCAATACATGTTCATTAGTTTATCTCCTTTCATCTCCAACAGCCTCACTTTTATGAATATAGAATCAATTATAGGGATAGAGCCACAAAGGCAGTGGCTTTAGGCCCAACTCAAAATTACAAATCCTCCCAAGAACCAAAACCCCACCAAATTTTCAGTTCCCTTAAATACGAAAACATATATATATTCATCCGAAGATGCACAAAAAAATGAAATAAATTTGTCTAACAGGCAAAGATTAAACGAAGAACCAAAAGCACCTAGCAGACAAAAGATGAAGGAAGATACATACATACATAAAAAGAAGACAACCAGATCCGATGAGGGCGATGTAAAATGTTAGTGCTGAGAAGCAATAGCACACTTGGAAGGACCTAAATAGAATATTAAAAAAATAATTATTTATTGTTCTTATTTAATTAAATTTTTCTTTATAATTTGTTGTTAATATCTTGCGAATTCATATGTACATATTTTTAAAATTTTACTATTGATGAAATTATAATTGAAAATATTAGCTAATTAAATTTACCGTTACTTTCTATTTCTTAATTTGTTTAATTCACTTCAATTTGAATCAACCATGTTTTAATATTGGCTTTATAAGATTGTCTTTAATTCTTTGAGATGTTTTATCAGAAATTTAAAGCTTAAATTAATTAGATTATCAAATAATTAAATTTTAAAGAAATTTTTTTTTCTTAACTTTGAAATATTTTATCGCTATAATTGATTTTTGTAATTACAAGTAATACGAAATATTATACAAATAAAAACACGATACTCTAATTGACATATTAAATCAAGTGAAATCTTAATTTTATTTTAAAACACTTTTAGAATAAATTTGATATTTTGTGCAACAATTAACTCTATTAAAAAGATTTTAAAACTATAATCATAACAAAGATTTAAACATTTGGGCTATTATGTAACGTACAATAATTTATATATGTTTTACAACATATTACAACTATCAATTGAAGATGAAAAATTAATTAATAAATTATAAAAAATTACCATATATTTTTAGAATTTATGAAAATAAAATATAGGGAAAACTAAACAAATTGAATCCACTAGAAAAAATATTTATCTAAATTGGACCCAACCCATTATATTTGGGAAAAATTGGCAAACTAATCATGATTACTAACTTATTTATTGAAAACAGTCATACTTCAAAATATTATTAAAAAAAGACAGTATTTTAATTATATAGCAAATTGAGTATATTTTAATCTAGTTCCTAAATTATTTCAACTAAATCTCACGTTTTGGACACAAATTAATTACTCATGTTCTCTCTCATTCAATTTCATCATTCCATTCCCTAATTCTTCCAAATCTCACGCTTCACTCTCAAAAATATTGCACAATTTTTTCTCTTTTTACAAAAATTGGCAAAATCCCATCACTTCATTCCCTGCATGCTTCTTCCGACCCTTCTTTTCCCGCTTCTCTCTTTCTAAAATATTGCACGTTTTTTTCCCCACAAATTGACAAAAAATTTATAGAGATACACATCACAATTCCACAATCATACAATCCCACTAATTAAGGTAATCTTAGGTTCGGCATACAACCTTTAGGATTTCTTTGGATTTTTAGGAATTTGATTTCGATTTTTTTTTGTATTTTATTGTTCTATGTTTTCGTTTGAAGCTATTTAGATTTTTGTGTGTTCTTGTGTTTTTCAATCTCTCCATTTTCAGCTAGGGTTTTAGATAACGGAAAAACACAAAAATAGCACTCCAATATTTGATTCGCATAGGACTACAAAAGGTATCTGTAACGACCCGGAAATCTAGTAAGTGAAACTAGAGCCTAACTAGTGTGTGATAGAGTTTGATATGGGGTTTGAAGTTGTTAAGTGAGTTCCCGAGCTTAGGTTGAGGGGTTTAGGGGTTAAACGTCAAGGTATGACCCCCCCAAGGACCAACCAAGAGTCCTTGAGGAGGACCCTAAAGCCTAACCCCAAGGCAGCCCCAAAGAGCAAAAGCTTCCAAAAAGTTCTTGACCTACGGATGGGCACCCACGAGTCGTGGGTGGACTCACACCCCATAGGTGGGGGTCGTGGGTCGAGGCTTGACCTCCCCTGTTTCTCCTAGGCTCCAATCCCAATCCACGATTAGCCAGCACGGCTCGTGGACCCACCCACGGTCCGTGGGTGGGATTTCGTGAGTCACACCTGAGTTGCTGTCCAAGACTCGGCCAAGGTAAGGGTAACTTAGTAAATTCCTATTTAATTAGTTAGGGATTGGGAACGGTTATTATTGATTTATTAGAGTTATTTAAAGCTTTTAAAAGTATTAAAACACCTTTTTCAATTCATTATTTCCCAAGCACAAATTAGAAACTACCTCTCTTCCAAATATTCTCCCTCTAGAAACCACCATTAGAGAAGAAGGATTCAAGCTTTCAAGCTTAAGATTTCACTTTTCTCACCCAATTTTCGTGGAGTTTCTTCCATAAAAGGTATGATAGTCTTCATCCCCCCAAAAGCTAGGGTTTTCAATCTACGCATGTGTTCAATTCCAAAATGTTTTCAAAGGTTTATATGTGATGAATTATGAATGAATGGTAAATTATGATGAATTCCCCTATGAACCCATGTTTCCCCCAAAATACTAAATTGGAAGTTTGTGATTTGGGTTGATTGATTATGGGATCATGTTGAATTATTTATGTCTATATTGAATTAGTTATTGAATCATGATATTTCCCTTATCTAATGCAGTATTCTAGATGTTTGGGTTGAGATTAATTCATGGCCTTGAAGGGCAAAGTATGAAGGATCTGTATGATTATGATGTGAAGTATATGCATTGGTTATAATGAAAGTGTTATGATTATGTTTATAATGCAATTGTGTTATTATTGAAAGGTTATTCTCAATTTAACACTTATGAATAATGATGATATATGTGAAAGGTTATTCCCACATACACACACTCATGAATGAAGAATGAATGAAGTTTCTAAGATTATGTTAATGATGATGTGTTGATTAAAAGACTATTCTTAATTCTACACTAATGAATGATAATGACATATTGTGAAAGGACTTTCTCACAATATGGGGATTCTTAGTTGAAAGTTTATTCTCATCTTTGAATCTATCAGCTATCTAATGAATGAATGTTGGGTTTGAGAAGGATACTCAACTGTGAGTTGAGGCGGGGTATCTAGTAACAATCTCTTATTCCATAATAATGAACTAAAGTAATGAATGTTAAGTACTCCGTGGGGAATAATGCTAATCACCGAGTGAATATGGATTGAGATGGATGCTCAACCGTGAGTTGAGGCGGGGTATCTAGTAATAATCTCCCTATCCCATAACTATGTGCCCACATAGGGTTATAGCTAGTGGATCCACCTAAGCTAAATGTTAACGGTCCTACCTTAGGCAAGTAGGAATCCCTTATTCGGTGTGGGTAACATCAGGATTCCATGATTTTCTCACATGGTCTATGTCGGTTAAGACTTACCCCCCAAAAGAATGTTAATGAACTATGGCTTCTCAAGAATGCACTACTTAGTATGGGTGGTAGTATGGGATGCCATCCATGCATTTCACAAGTAGGCTTTGATAGTAGTCATGGCGTGTTCCTTTATGTTATGATGTTTTAAGATCAAGGATATGAGTTGGTACTATGGTTACTCAAGAAGTTCTATGTAGTGTGGGTGGTAGTATGGGATGTCATTCATGCATTGCACGAGTAGGCTTTGAGAGGGCTATGGTATGTTTCTCAATGTCATAATGTTGAATGAAATGAATGAGCTTATGATGATGCTAATGAGAATGTTGATTTAATGTCTAATGAAATGAATGTGCTTATAATGATGCTAGTAAGAATGTTGACTTAAATGCTTAATGTAATGAAGTATGCTTTACTTGGATTGTATTATGAGTTACTTTCCTTGTCATGACTTATGAAATGTATGTGTTCCTTATGTATGAGTATTGATTAAAGATAAGTATGAAAATGGTTAGTTCATCTAGGGTGACCTCAAAGTGGTACTTAGTGGGAATAGTAGTATGGGATGTTATTCTTACATTGCACAAGTATAGCTTAGGGTTACTTAAGGTGAATGTTCTAATTTGATGAAATGACTTATATGTTGAATGTGATTGTATCTTATGCCTTTTATACTAAAGTTCATGATGTTTTCTCAAAATTGGCATAATGCATGGTTTTCAACCAAATGTCCGTTTTAAGCATGGTTTTTGCATGGCTATCATACTTAGTACATTTTTGTGTGCTAACCCATATTTCTATATTTCTACAAAAGTGTAAGGTTTGGAGGCTTGATGTTCTATTCTTGGAGGATAGGTTTCTAAGGAGCATGAAGTTGAAGATTTGGTGAGTCCTCATAGTTTCGAGGATGAACCCATTATGTCCCTTTATGTCTTTTATTATTATGTTTAGAGCTTTTGTATGGGCTGCATCCCAAAGTTTTAAGTCTTATGGTTCTAGATGATTTGAGACAAAGTATAGAAAAAGACTTCCGCTTGTTTTTATGAAAAATGACTTCGATTGTAAAGAAAAGTTTTAAATTCCACACTATTTTTCCTATGCTCTTATGTTATGAATGCTATGAGGTTTGTATGAGGCTCTTCGGAGTCTTGTACGCCGTGTCACGTCCAGGGTGTAGGCTCGGATTATGACAGTTTCTCATATAATCAACTTTTTGAGGATTTTTCCTCTTTTGATTTATGCATTACTCAAGGATTATTCGAAAATGTAGGTTCTGCGGCTAAAATGCCTTAAGAGAGGAGATCTAAGTTTCTTCATGATTGTACTCACATTCAAGTTCATGATAGCTTTGTCAGCAAGGGTAAATACACTATTAATTCAAAAATGGGTGCTGAAGATTTCGAAAAACTTGCTGAGATCAAGTTGAGGAAGAACAATTTCATATTTGTTTGTTTTGTATTTATAGTTTTTTTAGAATTTTGTATCCTTTCTTAATTTGTATTCAAACCAGCATGTATGCTATTAATATTTGTATTCATTCAAAATCTCATGTTGCATAGTTTATAAATCTTGTATTTGTTCCTAATTTGTATCCATCTCAAAGACATGCCAACTAGTTATGTATTTTATTTATAGGAAGAACAACTTTCTATTACTTTGTTTTGTTTTTATAGTTTTTTTTCAGAATGTTGTATCCTTTCTCAATTTGTATTCAAACTAATATTTGTATTCATTCAAAATATCATGTTGCATAGTTTATGAATCTTGTATTTGTTCCTAATTTGTATTCATTCCAAAGGTATGCCAACTAGTTATGTATTTTATTTAAGAACGATTGCAACAAGTATTCACTTATTCATTTTCAGTTTAATATTTCATTCTCACTTTTCCATCATATTATTTTGTATTTTATATATCATTATACAAAATACAACATAAAAACTAGAATGAATACAAATACAAATAATATACATATTGGAATGAATACGACTTAAGAAAGGATACAAGATTCTGAAGAAAAAAAATAAATACACAGTGAAAAATACATGAATACAGATATGCTTCTTGAATAACTAGAGATTCATTTGACATACATATTGGCATGAATACAAACTTAGAAATACAAGTTTCATTATATAAAATACAACATGAAAAGTAGAATGAATACAAATACAAATAGTATACATATTGAATGAATACGATTTAAGAAAGGATACAAAATCCTAAAGAGAAAAATAAATACACGGTGAAAAATACATGAATACAAATATGCTTCTTAAATAACTATAGACTCATTTGGCATACCTATTGGAATGAATACAAACAAATAAAAATACAAGTTTCATTATACAAAATACAACATGAAAACTAGAATGAATATAAATAGAAATATATACATATTGAATGAATACGATTTAAGAAAGGATACAAAATTCTGAAAAAATTAAATACATTGTGAGAAAGGTATGTCAAATAACAGATAAAACTATGGGTGTTCAAATTTGTAAATTAAAAAAAATTCAAACTAAACATATTAAATCATAAGGTATTATCATAGAGTTTCATAATAATAATTAATTTTGAAAGACAAGGTCAAATAATGTCGCACAAGAGACGTTTCTACTAGAAATAAAACAATCACAATTTGCACTAGAGACGTTTCTACTAGAAATAAAACAATCACAATTTGGGTCTCATAATCTTTTGTAACGGAAGTAATGAGGGTTTTCAACAATTTTACCTAATTTGAAATATTCTCTCCCTTGATTTTCTCTAATTTATTATTTCTTATTTATGTTATTTTAAGTTAAATAAAGAAAGAAATACATAAATTAGCTTTATAACAAACTAAAATATTGACGTTTTAAATAAATATTGAAAATGTGGCTAAGAGATCATATTAAATGCTAAAATATTGTTGTTTTCAAAATGTTCCCATATATTTGCCCTAATTAGACCCACGTGCAAACAATTTACCTGCATGCCTCCTTTCTTGTGAAGTAAGGTTTTTGTCTCTTAAAATCTTACTTCGTTTGCATTTTTAGCAATATCATTTATTGTCTTTGTACTTCAATTTATTACTTTTATCGTATTATTTTTGTCTTTGTACTTCAATTTATTGTTTTTATCCTATCATTGGTTAATTTTGTCCACTTCTCATTTATTATTTTTATTCTTACTTTTATCTTTTTCTCATTTACTATTTGACATATCAGAAGCAATAGTATATTGTTATAGTATATATATAAACATAAATGTTAAAAACACGAGTAAATGGACAAAAACATCCCTCAATTATACCTTAAACTTAAACTACATCCTTATACTACATAATGAACAAAAATCATCCCTAAACTATCCTAAAATATTACAACTTACATCTCTCTATTAGATTCTGTCCAGAAACTAACGGTTTCAACCAAAAATTGCGACATCTCTTCTTCACCTCAGGCATGGATCAATTCATGTGTTGCACCAAATTCTACCGGTCACATAAATTTGTTATTTGATCAACATCAATTTTCACCTTTCTGTTCTTTGTTCTTTCCAAGAAACATCATCCTCATCCCAACAGAACTTCATCGTCAAGGAAACATATAATTGTAATTGTTGAGCATAGAGAGCTCACATGTTATCTAATTAACATTGCTTTTATATTTAGTAGAGAGCTCACATGTTATTCAAAAAGTAAGTATGGATGTGATTGGTAATTCAATGTTCAAAATTTTGAGATAATAATATTTTTTTCAATGATTCCCGCAAGGGTGTTGAGTTGGTTGAGCAAGATGATCCCGAATTCAAAGGTTCAAAATTCCCTACATATTTGCTCGGTTAAGCTCGTCGTATGAGACTTGCTTAGTATAGTTTACATCTTCAGTATGGTTTGCGGGCTAGTATATTTAAGTGAGAGTTGTCCTATACACACCTGAACCGTGAAGGATAGTACTGCGAGCTTCTTTGTCAACAACAAAAAAACATATATATTTCAATGACATTACAATTAGATCAATCTATTCCCTTTTATATAACAATTTGATCCATCCTACATCTTTTTGCTGATAATAAAATTATCGATCAAGCAACGTAATTTGTAAGATCCATCGAATTTAACACATGCATTGGTCCATGGCTGAGGTGAAGTACAAATGTAGCAGTTTTTGGTTGAAGTCGTTAGTTTCTTGATAGACTTTAATAGAGGGATGTAAGTTACAACTTTTGAGGATAGTTTAGGGATGTTTTTTTGTTCATCATGTAGTATAAGGATGTAGTTTAAGTTTGAGGTATAAATGAGGAATGTTTTTAGCCATTTACTCTCAAAAACAGATCTAAGCTATCTCATTTCTTTGAGTTTCATACACAAACTATTGGGAATGTGAATTTCATACCTAAACTATCACTTATTAGTTTGAGAAACACACAACTCTCTTTTATTACACTCTCTTCATGTGTGTGTACTACACTCTCTTTTATTTAAAAAAAGTTGTCACCTCACACTGCACATGGACAAAATATTTCACCTTGACAATAATTTAATAAATAACTAGGTAATTTACCCGCGCTTCGCTCAGGCATAAATAATCTTTCTAAGCTTTTGAATAACTTTTTCAATAATCGACTATTACAAGAAAGAAAAAACATAGTGAATTTTAGTAGGTTTTAGAACATTTCAACAGAAATTAAATGATTTGACATTATCACATATCTCAAGAATTGTAAATATAAAATGAATGATTAAAAATATCTTGATATCTAATCATTTTTATCTTTTACATAATTTATCATAATATATGTTTGCTGATATAATTATCTTGTTAAAATTGAGTGATATTTTTATGTAGCGATGAAGTATCACTTTTTCTATTTTTTTGTACATGAAAAATTTAGAATCTGATAATTTTTTGGTTAGAATAACTCCTTGTTAAAAAAATATGTGAAAGTTTTCGATAATCAATGTTAGCTATAAATAAGTGAAGACCGTTAAAAAATGTACACCACTACAACATAAATACGTTTTTAGAGACAATCTACTTGTCTGAGGTCAAACGTTCAACACTTTTCGTTATTGTTACTTTGTTACTCTAACAAAATTTATAAAAGGAGAAAAATAAATTTGAAACAACAACAAAATAATATTGTCGACCATTTTAGAAATTTATTCTTCATCAAACTGTTACTCTGAATGCCCTTCTAAATGCTTCATCAATGCAACTTTACGACTTTTTTAGAAATATGTACGTATAATTGTTGCATTATGAAACTACAAGTAGATCAAAATGTTGAATTCTAGACTCATGTTAAAGAAATATTCTCGAACATGAAAATAAAAATAAAAATGGTCTAACCTAGATAACTCAAATCCTCAGCAATGACTTGGACTTGAAAGCCAACAAATCTATGTTAACAGACATATATTTTGTAGTTTAAGATATTACTTTATTTACGGTAAGTTTTCTTTCATATTCTTCAAATTAAGCTTGTCAAAAATAGTCATGACTCACACAAAAATATTTAGAAGAGTCGAATGAGAAGGAAAAATGAAAAACATTAAAAGGACAAAAGATTTGTCCAAGTGAGATCATATACATACCATACGAAAAATTGTCAATACAATTTTAAGTAGACAACAAAACAACGAAAAAAACATACATTGAATGGAGTAAACTATTAGATATCGAATGATGATAATAAATCATTCTAACCAGAAAACTTTCTGTGTTTTGAAATAGCATACCTCAAAAGTTTGACTAACACTTCAATCAACTTTCAATCCTTAAAGTACTAATAATACCCACTGATAAAATTTAGTAAAAATAGATAACTTACAATATAAAAGTAAACAAATATGGGCATGCAAAGTTATTAACTGTCAAATGAATTTTTTAATGAACCAAAAATCTCATCTTTGTATGTGAAGGAATGACGTTGTTGATGAAGAAATTAGAGATTTGTAAGAGATTTTTTTATCGTACCTTCAACAATTCCAGTAGAGAAAACTTGTGTGAATACTCAAGTAATGTTTGTTATTTAATCCGCACTAACAAATACTTATAACAATAATTTTGCAGAAACATAAACAACAAAGTTTAAAGCATGTACTCAAAAACAATAATTAATAATATAAGCATAAATTAATGACTGTAAAAAGCATACCAGGAACTGTATCAATAGAATGGAAAAAATCGAGCCCACGGAATGCACAATGTCCCCTTAAGGGTATTGTTCCCATCTAGTACCCGAGATTTAAAGGAATAGATCCTCAGGATAGACCAATTCTATTCACTAGTGTATTGATACAAAAACAATGGTGTCAGTGAGCCAACAACAAGAGCAAATACACATATTTTAACTGTCCAGAAGAAGAAGAAGAAGTTCAGAACTTTTGTTATTTTAAAATGAGAGAAAATTCCTCTATTTATACACAACAAAGGGTAGTGTGAACAAATGCTTATTGTGCCTTATCGGAAAGGTCACAACTCTTTGGGAAAAGTGACAACCCTTCGGAAAAGTTACAACCCTTCGAAAAGGTCACAACATTTCATAAAAGTCACAACTTTTCATAAAAATCACAATTTTTCATAAATGTCACAACTTTTTATAAAAGGCGAAACTTTTTGTAAAAGTCACAACTTTTCATGAAAGAGGAAGGCCAGTTTTGGAAATAAAATAAATTAAAAGGGAATCCTAATTTGTGGTGGTGCCACGTTGGCGGGCCTAGGATTCTCTTTTTTATATATATATGATATATGATTAGTACTAGTGAGGACTAAAGATTAAGGAACTATTATCCCAAAAAGTAATACTTTTTTATAAAATAAAATGTAAACTATTTTTCTTACCCCACTCCACCAACCACTTCCTCTCAATGTATCCCTCCCCACACCCCTATTTTTTTTTTTTTTTAAATTATAAAAGTTTTTAATTTTNCCCCCCCCCCCCCCTCTTCCCCTTAAAATAATAATTTAGATGTTACTATATTTTTTTAAAAAAAATTCCACCCCACCTAACTCTACACTTCTAGTTTTTTTTCTCATTTTCTGTTAGATATATACATTTATTTTTAGGAAAATAATGTTTACTTGCCGCAAGATTTTTTCTTAAATAATTTTTTTATTTATCTTATAATCGGTACGCATATATAAAAAAATCTTAAAAATATATGTACATATCTAACACAAAACGAAAAACATGTAAATAAATAAATTTGGAGTGGAGGGTTAGATAATGTGGGGTGGAATTTTTTTCCTAAAAAATAAAATAATATCATTTTTTGGGAATGAGTGGGTGTTTTTTTTTTTTGGGGGGG
>NC_064289.1:33454647-33517312 GCF_019186545.1 Solanum stenotomum | reverse complement strand
GATGAGGTGTAGAGTGGGTAAGAAAAATAATTTTTACTTTTCAAAAAATATTTTTTTGGGGGGATAATAATACTTTAATCTTTAATTAATTCTAATATTTTATTATTTTTGCCAAGGCGTAATATTTTATCCATGTGGCAAGGTTATTTCAAATAAAAGAGAGAGTTTACTACACACACTACTGAGGTGTGTTTCTCAAATTAATAAGTAATAGTTTAGGTATGAAAATCACTCTCCCAATAGTTTAGGTATGAAACTCAAAAAAAGAAGAAAGTTTAGGTGCATTTTTGATACTTATCTCCTATATATACTGTGAAGGTATCATGCAATAAGTGGACATTTCTTTTTGAAATTTTTGATTTTATTGATTTGTTTGTGTACTTTTATTGTGTGTGCAGGGAGGTGAATTTTATATCAAAATGGATATTGATTACAAGCCGAAGATTGACTACTCCACGAATTATAATATAGTTAATGATTTGCATGATAATTTATTGGATGCATAAACTGAACTGTATAGATAAACTTGCTTTAGTAAATATCTAGATATGTCACCAATTATGGTGCAAGGGCGTGTTTTGCATCATTTGTTGATGAGGCAAAAATATTCTGAAAGAAGGATGTGATGCATTTTTTGGTAAATAGTGTGCATATTCATTTTTGGTTAAGTGAGTTTTCCCCGGTTACAAGGTTAAAATGTAAGGATAATACGACTATCAAGCTATATTGCAACTTGTATAAGTATGTTGGTAATTGTGCATATATATCTCTTGGGTTGCCTTTGATCTTTCCTTTGCCCTCCTTGCTTGCATACATGTCAAGTTGATACCATATGCATTTTGAAATCTTGTTGTATATCTGTCGGTATTTACTCTATTTTTGGATCAACAATTTTTTTTTGTACAATACTACTTACAAAGAGTGTAGTGGCATGACTGTCTTTGTATTAAGATTATAAATAAGAAGAGTTTGAGAAAATAAGAACAGATGATTTTGTTCTGTTGTTTTATTTTTTATATAGACATTGTACATGTTGATGATAAATATAAGATCCCATATCTAATATCAATTCTAAAGGAAAATTAATATTTTTGTTACAAGGAATAAGCTATAACAATTGAATTCTAGTTGATGATGGACTCTAATAGACCCTGCAAGATCATGTTCTAGATCAAACCATGAGCTTGGATCGAAGATTGAGGAACCGACTTGTGCCAACAATTTTGGTAAAGATATCTGCAATTTGATTTTGTGATGATACATAGGAAACCACTAAAGATTGATCTTCAAACATCTCTCACAAACAAATCGATAATCAAGACAAATATGCTTTGACTGTTGATGGATGACATGATTCCAAGATGAAAATTTTACACAAAGATTTTCACAAAGGACTATGGGAGGCGCAATGTTAGGAGCACATAGTTCACTGATAAGTTGTTGTACCCAGATTAATTCACTTGTTGCAAAGGCTAAAGCACGATACTCAACTTCAGTAATTGAGCGGGTTACAATCTATTGTTTTCGAGAAGACCAACTGATTAAGTTACCTCCATAAAAAAGTGCAAAACCTTGTTGGGAGCTACTATCATCAAGATTAGATATCAAACCAGCATGTGGAAAGGCCACAAGACTAGAATTGGACATAGGTCATAGTAAGAGGCCATCGTGAATGAATCCTTTTAGATATCGAAGTATGCATTAGACAGTTGACCAATGAGAAATAGTGGGTGATTGCATAAATTGGCATACTCGATTGACTGCATAGGATATTTCTAGCCTAGTGATGGTAATATAGTGAAGAGAACCAACAACACTACAATATAAATGAGCATCAGACAGAGGATCACCAGAAAGAATAAGTCGCAATCCAGGTTCAGTCAGACTAGAAATGGGCTTAGCATCAATCATGTTCGTTCGATGAAGTAAGTCACGAATATATATGCCTTGAGATAAAATGATACCATTTGATGTTGGAGAGACTTCAATACCAAGAAAATAATTTAAGGAACCAAGATCTTTGAGAGAGAATTGTTGATCAAGAGTATGAATAAATGTAGTGATGAAATCACTATCACTGCCCGTTATAATAAGGTCATCTACATAGACAAGTACATTTGTTGTTGATGAGTTAGGGATTTCGACTCATTTAGGGCTTATTATTCAAGGATTTAGTGTTCCCAATGCCTAATTTATGCTTATAATTGATGATAAAATGTTGATATGCAGCAATGAAGGATCAAGGGCAAGGCAAGGACACGATGATGCAAAAAAGAGCGAAAAAGCTAAAGGAAAGCAAAGCTGGTACTCGCCAAAGTCACTTGGCGAGTCGCCGAGTGGACTTGCAGCTTGCCTAAAGTTCCAGCATAATAGCTCATGGATGATACCAACTTGGTGAGCACATAAGCAATTTGGTGATTCACTGAAGATATCAGCGATGAAGATCTGGCTCACTGAAAGTTACAGAATGATTGGATGAAAAAGCAAGCCAAAAAGATGAGAAGAGGAGCAACTTGGTGCATCGTCGAACTGGTCGGCGAACCCGATTTTGGAAACGTATAAATACAATTTTGAAAAGAAGAAAAGAGAGTTCCAAGTTTCCCAGAGTTCCTACACTGTTCACCTGCAGGGTTTTTGAGTTTTTACATTCTAGAACATTGTTTTTACATTTTGAGTAGAGATTTAGAGATTGTGGTACTCTAGCTTCAATTTCAGTATTTTGGGAATTGGAGATTGTTAGCCCATCAAATGGAAATCTTTGTTGGTAAAAATTTCTTGTTCTTTACTATGTGTGGCTAAAACCCCCTTTCCTTGGGGGTGTGATTATGTAGTTGAATGATTTAATTAGCTAATGGGTGTTGTTAGTTACTGATTTTAATGTTGTTTTAAAGTGAGTTCAATTAATTGTTCTTATTTTAATTGAGGAATTGTAGTTGCAAATGCAATTCTAGCTTAGTTCTCCATGCTTTCTTGAGAAAGAGGTAATAAAGTCAAATATTTGATTGATAGTTGTATCGGTTGCATCTTTAAGAATCTAACTTGAGAAAGTTGGTTTGATTGTGTCTTTACGAATCTAGCTTGAAAGAGTAGATTAATTAAGGATTTGGTTTGTTTGGTTGTGTTTTGCTCGTTGAGGTTCAAAAGAACTCACTTGAAATGCAATAGTTGATTGAGAAATGGTTGTTGCATTCAAAACCTAGCATGCCCACTCAGATTCAACATCGTTGAGTAACTAGTAAACACCCATTACACGAAATTAACATTCAACTTATCACACTCATAACGTCCAATCTCTACATGATTACTTCTCGAGTTAGTTTTCTTAATTTGGTTACCTAAATCCCCCCATTTGATATTAATCGTTGAAACATCATGATTTGTTTTAATGTTGTGAAAGTGTCACCTCTACAAATGATTAGGACACATCTTTACTTCTTAATTGAATTCTCTACCGTATCACTCCATGTGGGATCAACCCCAACTCTTAGTTGGGTTTATACTTGTTTGCGACCACCTACACTTAAAATTGGATGAAGTGTAGTTGAGCGTTATCAAAATTGGCGCTGCTATCGGGGAGTGGTGTTTAGAATTCTTTTTTTGGAGCTTAGTCATGAACTATTTTGTTGTAGTTGAATTATCTTATTTGTGTTCTTGTTGGATGCTCTAAAATAGGTGAAAAGATAAGTGTGAATGGGAGTAACACTAGTAAACTTGGGAACAATGATGACATCGGGAATTTACATGTTGTCAATAAAGATCGGTTAGGAAGTGCGGGTGCTACTAGATTGCCTCAATGCAGTTTTTCATGTGGCCAACATAATGTTACAGTTGTTGCAAATGAAGGGTCTCTTTCAAGAACATCACTCAAGAGTCAGTCCGATTCTATTTTTTCCTTTTTCTCTAATGGGGGAAGTAGTGAAGTGGTTGACCGAACTTCCAAGGGATTCGATCACTTCTTCAGAGGAGCTCACAAAGGTGTTTTACGAAAGATTTTTCCCTTCGTCTAAGATGGTCAAGGTGAGGGATAATATTTATAACTTCAAGTGTATTGATGGCGAACCTATCCATGAGACATGGTTGAGGTTCCAAAAGTTGCAACTGCATTGTCCTACTCATGGGTTGTAGGACAATGTGTTATTGCAATATTTCTACCGGAGTCTCAACACGGTTAACAAAGGTGTTGCAGACCAACTCATCCAAGGTGGAATCATTAGACAACCGTTTGACATAGCATCAGCCCTCCTTGATGAGATAAAAAAAATTAATCGTGCATGGTACATAAGAGAATATCAAGTGTCTCCTTTGAATCTTCGGCTGACAAATGAACAACTGGAAAAGAACCAAGAGTGAGATGAAAACATGGTCAAAATGATGACCCAAATGGACCTATTGACAAAGCATTTCATGGGAAGTGGTTCTAAGTCGGTAAATGCAGTCGGTACTAATAATGGAGTAAACCCTGATGAGGTGCAGTTTGATGCCATGTACAACGAAGAGGTGCAGTTCTTGGCAAACCAAGAAGGGGGATCTCGTCCTAGCTATCAAAGGCCTGGCGAAAATCGAGGGTGGAATAGAGATCGCGGTAATGGTTGGAGAGACCGAGATCGGGAATGGAGTGACCGTGGTACAAATTGGAGAGATAGAGATGGGGACAAATATCGCTATGTGCCTCCTCATGAACGTCAAAAGTCGAAGGAGCCAAGGGCTGATCCTGAGAGTTTTTGGACCGAGTATATGCTTGCTCGTATTCTGAACAAAGTGGAAGGATCGGAAAAGATGCTAAAGGAAATGAAAGATGAAGTTTCTTCTCTTAACCAAAACGTCATACCACACTCGGTATCCATTAAGGAGTTGGAAATACAAATGGGTCAGATCTCAGTTCATTTAAATCCAAGGCCAAAAAGGGGTCTTTCAAGTGATACTTTGGTAAATCCAAAAAATGAGGCTTGATCCCATTACCATACCGTGCCACGACGTTAAATAAGGCTCTTCTTGGGAGGCAACACAAGTTTTACTTTTTATCATTTGAATAACATTTGTTGGATGTGTAGGTTGAAAATTCAAAGTTTGAGAGAAATAGGCTAATGGGCGAGCTCAGAACCCACTCGGTGGATCGCCAAGACCGATGTTGATCGCCATTTGGACCAACCAAATGGTTGGTGTTTTGGTAATTTCAGCGGACAAAAATTGATTCAGCGCGTCCTTGAGTGGATCGGAGACATTAGTAAAACTTGCTGACTGAGGCGCGAACTGAAGGGTCAAACTGTTTTCAACCATTTTAAATTCAAAACCGCGCTTATTTTAAACTTTTTTACCCTTTCACTCTCACAACTTCATTTTAAATTTTATTTTTTGCTTAATTTTAGTATGGGTGTCATCGTGTGAGTGAAATTCATCGCATTGCTCGTTTTGCTTTTTCCTTAATCGTTTTCCTTGTCTGATTCTGAGGTTGGTATTCTGAATAAGCATTAAGTTCATGTCGTATTTTGAGCATGTGTATGTGTAGTTGTTGGATATATTGTATGTCTTTATGCGTTTCAGCGTTTGTTGAATATTGTTTGGTAATTGAGCTTGTTAGTTGTGTGCTTAGAAGCTTGTTGCATAAAAAGAGAAGAGCCGCATAAACAAAAGCAGAAGCCTATGCCGAAGAGCAAAACCTTTAACTTATTGAACCAAGCACGTGGTGCTTGTTTAGGCCATATAAGTCCTAGCTCGATTTGCATACAAAATGCGGCCAATGAGAATCAATGAATCATTTCGGTTGCTCCATAAACACTTGCTTAAAGAGATCACCATTTAAGAATGCATTGTTAATGTAAAGTTGTCGAACATGCCACTTATTTGTAACAACTAAAGATAGGATTAACGGAGTAGTTGTGGGCTTAATGTCACGATCCAAGGTACCCCTTAGGTGTAACATGGCGTATAGGATCTCGAGAGGCCCTACGCAAGCTACTTAGCATGCATAACAAGATGTAATAAAATCAAAGATATAAATAAACATTTCAAGTCTAAGAGTTTTTTAATCAAAGTAAAGCGGAAGTCTACAAAGTCTCATTTGCCATCTAATACATCAAGAGTGACCGAGACGTTGCCTTGGCATCACGTACAAAGTCTGAAAACAAGAAATGAATGAAAGCTATAAAAGTCCGATCCTCGAAGCATGAGGACAAACCAAATCCAAAATCTCTCCAACAACCTTTAGCCACGAAACTGAGAACCCTGAATGTCGGACCCTGCATCTGGGGAAATGTAGGCAAGAGTATGTGTTACTACAAACATGTACCAAGTGTGATAGTCATGCATAAAAACATAGAAAACATGTTAAAAAGGGTATATCATAATATGCAAGGATCAAGTTAAAATACATGACATAAGGTTCAAAACATAGTTCATGAATAAGGTCGATGCAAGTAAAGTCATTCTTATGTTCCATATTAGATACTTCTTTAAGTAACCATAATACGTCATAATTTGTGGGAAGTAGCCTTAACGGACATGTAAGACCATGTGAGCTAATAACATACAAATTCGATGTCTCCCACACCGAAAAGGGTTGCCCTACTTTATAAGGTAAGACTATGAACTTTCTAGCTTATGTGGATCCACTAGATAATGTCTATCTAGACATGTCCTATGTCGGCACATAGTTTATGGGACATGGGTAATCGCCATTTGTCCACTCGGTGCTAAGCATAACTTCCACAGAATGTTCATTAGACTCATCTTAACTTAGGTTTCATAAGACATGGGTAGTTGCCTCTTGTCTTATTATCCTAGGGCATGGGTACTCGCCTATTGACTAGTCTTTGGAGGACATGGGTAATCACCGCTTGCCTCAAATTTAGATTAGCTCCTTATCTTGGTTCATTTTAGTGAGAAATCCTTTCGACCTTAAGAACCCTTATAATGTGAGAAAACCTTTAACATTAATGCTTTCATGTGTATATGAGAAATCCTTTCAACAACACAACAACAACAACAAGATTATTGATACTTCACTCTCAAAGCATCCATAAAACATTTACATCAATTTCATGAGAACATGCATGATTTCGTAAATTTAGCTTTCATAATTCCATAACCCACATTAGATCATCATAGTTTGGAAAACATGGGATATGTAGGGGTCCACGGGGATTCATCATAAAATCATAGGATTGATATTCTTGCTTGAAAGATTATAAAATAATCAATTAAATCAATGATTAAGAGAATCTATAACATGAAAGAAAAACCCTTACTCAATTAGGGATTTGTAACTTTACAAATTGGAGAATTTGGGGACTCCATGCTGGAAAGGTCTCCATGGATGAAAACCATCATACCTTAGTGCCAAAAGTTTGAATTCAATGGAGGATTAGGAGTCTTTATCTTGAAACCCTACCTTTCTTCTTCAACTTCTAGAGAGAGAATTATGTGAGAGGAAGACTTGATCTTCTTTTAAGAATTTGAGAGAATGATCTTAATTGGAGAAATTTGGGGAAAACACTTATATAGGAGTTCTAGGTAAGGGTAAAATGACATAGTATTAAGATAGAATAATTAGGAAAAGACCCAAAAGACCCTGACCTAAAGTTGATGCAACCCCCAAATGGTGGTCTTCACGAGCCGTCTAAGGGACCACGAATTGTTATGGCAGCCGTGGTCCTTGGACCTGTGGCTTGGGAATAGACCCCTACTGGTGGGGCACTTTGACAGCGACCACCATAGCCCATCATCCTCACAACGGGCCATCAAGGTCTCTGTGGGAGGGATGTTGTCCATGGCAACCAATGCTAAGCTCCCACAAGCTCTTTCAAGAGCCATCTCCCACTCCAGAGGCCGTCAAGGCCTCCATAGGAGGGATCCCTGTGAGGAAGGTCTGGGGTAAGCTTACCAAGAGCCTTTAAACTGACCGTGGTCCCCTTTAAGGCCCATGTTGGGCTCTGTGGAGGGTTCCATGGTCCGGTTTTGGCTTGTGAGTTTCCCCATTGACTCATTTTCTATCATTTCTCGACTCTGAGGCATTACATTAACTCACCTCTGGGATCATTCATCCTTGAATGAGATTCAAGACATAATAAGGAAGATAGGAACTCAAACCTAGCAGCCCAACATGCATGCAATCACATAAATGCACATATCCGAGGAAGAAAAATCAACTCCAAGCTAAAGCATGATCAAAACATCATATCATGAAGTCTATATGCAACTCATACTCAAAAGCACATAAACATGTAGAAATCAATGAAATTGACTCATTTACTCAAAACTCATGTTTTTTCATGAATATGCATAAATGATGAAATCATGGGGATATCTAAGACACATGACACCAAAATAGTAAACCATGAGGAATTAGATACCTTAAGATAGAGTTGGGATAGAAGGAAAGAGATGGGGATAATGGGACATCATATCAGCCTTGGCTTCCTAAGTAGAACCCTCAACTAACTGATTCCTCCAAAGGACTTTCACCGAAGCAACTTCTTTGTTCCTCAACTTCTTAACTTGCCGGTCTAAAATCTCAACCGGGACTTGCTCATAAGAAAGGTTTTCCTTAACTTCCAAACCTTCTAAGGGATTATAGATGTCGGATCACCAACACATCTCTTCAAAAAGGAAACATGGAAAACATGCACCGATGCCAAGTCATTAGGCAATTCAGGTTAATAAGCAACCTTACCAACATGCCTTAAAATCTGATATGAGCCTACATAACGGGGACTAAGCATTCCTTTCTTACCAAACCTTATCACACCCTTCATGGCTGAAATTTTCAAGTAGACCCAATCATGAACATCATACTCAAAGTTTCTTCTGCTAAAATAGGCATAGGACTTTTGTTGACTTTGAGCCGTTTTCAACCTTTCCCTAATAAGCCGAACTTTATCCATAGCATCATGTACCAATTCAAGGCTTATCAAAGTAACTTCTCACAGTTCAAACCATTCTATAGGAGATCTACAGTTCCTACCATAAAGAGCCTCAAATGGAGCCATACCAATGCTTGAATGATAGCTATTGTTGTATGCAAACTCAATCAAAGAGAAGTGATCATCCCAATTACCCTTGAAGTCAATTACGCATCCTCTCAACATATCTTCTAAAATTTGGATAGTACGCTCCGCTTGCTCATTGGTTTGGGGATAAAAGGCCGTACTAAGCTTAACACGAGTACCAAGACCCTTTTGGAAAGATTTATAAACTCAGAAGTGAATTGGGTACCACGATCAGAGATAATGGATAAGGGAAATCCATGCAACCTCACTATTTCATGCAAATATAACTTAGCATAGTTCTCCGCCAAATAAGAAACCTTGACGGGAATGAACTGAGCCAATTTCGTCATTCGATCTACAATAACCCAAATCTAATCATATAGTTGCTGGGTTTGAGGCAACCCAACAATGAAGTCCATATTCAATCTCCCCACTTCCAAGTAGGGATACTAATGTCTTTGGATAAACCTCCTGGTTTCTGATGCTCAACTTTCACTTGTTGACAATTTGGACACTTAACCTCAAATTCCGTAATATCTTTCTTCATCCCATTCAACCAATAGACCTCTCGCAAATCATGGTACATCTTGGTGTCTCCTGGGTGAATGGAGTATTGAGAACTATAGGCTTCTGATAAGATCTGCTCTCTCAAGTCACCAACATTAGAAACACACAAATGACCTTAATATCAAAGCACACTATCTCCTCCTTGGGAGAAATCCTCCACAAAATTTTTAAGCACCGCTTCCTTTAATTCAACCAAAGTCAAATCAAGACCTTGATTGGCCTTCACATTCGCCACAAAATATGATTCTAAACCATTGTAAGCCATAACACCACTCTTGGTAGAGTCCACTAATTGAGCACCCAATCGGGCCAATCTATGAACATCTCGAACAAGCTCCTTACTATCATCCTCATTATGAGCAACACTACCCATCGATAATCGACTAAGAGCATCCGCCATCACATTCTCCTTACCGAGGTGATAGAGAATACTCATATCATAACCTTTCTTTGGTGAAAATTCAGATCCTTCTGATTAAACACATATTGCAAACTCTTATGGTCAGTAAAGACATCTATATGAACACCATACAAATAGTATCTCCAAATCTTAAGAGCAAACACAACTACATCTAGTTCAACGTCATGGGTAGGATAATTCTTCTCATAAATATTAAGTTTCCTTGAAGCATAGGCAATGACTTTCCTATTTTCATAAGTACACATCCTAGCCCAATTCTTGTGGCATCACAATAAAAAACGAAACCATCAGTCCCTTCTGGTAAAGTCAACTCTGGAGAGGAAGTAAGTCTGTCTTTTAACTCTTGGAAATTCTTTTCACATGCTTCGAACCATATGAACTTAACCTTCTTTTGAGTCAATGCCGTCAATAGAGAGCCAATAAAGGAAAACCCTTCAACAAAACTTCTATAATAATCGGCTAAGCCTAAGAAACTTCGAATATCCGAAGGGGATAGAGGTCTAGGCCAACTGTTGACCGCATCTGTCTTCTTAGGATCTACCTCAATATCCTTACTTGAAACAATATGACCAAGAAAAGCCATGAACCTTCACCAAAACTCACATTTACAAAACTTTGCAAGGAGTTGTTGGTCCTTGAGAATTTGCAACTCAAACCTCAAATGATTGATATGCTCATCCTCACTTCTCGAATAGATCAGTATATCATCAATGAACACAATCACAAAAATATCAAGGTATTGTCTAAGCCGCCGGAGCATTAGTTAACCAAACGACATTACCAAACACTCATAATGATCATACTAAGTTCAAAAAGCCATCTTCGGAATGTCATCTTCCTTCACCCTCAATTGGTGATAATTCGACTGGAGGTCAATATTAGATAAGTAGATTGCTCCTTGAAGTTTGATAGGCTCAAATTACACCTCCTTTCAGAAGCATAAGCGATCGTTATCAAGTAAAGAACCCAACTTGTAGGTTGGGATCGATCCCACGAGGAAAATGGTTAACTATATTCGATTAGTCAAATTATTTCCAGAAACAGGTAATAAAAAGGGGGGTTTGTGCTTGTGTAAAACAAATAGTAATAAGTAATATTGTAATCAATAATTAAACTCAACTTTGGTTGTTATCAAGATAAGAGAAATAACTAGGGTATACGTGTTCCCCATAATCTCATAACGCAGTAATCCTAGTAATAGCAATCCTTTTCTAGTGTATTACATGCAAAGTGATAAGTTAGGTATCTCTAAATCCTTGGTCCGGCATCTAGAGAATTTCACCCCGCACCTTGGTCCGGCTACGTGTGTATAATTTACTAACCCTTACCTTTACCTCATATTAGACATCATAATCGATGTTTGGCTTAGTTATTACTTCGCACCAATCGACACTAGCCTATTAGATAGTATCACACTAAATCTATGTTGATAATTCTTTTCTTGTTAATTACCTCCTTGGTCCGGCAAGTAGTAACAAGGCGAGTTCTAACGTTGGCCACCGTTAAAAAGACTTCTAAACGAAAGAATTATCAATGCATGCAAAATACTAGTCAAGAATTGCTTATTTACTATTCATACTTTGTTAATTGATCATGGTTCCCACAACCCTAGTTGTGGATTTAGTTACTCATATTAGCAAGAACACAATTCATAATTGTAGATGGAGAAATCATGAACTTACGTAAAGAGAATAATAAACCCAGAAAATTAACTTGAATTGCAAAGCCAAAATCTTCAAAACGAACTTGGGAAATCAATAATTGCTAGGGTTGCAAATTAATCTCCAAAGTTACAAAGCAAAAATAGAATAATAGTGTCTAACCCCCAAAAACGAGGTTTACATGTCCTATTTATAGAAAACAAATCCTAAATAAAAAAGGAAACAAATTAAGGAAAGTTTTGTTCAGGTACGCGTCTTCGATCCACGAGACTGACTTACGGACCGTCGATTGATCTACGGTCCGTAAGTCCCTTCCGTCACTCGGGACTTAGAAAATATTTCAGCATCCAACAATCAGCTTCTCTGAAGCAAACGACGGACCAGCAGCACGGACCGTAGATCGACCTACGGTCCGTCAATCCCTTCCGTAGCTCCATACTTAGCATCTTCAAAAATCAGGTACTGGAACCCTCGCAGTCTCACTCTACGGATCAACAGTACGGTCCGTAGATCAATCTACGGACCGTCAATGGGCACCGTGGTTCCACACTTGGTCAGATTTCCCTGATTTGTCCTCAACACATTCCTGCTGATCTACGGTCATCACCTACGGACCGTGAATGGACCTACGGTCCGTAGATGACCTCCGTGGATGCCTTTTTCTGCATTTCCTTCAGCTGTCTCTAAACTTCCGCGCCTGAACACCTTTCCTGCAAAACATGATAAAATACATAAAAACCAATATAAAAAGGCCCTAGACACACACAACTTGTAAGTAAAATGTATTAGAAATACCGTAAACTCACGGTATATCAAAGTTGGTCAAACAAATAATCTATCCTTGGTAGAGGATATTTGTTCTTAAAAGTAACCTTGTTTAATTTCTGGTAGTCAATACATATACAAAGTGAACAATCTTTTTTTCGAACAAAAAAAACTGGAGCACCCCATGGAGAGAAACTAGGTCGGATGGAACCCTTATCCAACAAATCTTTCAATTGCTCTTTTATCTCCTTTAGTTCTACTAGAGACATTTGGTACGGAGGGATAATAAATAGGTTACGTATTTGGGAGAAGACCCATATCGAAGTCTATTTCCCTTTCTAGAGAAATACCGGGTAAATCATCTGGGAATACTTCCAAAAACTCATTCACAATGGGGACCGACTCAAGAATAGGGGTTTCAGAATCTACATCCCTTACCCTAGCTAGATGATAAATGCAACCCTTAGAAATCATTGTTCTAGCTTTAAAACAAGAGACAAATTGACCCTTAGGTGTAGAATTCCCCCCTTTCCACTCTAGGATAGACTCATTTGGAAACTCAAACTTGATTACACGGGTTCTACAATCAATATAACTATAACATGAGTGAAGCCAATCCATACCAAGAATAACATCAAAATCTAGCATATCAAGCTCTATCAGATCAACATGAGTAACTATATGGGACAAGGAAACGTGACACTTTCTATAGACCCTCTTAGCCACAATAAAATCACCGACAAGAGTAGAGACAAAAAGGATCTAACAACACATCCAGAAGAATAGCAAACTTCATAGACACATATGGTGTCACAAAATACAAGAAGCATCGGGGTCAAGTAAAGCATAAACACCATGTTGGAAGACTTTCAACATACCAGTAGCCACAACTGGTGAACCCTCTTACTTATGACAAGTCTGAAGTGCATAAAATATGTTTTGCCTCTGACTCCCACTAGGATCGGATGAAGGATGAGGTTGAGCCCGTCGATGATTATCTCCCTCATTCTTAGCAACTAAAGGACAATCCCTTATTTTGTGGTCCATCTTACCACAACCAAAGCAAACATTGGAACCCGCTAGACACCTACCCTAATGCTTCTTTCCATGCTTAGCAAAGTAGGCAATGAAGATTCACTACCATTTTCTCCTTAGGGTTAGGGTTAGATACACTATCTTTTTTGAACTTAGGAGGAGAATTAGAGGAACCTTGACTGGAAAATCTTTGTCAGAACATAGAACAACCATGTTCATCGGACCTTGAGTGTGAGAAGTTACCATCACCGGATTTTGCCCTCTTTGCCTCCCTAGAGTTTTCCTTAAGCTTTTCCTCTTTGATTTGTTGAGCATGAACCATGAGACGGGAAATATCCATATCATTAACAAGCATGGCGATATAGCATTCCTTAACCACCATTTCGGACACACCCAAAACAAAGTTGCTCATTTTCGCCCTAGGATCGGCAAACATTGTGGGAGCATATCGAGACAATTGTGTGAACTTCAAAGCATATTCCTTAACACTCATATTTCCTTGGTGAAGGTTGATGAATTCAACAACCTTCGCCTTCCTCATTTCAAGGGGAAAAAACCTATCAACAAAAGCCTTCTTAATTTTTTCCCAATCAAGAGGACCCTCATCTTCTACTCTACCTTCTTACCATTTGTTGAACCATATTTGAGCAACACCCTTCAGTTGATAAGTGGCCAATTTCGCCTTTTCCACCAACGTCACTCCCCTGACCATCAACACCTTGTAAACCTTATCAATGAACTCTAGAGGGTCTTCCTCGACCCTAGAACCATAAAACTCCGAAGGATTCATTCTAGTGAAATCCCTCACTCTAGATGCCATCGTACCCATATTTGGGTTCACGGGGACCGCAACTTCCCTATTGGAATGGGCCATCACGACTTGATCCAACACTTGAAAAGCAACCCTAAACTCCGCATTAGTCACTTGCTCGGCTAAAGCCAATAGGGAAGTTATGGTCCTCGCAAACCCAAATGTGGGTACGAGCCGTCTCGCTCTCCACAAGCTGTCATGGCCTCTATGAGAGGTATCCCCGTGAGGCAGGTTAGGGGAAGCCTACCATGAGCCCTTAAACGGACTGTGGTCCCCTTCACGCCCTGTGTGGGGGCTCCATGGTCCGGTATTGGCTTGTGAGTTTCCCCCTTGACTCATTTTCTATCCTTTCTCGAATCCAAGGTGTTACACTGGTGAGATACTTTCATAAAGTAACCTTAGTTCATTACTGTGGGATGTTTACCATATAAGCGACATATACCACGTGAGCTATAACATGGAATCCAGTTTCTAACCTATACCGAAAAGAGATTTCCTTAGTTTCCAAGGTAAGAACCATAAGTCTTGAGCTAAACTGGATCCACTAGTTAATGTCTATTTAAGACAATCATCCTATAGTGGCACATAGTTATGTGATAACGTGTTTGCTACTAGAAACCCGACCTTTACTAACGGGATAACGTCTATCTCAATGTCCTCCCGGTTTAAGAAAAATCCCATAGAATATTCATTAGCCTTATTCATCTCATCATCCACGTAAAGGCACCATTAAGAAACTAATCCAAGCTAAAGTTCATTTAGAATAGCTCCTTAACCTTGATTCGACTTAGGTGAGAAAACCTTTCAACCTTATGATTCCTTTTGTGAGAAAAACTCACAACAATAAAAATAACATTGATACTTTACTCTCAAAGCATCCTTAAATCATTCATATAAATTTCATAAAAAAACATGCATATATTCATAAATTAATCTTCCATAGTTCATAAGCATCATCATATGATCATAGTCTAAGAATCATGGATCATGCATTGGTTCATGTGTATTCAACTTAAAACATATAATTACTTCAATTCATGCATAAAAAGATGGAAATCAATCAATTGAATCGTAATTGAAAAGAACTCATGAAGATTGAATAAAATCCTAACTTTGATTTGAGAATCTAACTTGTAAAATTGGAGATTTCAGGAACCCTACGGAGTAAAGGACGCCATAAGTGAATACTAACATACCTTAGAGTTCAAAGCCCAATTGCTATTGTGAATTGGAGTTTTTGAAGCCAAACCCTACCTTTCTCCTTCCTTAGCTCCTGAGAGGATTTTAGGGGCCATGTTGGAGGGAATTTAGGAATTTTGGAGAATGATTGTAAAGGGATAGTTTTAGCACTAATGACTTATATAAAGCTTATGGGATCAAAACGACCTATATTATGCATTAATCATTTAGAGAAACGACTTAAAATCCCCTTTAAATTAACTAGCGGACCCTTCTACAGTTTGGACTTACGGTCCGTAGGACTTTCTACGGACCGTATTAGTCAACCATAGAAAAGTACAAAAACTTTTGAAATTAGACCAACTTTGACGAAACTTGTCTACGGTTCGTAGGTCTTTCTACAGTCCGTAGACACAAACAGTAGAAACCAACTTAACCCTCAAAATTTCACTATATCTAGGACTCACCTATGAGACCTATCTGCGACTCGTACAATGATTGATAGGCCATCCTGGTGAATTATAAAAAGAGGTACAAGGACTTGATTTTGAAAAATTATTTTCCTCTTCTTATGATTGTTATTTACGGCCCGTAGAAGCTTCTATGGTTCGTAGATGGGACCCGTAGACATAGCCTACAGTCCAAAAATCCCTTTTCTTTCATTTTCAAATTTGAGGTATTACAATATCTCCCCCTTGGAAACATTCGTCCTCGAATGGGACTCAAGCTAACTTGGAAAGGATAGTATAGAAACTAACAACCCAACATGAACTCATCAAAATATACATAACCAAGTAGGAACATCAACTCTAAGCTAAATCATATTCAAAACATCATTTTGTAAGACATACATTCAAATCCTACTTAAAAGCACACAATCATGAAGTAATTAATCAAGCTAACTCATTGTCTCAAAGATCAAATTTTTATGAGCATGCATGCATGAGGAAGCATGAGAATGACTGAGACACATGAAATCATAGTATGAACTATGAGGAACTAAATACCTTAAGCTAAAATAGGATCAGAGGGAAAGAGATGGGGATAACGGGACATCATATCGTCCTCAGCCTCCTAAATAACACCCTCAACCCTTTGGTTCCTCCATAATACCTTCACAGTTGCAATTTCCTTATTTATGAACATTTTAACTTGCCGGTCCAAAATCTCGACCAGAACTTCTTTGGAATAAAGGCTCTCCTTTATACCAAGACTCTCCAATGGTACAATAGATATCGGATCACCAACACATTTCTTCAACAGAGAGACACGGAAAATCGGATGTACCGATGCTAAGTCATTAGGCAAATCAAGTTCATAACCAACCTTACCAATGTGCCTCAAAATATGATATGGGTCCACATAATGTGGACTAAGCTTCCCTTTCTTCCCAAATCTCATCACACCCTTCATGGGTGAAATTTTAAAGTAGACTCAATCATCTACATCAAACCAAAGATCTCTTCTTCTAACATCGACATAGGACTTTTTTTGACATTAAGTCATTTTCAACCTATCTCTAATAAGCCAAACTTTCTACATATCCTCATGTACCAATTCGGTACCCATCAAAGCAATCTCACCAACTTCAAATCACCTTATAGGAGATATAAACCTTCTACCATAAAGAGCCTCAAATGGATCCACACCAATGCTTGAATGATAGCTATTATCATAAGCAAACTCAATCAAAGGCAAATGATCATACCAATTACCCTTGAAGTCAATCACACAAGCTCTCAACAATTCCAAAGTTTGAATAACACGCTCTGCTTGCCTATCGATTTGAGGATGAAAGGCCTCACTAAGCTTAACTCGAGTACCAGGGTGATTTTAGAATGTCTTCCAATATTGAGAAGTAAATTGGGTGCCACGATCGGAGATAATTGATAGGGGCACTCTATCCAGCCTAACCATCTCCCTTAGATAGCATAGTCTTCAGCTGAATAGGAAACCTTTATGAGAGTGAAATGAGCCGACTTCATCATATAATCTACAGTAACCCAAATCAAGTTATGTTGCCACCGGGTGCGGGGTGAACCAACAATAAAGTCTATATTCAAATTCTCCCACTTCCAAGTATGAATGCGTATATCATAGGACAAAACTCCCGTCTTTTGATGCTCAACTTTCACTTATTGACAATTAGGACACTTAGCAACAAATTCTGCAGTATACTTCTTCATCCCATTCCACCAATAGACCTCCTGCAACTCACAATACATCTTGGTAGTGCCCGGGTGAATGGAATATCGAGAATTATGAGCCTCTGATAAGATTTTCTCTCTCAATTCATCTACATAAGGAACACACAAACAACCTTGATATCAAATCACACTATCTCCCCCTTGGGAGAAAGCCTCAACGGACTTTTTAAGCATTGTTTCCTTCAACTCAACCAATATCAGATCAAGACCTTTCTTGGCTTTTACATTCGACACATATGGCAACTTTGAACCATTATGAACCGTGACACCACCCTCGCTTAAATCAACCAACCGAACACCTAGCCAAGCTAGACTATGAACATCACGAACCAACTCTTTCTTACCATTCTTAACATGTGCAACACTATTGATGGACAAATGACTTAAGGTATTAGCCACCATATTAGCTTTGCCCAGGTGATAAAGGACACTCATGCCATAGTCCTTCAAGAGTTCTAGTCATCTACGTTGGCGAAGGTTTCGATCTTTTTGCTTGAACATGTATTGCAAGATCTTGTGTCGGTGAAGACATCAACATGAACACCATACAAATAGTGTCTCCAAATCTTTAAGGTAAACACAAACGCCACTAGCTCCCAAACATGGGTAGGATAGTTCTTTTCATGAATCTTAAGTTTCCTTGAAGCTTAAGCAATTGCCTTTCCTTTTGTATAAGAACACACACTAATCCAATTCTTGAAGCATCACAATAAACAATAAACCCATCGGACCCTTACGGTAAAGTCAACACCGGAGTGGAGGTAAGTCTATCTTCCAATTCTTGAAAACTCTTATCACACGCTTCTAACTATGAGAACTTAACTTTTTTTTGGATCAATGCAGTTAATGGAAAGGCAATCGTAGAAAACCCTTCCACAAATATTCTATAATAATCAGCCAAACCCAAGAATCTTTGAATATATAAATGGGATAGAGGTCTAGGCCAACTCTTAACCTCATCCGTCTTCCTAGGATCTACCTTAATACCCTTACCTGAAACAATATGACTAAGAAAAGTCACGGATCTCAACCAAAACTTGCATTTTCTATACTTTGCAAAGAGTTGGTTGTCCTTGAGGACTTACAATAGAATCCTTAAATGATCGGCATGCTCATCTTCACTCCTTGAGTAAATCAAGATGTCATCGATAAACACAATCACAAACCTATCTAGATATTTTCTAAACACTCTATTCATCAAGTTTATAAATAAGACCAGACCATTAGTCAAACCAAATGACATTACAAGAAACTCATAGTGACCATACCGAGTCTGAAAATTCGTCTTCAAGATGTCATCTTCCTTCACCCTCAATTGGTGATAACCCGACCAGAGGTCTATCATAGAGAAGTAAATCGCTCCTTAGAGTTGATCAAACAAATCATCTATCCTTGAAAGATGATACTTATTATTAATGGTAACCTTGTTCAATTGGCAGTAATCAATACACATGCTAAGTGAACCATCATTCTTACGAACAAACAAAATGGAAGCACCCCATGGAGAGATACTCGGTCAAATCAAAATCCTTATCTAACAAATCCTTCAATTGCTCTTTCAATTCCTTAAGTTTGATCAGAGCCATAAGGTAAGGAGGAATAGAGATAGGTTGCATATCTGAGAGAAGGTCAATATTGAAGTCTATTTCCCTTTCAGGAGGAACACTGGGTAGATCATCGGGAAACACTTCCAGAAATTCATTTACAATGGGGATCGACTCAAGAATAGGGGTTTTGAAATTCGTATCCCTAACCTGAAAAAGATGATATATGCAACCCTTAGAAATCATTTTTATAGCTTTCAGACAAGAAACAAATTGACCCTTAGTCATAAAATTTCCCCTTTTCGACTCTAGGACCAGCTCATTTAGAAATTAAAACTTGACCACTCGAGTTCTATAATCAACAGAAGCATAAAAAGAACTAATCCAATCCATACTAAGAATAACATTAAAATCTAACTCTACAAGATCAAGTGACTCTATGGGATAAGGAGACGGGACAATTTCTATAGACTCTCTTCGCCATAGTAGATTCACCAATAGGAGTAAATACACATCCGAAGAAACATCAAACCTCATAGCCACATATGGCATCATAACATACAAAGTAGCACTGGGATCAAGCAAAACATACACATCAAGATGAAAGACTTTCAATATACTGGTAACAGCATCGAGAGAACCCTCTCCATCATGATGAGTTTGAAGTGCAAAAAACCTATTTTACTTTGAAGCACTTGAACCTAAACACTAGGTGGATCTTTCCTACCTTCTCTTCCGTAGCAATAAGTGATAGAAAATCCCTTATCTTATGACCACTCTTACCACAACCAAAGCAACTATCTAAACCGGCTAAGAATTTACCCTCATGCTTCCTTTCATATCTAGCACAAGTAGACAATGAAGATTCACCACCATTTCCTCCTTGAGGCTTAGGGTTAGACACCCTATCTTTGTTGAAATTTGGATCGGAAGCATTAGAGAAACCTTGACTGGAGGACCTTTGTCGGAGTCTAGAACGACCATGTCCATCGGGACTCAAATGTGAAAAGTCATCATCACTGGTCCTTGCCCTCTTTGCCTCCCTAGATCTTCCCTTAAGTTTCTCCTCTTCTATTTGTTGAGCATGTATCATTAGGCAAGAAATATCTATTTCCTTAATAAGCATGGTGGTACGAAATTTCTTAACCACCATTTCAGACACTCCCAAAACAAACTTGCTCATTTTTGCCCTAGAGTCGACAACCATAGTAGGGGCATATCTAGACAATTGTGTAAATTTAAAGGCATACTCTTTCATACTCATATTTCATTGATAAATGTTAATGAACTCAAGAACTTTATCCTCCCTCATCTCAAGGGGAAATAATATATCATGGAAAGAAACTTTGAAACTTTCCCAATCAAGGGACCTGCATCAACCTCCCTCTCTTCCTTCCATTGGTTAAACCAAACTTGAGAAACACAGTTAAGTTTATAAGTAGCCAATTTTGTCTTTTCCACTGGCATCACTCCCATGATCATCAAAACTTTATACATGTCATCAATGAACTCTTGAGGATCTTTATCAACTTTGGAACCATGAAACTCTGGGGGATTCATTATAGTGAAGTCCCTCACTCTAGTTGTCATCGTACCCACATTTGGGTTCACGAGGAGCACAACCTCCCTATTATATTTAGTCATCATAGCTTGAATCGACACTTGAAAATCGTCTTGGAATTCTGTATTAGTCACTTACTCGGTTAAAGGGTCGACCAGAACTTGGGAAGCTTTAGAAGCTTCTTGTTTTACATTCTCACCCACATTCATTCTAATATATGCTTTTTGAGGGTCCATATCCTAAAAACCATCGGATAAGGATTAGGAGAGAGTTTATAGAGTTACACTTTATCACATGACTTTAAAGTAATGAAAGAAGTGGAGCTTCCTAAGCATATTATAGTCTGTTATTCATAAATATGGTGCATTTCACATTCATGAATAAGACTCTACTCGATGTGGCTTATGAGACATCCTAGGACGTTTCTAAACATTGTGCTCTGAATACCAAGTTTTTCACGACCCAAAGTATACCCTAGGTGTAATATGGTGTATAGAACCTCAAGAGGTCCTACACAAGTCACTTAGCATACATTATACAATATAATAGACACTAAAGATTTTAAAGAAACAGTCTTATATCATTAGAGAGTTCAACAAAAGTGGAAGTCCACATAAGTTTCAATAAGTCATCTAATACATCATAAGAAAAGTGATTGGGATGCTACCCATACATCACCTACAAGTCTGAAAATGGAAATGACATAAAAATATAAAAGTGTCTCAATCCTCGGAACATGAGGACTCACCAATCTTCGAGGCCAATAGAACCAACTAGCCACGAGTATGGGAGGTAGGAGTGTAGACCCTACATCAGAGAAACAATGTTGGCACAAGTATGAATTAGTACATAGAATGTACTAAGTATGATATCAATGCATAATAATTATGAAATCATGCTAAAAAGAACTTTTCATTACATGCAATGACCAAGCTTAAATCATGAGAGAAAATATTAGAAAACATAAGTCATAATCATGGTCAATGCAAGCTAAGCATCTTTAAAACACTTATGAGATACTTTCATAAAGTAACCTTAGTTCATTATTATGAGAAGTTTACCATATAACCGACATAGACCATTTGAGCTATAACATGGAATCTGGTGTATATCCTACACCAAAAAGAGATTCCCTTACTTGCGAAGGTAAGAACCATAAGTCTTTAGATATAGTAGATCCAATAGCTAGTGTCTATCTAAGAAAATGATCCTATGGTGGCACATAGTTATGGGATAAAGAGATTGCTACTAGAAATCCAACCTCTACTAACGGGGGACCCTCCATCTAAATGTCCTCTCGGTGCTAAGAAAAAATCCCATGGAATATTCATTAACCTTATTCATTTCATCATCCATGGAAAGGAACCATTAAGCAACCAATCCAAGCTAAAGTTCATTTAGAGTAGCTCATTAACCTTGATTCAACTTAGGTGAGAAAACCTTTCAATCTTATGAATCCGTTTGTCAGAAAACCTTTCACAACAATAACAATAACATTGATACTTTACTCTCAAAGAATCCTTAAATAATTTTTATCAATTTCATAATATAACATGCATATCTTCATAACATTATCTTTCATAGTTCATAAGCTTCATCATATGATCATAGTCTAAGAATCATGGATCATGCATGGGCTCATTTATATTCAACTTAAAAATATATAATTACTTTAATTCATGCATAAAAATATAGAAATCAATCAAGTGAATCATAATTGAAAAGAACTCATGAAGATTAATAAAAGCCTAACTTTGATTTGAGAATCTAACTTGTAAAATTAGAGATTTTAGGAACCCTATGGAGGAAAGGACTTCATAGATGAATACTAGCATACCTTAGATTTAAAAGCCCAATTGCTATGGTGAATTGGATTTCTTGAAGCCAAACCCTAGCTTTTTCCTTCCTTAGCTCTTGAGAGGAATTTAGGGGTGCTCTTGGAGGGAATTTAAGAATTTAGGAGAATGATTGTAAAGGGGTAGTTTTAGGACTTAAAAGACTTATATATAGCATAGGATTTGGACCAAAATGATCTAGTATATGGATTATTCAGTTAGGGAAAAGACTTAAAAGCCCCATAAAATTAATTGTCGGACCCTTCTACAATTTAAACCTATGACGGACTGTACTAGCCAACCGTAGAAAAGTGTATAAACCTTAAAACTTGACGAAGTTTGACAAAACCTATCTACGACTAGTAGGTTTTACTACGGTCTGTAGACACCAACCGTAGAAACCAACTTGACCCTCAAAATTTCACTATATTTAAGAGTCACCTATGAGACCTATATATGACTCATACAATGATTAAGGGCCGTCCCGGTGAACCTCAATACTGGGACTTGATTTTGAAAATTACTCTTCACTTCCTACGGTTACCATATACGGCCCGTAGAAGCCTCTACTATTCGTAGATAGGACCCATAGACACAACCTGCAACCCAAAAATCCCTTTTCTTTCTTTTCCAAATCTGAGGTGTTACAATTTTGAGTTGAACATATCTACTATTTTTTTTATATTTTAGTTAGTAAGAGGGACCTTGAACTAACAAATAGACCCTAGAAGCTAAAAAAGGCTATCCTGAGAAATTGCAATAATTGGGTTCATTGATATTCCTGGAATAGTAGATGTTATCACACATACAATCATATTCAATTCGATGGAATTGTTTGATCTTATATGGGATCTTCTATAATTTTGCACGTGAGGGTTATTTCTTGGTTTTGTCCAGTCATTAATAACTTGATTAATTTTAGATAATAGTAGATAGAAACAACGATTGTAAGGAGCCTATTAAAACCAAGAAATATAGGCCTGCCTGCTATCCACACAAGAATAAATATAGTTTTCCAAAAAACTGGCTAATGGAGGAAAACCTTCTAGGGATAAGAGACATAAGGCTAAAGAGAGAGCCAAAAAGGATATTTTGTGTATAATCCTGCATAATCTTGAAAATTATCAGTTTCAGTACGTAGACTATATAATACATTGCAAGCAAAAGTTCCTAGATTTATGGAGATATAGAACAACATATAAGTTATCATGCTTGCATTTATGTCATTTGAGTCTCCAACAATTATTCTAATAATTACATATCTGATTTGGCCTATGGACGAATATGCAAGCATACGTTTCATGCTTGTTTGAGTAATAACAATGAGATTTTCCAATATCATGCTTAGAATAGCTAGGATTTCTAGCAAAATATTCCATTAGTTTGATGAGAAATATAAAAGAATATCAAAATTGAAGTGGTTGAAGCTGAAGTAGCAGTTTCAAAGTAACAGACAGAAAAGCAAAACCTGGAGTGGGAGAGTCAGAGTCGAAAAAAGGATCCCTCGCTTCATTCTCTCATTCAAAACCCTACATGAGGCTTTCATCTCACATGACTCCTAAGTGATAAAAGAAAGAAGAACCCATTTTATTTCTTTTTAGATTACCTTCCTCGCTTATGTATAAGACCGAATCCATTCGATCTCTAAAAATAATTACTAATCCTTAACTTTTCGAGGAATCCTTCATCAGTGGTTGTGAATGACTGAATTTTGCAATCTTTTCAACCTTAGTTTCGTAGGAGCAAGTCTAAAAGATTAAGAAATAGAACCATCTAATTTCATTTGTTCTCAATAGCCACAAGATGATAATCTTAGGGTGATTATTTTGGCGACAAATGCTCTTATTACACTCGTAGTCTCTGAAATATGAAAACCAAGTATGTAGCTATCACAACCCGAGCCTACACCTTGGACGTGGCCGGCACTCAGAAACCATTATTGGTCCCAAGTGAACCCTTATCCTGGCTGACTACCAGTGGAAGACTAATTCAAGCATACATAAGCATCAAATTGAAAGAAACATTTAAAAACACTTACTGAATCTCAAAACGTTTCTTAATATACTGAGTATGAAACATAAGTTTAAATAGAACCTATGAAAATTGAAAGACTCTTCAAAACTGTCTATCTATGAAGCCACTACTGTAGAAAGATGAGTTTTGGGACAAGACCACACAACTACTCAAAATGCTACTAATCACTCATAAAATTAGAGTCCTCTAGAAGTAAGAAGGTCTCACTCAAAAGCTGACAAGCGGATGAAGTGACCTCAACAGACTCTTGTTGAGTATCCTAAGAATTTGTATCTGCATCATTAAAAGATGCAGGTCGAATGACATCAGTACATTGAATGTACGAGTATGTAATATATTTGAATAACAAATAACTGAAAGAAAGGATTGCAATAGTTAGCAATGTACTGAAGCTGAATATAGAGAAATAAAGGAGTTAAATCATTTAAATCTTTTCAAAATACTTTCTCATATCAGAACTCAACATAATAAGTGATATATAAAAATACACTTTAACTCTATTGGGAGATTTTCTAACCAACAACCATCACTATGAGCTACATGATGATACAATGTCTCGCCCACGCTGTCAGAACTGTCCTTTACCTTGTTGGGATATAGGACACCTCAACTAAGTTGATCCACTTAGCTCTGCCCGAAGGAACTTAGGAGTCATCTAAGAAGTATGATCATGTACCCATGTTGGCATACATGGTTTATAAGGAAATTGAGTTGTCTGAACTCATCATATATCGGTGCTCAATACTACTCCCAATAATATATACCTAATGCTCATATGTTTAAAAACATAACTCTTTCTCTGGTTTTAGATAATTGCTCAAACTACGCTATTAAAAGAGGTAACTACTCTTGAAATATCTTTTGAACTCATAACTTATTTAGAAATCAATGTTTCTCTTTTATCAATGTAAAAACTGATACATTTGGGAATACTTAGTTCCCTTATACTCTTATTCAACTCATACTTGAAAACTCTTTCTCAAAAACATATCAAAATCATATTGTAATATGATCATTGATGACTTGGGAAGTCATTCTGCATAAAAATTGATGGTATATCTTGACACCATACTTCTTAAACATTGATGGCATACTCTATTGTCATACTAATCATGTTTTAGAAATCTTTCTCAAAACTCATAATTACTTCCTCAAAACTCAGTTTTAAACTCAAGTGTTGGCTTTAAAAAACTTCTCAAGATTTTTAACTCAATTCATAGGGTTCATGTGGAATTATGGACATGAACGACTCAACTTAGGGATCTTAATAGCAATATGAAACTCAATACTCAGAACTCAAGACTCATGAACTCAAGGACTCAGGAACTCGAAACTCATAACTGAACGATACTACTAATCTCAGGCATACTCAATTCATATTATTCATGCTGAAATATAGACATGAGTAAATCAACTCAAGAATCTCAATGCATAGCATATAACAATTCAATAATTAGGAATAGAATTTCAAAAAGAATCAGGAACTCAAGAACTCAAAATCAACTCATCTCAAGGATACTCAAATCTAGGGATAGAACCTAGATTACTCTTTTACTGATTTGAAAGTAGATGTAGGGTGTGAGGACGTATTATTCCAACACTATGATAGCCTTTCATACCTGGAAGAACAAGGTTCTTGAAGTATCTTGAAAAACTTGATTAAAAGCCTTGAAACCCTAACTTGAAGGAGAATAATCAAGAAAACTTTTCTTGAGACTCTTGAATTAGTTTCTTGAAACACTATGTCCAAGAATTAGAATTCTCATTAATGATTCATAATTGTATGATGAAATTTGAGTTGTAAAGAATGAAATTCTTGGAGAATGACTTACCTTGAATAAGAATCTTGAAAAATATTGAAAGAATCTTGAATGGAAGTCTTCTACTTTGATTTTTCCTTAAGGTTTTGCCTTTGGGTTTAAGAGAGAAAAGAATGATGAATTAAGATATGAAAATCTGATTGTTTTGGATCCTTAATTTGTCAAGAAATTAGTTTAGGGTTTTCTTAGAAGTAAAAAGACCATTTTTAATGTTTTCCCGTTGGCTAATTCATCATTGCATTGTATCTGGTTACTAAAATGGTCACTACTTTTTATTCAAAACTCAGATTATTACGAAATTAATGGTGTTGGAAATAAGATTCAAATACCTTTAATTTGATATGTTATGGGCCATGTAACTCTTTATATTCTAAGAGATATGGTCGTTTGAAGTTGACCCAAAAAGAATCTTACATCAATACTTAATCGATAAGGAAACTTTCAACTCAACTTTGTGCTAGGAGTTTCTAGTGACCTTAATTGATATCCAAAATCATTCTCACACTAAATAATTTACCTTTACACATATGGGCAATTTAATAATCACCATGTACGTTCATATTCACAAATGAAGAATGGTTCGAGTCTTAACTTATAATTTTTTAGGGTATTACAGTAGCATCTACATCAAAAATTCAAGTATTGTATACGTCATTAGTCCGATCCTTTGTAGGAACTACCTGTAATGAGGAACTTGCAAAATGGATTTGTTTATCATAAAGAGATTTATCGTTCCTGACCCTGCTTCGCCTTAATTATTATTTGAACAAGTAAAAGTTATGTCTTGGTCCGAGTGGGGATAACATTTCTCTTCTGAATGTCCATGGAGTTTTGAAAAATTCAAACATCTCAACTATAGATAGAGAGGTAGGAATTCTTGAACAAACCGCACTCCTTCATATACGTCAGAAGTCCATTGATAAGAAGGGGATGGGGAAAGCTTTAACCCAATTCCTACGGTTGTGAATATGATTGCAATTGAAATTCCTTCAGAGTTATACATTTGTGTATTGATAAGACCGTTTACTATTTCTTGATACTCAATCTCTCCCTCAGATGAACCATATAGCCAAGAGAAACCATGAACCAGAACAAAAGAGCTTGCCCTACCCATGAGTAAATATTTCATAGTAGCCTCATTAGATCATAAATCTTTCTTGGTATATCCAGATAAAAGGTAGGAGGATAAACTGAAACATTTTGGGGATACAAAGATAGTTATTAAATCGTTAGCACTGCATAAAAACATTCCTCCTAGAGTAGATGTTAATACGAATAAGAGAAACTCTGTTATAGCCAATTCTATATATTCAATGTACTCTACAGATACAAAAATACATAGAGTTGAACTTAGTAAAATAAGAAATTGAAAGATTTAGTTGAAATTGTTCGTTTGGAAATTTCCCGAAACACTAATCATTAGTTTTTCTCTCCATTGGAACAATAGGGCCGTTATGCTCATTACTAAACGTGTTGAAGAGATGAAGTATAACCAAGTTATATCATTTTGATCAGAGGTTGAATCAATCATCAGAAGAAGAATTAGGCCAAAAATTAGGATACATTCTGGTAAAATCAAACTTTCATCAAAGAGAAGCCAATGAAAGGCTTACATAAAAATTCTCGTAGAATTGAGAATAATGTTTTCTTTCTGTACATGCCATATCGTGAATTAATAACTGCTTCCAATTTCCAAAAAAAATACTAATTGTGTTGAAATTTTCATTTTTGGAATAGCTATGAAATATCCATGAATAGGATCAAACCTTATTCCATGGTATTTACATGAGGTTCCTCTTTAACAAAGTCCTAGAGAGGGCTTAGTTGATCCATGATTTATGATTCATCTTTCGTTTCCTTTTTATTTGTTTCGAGAAATCTTTCGATCAATTAAGATTATTTTTTTCTCTTAATGCTTTTCCAATTAAGATGTATAGATCATATTCATGGATTAATAAAAATGTGAAAAAACTCTATTTGCCTCTGCCATTCTATGAGCCTCTTCCTTTTTGTGTATGGCATCGCCACTCCCTTAGGCAACATACACTAATTTGGAACATAATTTGACCTGGACGTTTTCGGGATTTCACTAATAACCAACGAGTGGCAAGTGCTTTTCCTTGTGTGAATCTTATTTCAATGGGAACTTTCTGAGTCAATCCACCTACACGTCTTGCTTTTACTGTTATTTCGGGAGTTACTCCACGTATTTCTTGACATAAAACGATAGTGGATTTGTTTCTCTGTTTTGTTATCTTTTTCATGGCTCTATATATAATTTGATAAGCCAATGATTTTTTTTCATGTCTCAAAATACGGTTAACCAACATGTTAAGTAATCAATTACGAAAAATTGGATTAGATTTTTCTGTTTTTCTTTTTGCAGTACCTTGACATGACATGAGCGTGAAAGGAGTTCAAGAATCAATTTTCTTTTTATAAGGGCTAAAATCACTTATTTTGGTATTTTTACTCCATATTGTAGGGTGGTCTCGAAAGATACAAAATATCTCCCTCTAAGTTGTACATATGACTTTCATCGAAAAAGAATTCCATATGTATCTATGAGATTGAGTATGAAATTCTATTTACTCATTTTAAATTGAGTATCCATTTCCCTCCTTTTCCTGCTAGGATTGGAAATCCTGTATTTTACATATCCATACGATTGAGTCCTTGGGTTTCCGAAATAGTGTAAAAATAAGTAGTTCGAATCATTGCTATTTGACTTGGACCTATTCTAAAAAAGTTGAGGTATTTTGAATTATTTGTTGACACGAACAAAGTAAGGGGAAACCTCTTAAATTATTTCAATATTAAACCTTGGACATATAAGAGTTTCGCATCAAATCTCTTTAGAAAGAAGATCTTTAATCTCATGGTAGCCTACTCAAATCCCCTTAATAAACTTTTGTTAATGGGGTTAGCCATGCACTTCACATGTTTCTAGCAATTCACATAGCATCATCAAATGATACAAGTATTGGATAAGAATCAACAATGCACTAGAATGCCCTTGTTGACGATCCTTTACTTTGATGGCATCTAGGGTTCCTCAAACAATGTGATATCTCAGATCGGGTAAATCCTTAACCCTTACCCTCTTACTAAGACTAAATGATTTTCTTGTGGATTATGGACAATACCAGATATATAAGGAATTATTTCTAATCCAGAGGTTAATGGTACTCTAGAAACTTTACGTAAGGCAGAGTTTGGTTTTTTTGGGGTGATAGTGGAAAAGTTAAGAGATAAGTCACCCTTCCTGCCACTGTACAAAATCGTACATGAGATTTTCACCTCATATGACTTCTCTTTCAATTATTTCAAATTCATTGGATCCTTTTCCGCATTCAAGAATCCCCCCCCCCTTCTTCCACCCTGCCCCGAAGAGTAACTAGGACCAATTTAGTCACGTTTTCATGTTCCAATTGAATATTATCCATTTTTTATTATTCTCAAAGGATAGGATTATTCTCTTTACCAAACATATGTGGATCCAATCACGGTCTTATATATAAGAAGAACAAAAGATCTTTCTTGATCAATCCATTTGCCCCTCATTCTTTAAGAATAAGGAAGATTATTTTCAAGTTTGAATTTGTTCATTTGGAATCAGGGTTCTTTTACTTTATATTTGTTTAATATGAATATTTTCCCTCTTTTTTTTTGTATCATTCCTTAAGTCCCATAGGTTTGATCCGATAGAATTTGACCCATTTTTTCATTGAAACAAAGGTACAAAATGAATAATATTAATAAAAGTACCATGTGAAATCTTCGATTTTCCCCTTCCTCGATCCCTGTCCCATAGGTACAGTGTTTGAACAAATAGAGAACCTTTTATTCTATATGAATGAATATTATTCCATTTCGAATCCTTCCCGATACCTCCCAAGTAAAATCTCTAATTTGGATCCCAAATTGACAGGTTAGTGTGAGCTTATCCATGCAGTTATGCACTCTTTGAATTGGAATCCGTTTTTGAAAGATTGTGGCTTTCATACTTTGGCGGGTCTCTAATATCCTTTCGATAACCTATGTTGAAGGGATATATATCTAATTCAATCGATTGTGTAAAGCCCGTGGTAGCAACATAATGTCACGTTTTCATTTTCCAATTGAAAATTGTCCATTTTTTATTATTATCGAAGGAGAAAATGATTCTCTTTACCAAACATATATGGATCCAATACGGTCTTATATATAAGAAAAATAAAAGATCTTTCTTGATCAATCCATTTGTCCTCATTCTTTAAGAATAAGGAAGATCCTCTTCAAGTTTGAATTTGTTCATTTGGAATCTAGGTTCTTCTACTTCATATTTGTTTACTATGAATATTTTCCCTCTTTTTTTTATATCATTCCTTATGTCCCATAGGTTTTATCTGGTATAATTTGACCCATTTTTTCATTGAACGAAAGGTACAAAATAAATAATATTAATAAAATTACCATGTGAAATCTTCGGTTTTCCCCTTCCTCGATCCCTATCCCATAGGTAATGTTTGAATAAATAGAGAACCTTTTCTTCTATATGAATCGATATTATTCCATTTCGAATCCTTCCTAATACCTCACAAGGAAAATCTCTAATTTGGATCCCAAATTGACGGGTTAGTGTGAGCTTATCCATGCAGTTATGTACTCTTTGAATAGGAATCCATTTTCTGAAAGATTGTAGATTTCGTACTTTGGCGGGTGTCTAATATCCTTTCGATGACTTTTGTTGAAGGGATATCTATCTAATTTGATCGATTGCGTAAAGCCCGTGGTAGCAACAAAATCGGGGAAAGTATATAGAAAATACAACTCTTTTCTATTATATTAATATTTTCTATTATATTAGATATATTAAACTATTATATCATATTAATATTAGTTAATGATCCTGACTTAGTGAGTCCTTTCTTCCGCGATGAAATGTTGGCACTAGTCCTACATTTTGACTTTGTGGACCGAGGAGAAAGGGGTCTCGGCGAGAAGAGGAGTGTACCATGAGATAAGCAAGGAGGTAAACCTATTTCAAATATACAACATGAATTCTGGCAATGTAGTTGGACTCTCATGTCGATTCGAATGAATCATCATTTCCACAGAGGTAAATCTTTGCTTGCTAGGAAAGAGGATATCAATCCTTTTTATGATAAGGGAAGTAGATAATTGAATGTGATTTTGACCATTATTTTCATATCCATAATAGTACCAAAAAGACCGGACTCCAAGTTGTTCAAGAATAATGGTATTGAGTTTCTCGACCCTTTGACTTAGGATTAGTCATTTTTATTTCTCGATGGGGAGGGGAAGGGATATAAATCAGCGGTACAATGTCACCTTAACATGGTTGAAGTCATCAGTAAGGGCCTGATTATCCCTAAGTCCAATGTGAGTTTTTCTAGTAGGATTTGCTCCCCTGCCGTCGTTTAATGAGAATGGATAAGAGGCTCATGGGATTGACATAAGGGGGTAGGTACAACTTATTTCTGGGAGCGAACTCCGGGCAAATATGAAGCGCATGGATACAAGTTATGCCTTGGAATGAAAGACAATTCCAAATCCGCTTTGTCTACAAACAAGGAAGCTATAAGTAATGCAACTATGAATCTCATGGAGAATTCGATCCTAGCTCAGGACGAACGATGACGGCATGCTTAACACATGCAAGTTGGATGGGAAACATGGGAAACATGTTTCCAGTGGTGGATGGGTGAGTAACGTGTAAGTAGGGGTGTTTGTGGTTCAGTTTGGATCAGTTAGTGGTTAAAACCAAAACCAAACCAATCTAGTCATTTTTTAAAATTTCTGAAACCAAACCAAATGAAAAAACTAACCATCAGTTAGGTTATTTTCGGTTTGGGTTTTCTAGTTTTTTTTATTTGAAAATAATATTTTTTTTGAGGACATACGTATTTTGATAGACAGAAACATCTAGTATGTGAAAAATCCATAAAAAAGTTATTGTTGGTTCAATTAAGCAATTAAGCAATACTAGAGTTATCATAACAAAAACAAAGTGATCCAATTAAGAGAGAGTGTGACTATCTTATGTGAGGTAAGATAGGTAAAGACTAAAGTAATGGATTTTGATAGACTTGGACTTAGGATTGTAATAGTTAGGCTAAAATTTAAGTGTTGAGCTTGAGAAAATAGTTAAGTTAAAGACTTAAGTTAATTAAAATTTAACAAAATATTATATTTTATATATGAATAATATGTAAATAATTATAAATTTATATATCTAATTTATCAGTTCGATTTGGTTATTTTTGCAGTTGTTTTTTAGTAAAACCAAATCAGATAGTTTCGATTTTTAAAATTTAAAGTCAAACCTAAGCAAACAAAACCAAATATCAATTTTTTAATCGGTTTTGTTTGGATTGCGGATTGATTTGACTTTTTAACTATAACCATGAACAAAGAACCTAGCCGTGGGAGGGGACTTAATACAGCTAGAAACAGTTGCTAATATCCCATAGGCTGAGGAGCAAAAGGAGGAATCCGCTCAAGGAGGGGTTCATGTATGATTAGCTAGTTGGTGAGGTAATAACTTACCAAGGTGATTAGCAGTAGCTGGTACGGGAGGATGATCAGCCATACTAGGACTAAGACACAACCTAGACTCCTATGGGAGGCAAAAGTGGGGAATTTTCCGCAATGGGCAAAAGACTGATGGAGCAATGTCGCATGGAGGTAGAAGTCCCATGGGTCATGAATTTCTTTTCCCGGAGAAGAAGAAATGAAAGTATCTGGGGAATAAACATCGACTAACTTTATGCCAGCAGCCGTGATAATACAGAGGATGCAAGCAATATCTGAAATGATTGGGTGTAAAATATCTGTAGGTGGCTTTTTAAGTCCGCCAGCAAATCCCAGGGCTCAACCCTGGACAAGGGGTGGAAACTACCAAGATGGAGTATGGTAGGGGCAGAGGGAATTTCTATTGGAGCGGTGAAATTCATAGAGATCAGAAAGAACACCAACAACAAAAGCACTCAGTTGGGCCGACACTGACTCTGTGAGACAAAAGCTAGGAAAGCAAATGGGATAAGATACTTTAGTATTCCTTGTCATAAACGATGTATATATACTAGGCGTTGTGCGTATTGACCTATCTAGTGATATAGATAACACGTTAAGTATCCCGCCTAGGGAGCATATTCGTAAGAAAGAAACTCAAAGGAATTTACAAGGGGCTACACAAACGGTGGAGCATGTGGTTTAATTCTATGCAAAGTGAAGAACCTTACCAAGGCTTGACATGCCACATTTTATTTTGAAAGATAAGGGTGCCTTCAGGATCACGGGCACAGGTGGTGCATGGATATCACAGCTCGTGCCGTAAGGTGTTGTCTTAAGTCCTGTAACGATCGCAAACCTCATGTTTAGTTTCCAACTTTGAGTTTGGAAACTGAACATATTGCCAGTGATAAGTCGAAGGAAAGGTAAGTATGATTTCAAGGCATCATGCCCATTATACCCTAGGTGATACCTGTGCTAAAATGGTTGGGACAAAGGGTCGTGATACTACGAGGGTGAGATAACCCCAAAAACCCATCCTCAATTCAAATTTGCAAGTTGCATTTCACCTACATGAAGTCAAAATTACTAGTAATCGTCGTTCATCCATACGATGATAAATTCATTTATGGGCCTTGTACATTCCGCTCATCACAATATGGGAGATGGCCATGCCCGAAGTGGTTACCTTAATTTGACGGAGGGGGATGCCAAAGACAGGGCTACTGACTGGAGTGAAATTGCAACAAGATAGCCATATTGGAAGGTGCGGCTGGATCACCTCATTTTTGGGGATAGTTAATGGTTGTTGGGTATCTTGGTTTGACACAACTTAACACCCCTAAAAAAAGGGAGCTACGTATGAGTTAAAGTTGGAGATGAAAGTATTCTTTCCTTTCTAGATGGTGAAGTAAGACCGAGATCACGAGCTTATTATCCTAGGTCAGAACAAGTTGATAAGACCCCTTCTTTATGTCCCTATATTCCCCCTGTATGGCAACATTGAGGCAAAATAAGGAATGAGAGGGATGAGATTTCTCTCGCTTTTCGCATAGCGGCCCACAGTGGAAGGCTCACACGATGGGCTATTAGATCATTGGTAAATTGCTCATATGATAATTGTATCATTGTGCCTGGGCTATGAGGGCTCTGAGTCATATGGATAGTTCAATGTTCTCATCAGCGCCTGACCTTGAGATGTGGATAATCCAAGACATATTAGCATGAAGTAATCCTCTTATTCGAATCGGGGTTTGAAACAAAACTACTCCTCAGGAGGATAGATGGGGCAATTCGGTGAGATACAATGTAAATCAAATTTCAATTCACGTATGGGATCCAAGCGTTTCGGCGGGGCACCACGACTCCTCTTTTCTTGAAAATCTATACATGTCTTATCAGTGTATGGATAGTTATATATTGAGCACATGATTAGGTTTAGCCTCAATGACAAAATAAAATGGAGCACCTAACAACACATCTTCACATACCAAGAACTATGAGATCACCCCTTTCATTTTGGGGTGACAGAGGGGTCGTACCATTCGAGCAATTTTTTTCTTGAGTCGAAATCAAAAAGGGAGTAGGTTTGAAAAAAGATCTTAGAGTTTCTAGGGTTGGGCCAAGAGGGTCTCTTAACGCCTTTTTTTCCTTCTCATTAGAGTTATTTCACAAAGACTTGCCAGGGTAAGGAAAAATGAGGGAACAAGCACAATTGGAGAGCACAGTACAACGGGGAGTTATATGTTGTGTTCAGGAAGAATGATTGCTCCCAAAAAAGAATCTATTAATTGTCTCCCAATTGGTTAGACCGTAGGTTCGATGATTTACTTCACGTTAGAGGTCTCTGGTTCAAGTCCAAGATGTCCCACTTACTCTAGGGAAAATAATAGAAGAAGCATCTAACTACTTGATGAACGCACCACTTGGCGTGAGGGATATAGCTCAGTTGGTAGAGCTCTACTCTGGCAATTCAGTCGTTACGATTATTGGTTGGATGTCTAATTGTCCAGAGTAATGATAGTATCTTGTACCTGAACTGGTGGCTCACTTTTTCTAATTAATTAGGAAGAGGACCAAAACGTGCCACTAAAATACTCTCCTGAGACAAAGATGGGCTATCAAGAACGTAGAGAATGTAGGATGGGTAGTTGTTCAGATCTAGTATGGATCATACATGGATGGTAGTTGGATTTGGCGGCCTCCCATGGTTCTCTCATCTAAGGTCTCTAGGGAAGAGGATCAAGTTGTCCCTTGCAAACAACTTGATGCACTATCTCCCTTCAACCCTTTAAGCTAAATGTGGCAAAAGAAAAGGAAGTAAAATCCATGGACTGACCCCATCATCTCCACCCGGTAGGAACTACGAGATCACCCCAAGGATGCCTTTGGCATCTAGGGGTCACAGATCGACCATATAGCCTTGTTCAATATGTGGAACGCATTGGCTATCTGCTCTCGGGTTGGGCAGTTAGGGTCAGAGAAGGGTAATGACTCATTCTTAAAACTAGCATTATTAAGACCAAAGAGTCGGGTGAGAGGGGGGAAAGCTCTCCATTCTTAGTTCTCCTGTAGTTGGATCCTCTGGAACCACAAGAATCCTTAGTTAGAATGGGATTCCAACTTAGCACCTTTGATTGAGATTTTGAGAAGAGTTGCTCTTTGGAGAACACAATACGATGAAAGTTCTAATTTGTGTTAGAGGGAGTTATTGTCTATCGTTGGCCTCTATGGTAGAATCAGTCGGGGGACCTGAGAGGTGGTTGTTTACCTGTGGAAAATGTTAGTGGTTTGAGTCGAATTATCTCCAACTCATGAACTTATCTGATACAAAGCTTTATGATAACACTTAATTTTTCCAATTCGGCAGTTCAATCTATGATTTATCATTCATGGACGTTGATAAGATCCATCCATTTAACAACACCTTAGTATGGCAAAGCCTTAAAAGTGAAGGGTGAGGTTCAAACGTGGAAAGGCTTACGGTGGATACCTAGGCACCCAGTTATGAGGAAAGGCTTAGTAATCGATGAAATTTTTCGGGGAGATAAAAATAAGCATAGATCTGGATATTCCCGAATAGGGCAACCTTTTGAACTGTTGTTAAATCCATGGCTAGGAAAGATACAACCTGGCAAACTGAAACATTTAAGTATCCAGACGAAAATAAAGAAAAAGTAATTCTTGTAGTAGCATCGAGTGAAATGGGAACAGCCTAAACTATGAAAATGGAGTTGTGGGAAAATAATACAAGTGTCGTGCTGCTAGGTGAAGCAGCCTGAATGTTGCACCCTAGATGGCAAAAGTCCAGTAGCCGAAAGCATTACTAGCTTACACTCTGACCCAAGTAGCATGGGGCACATGGAATCCGTGTGAAGTAGCAATGACCACCTTGCAAGGTTAAATACTCATGGGTGACCGATAGCAAAGTAGTACTATAAGGGAAGGGTGAAAAGAACCCCTCTCGTGAAGTGCAATAGAACATGAAACTGTAAGCTCCCAAGCAGTGGGAGGACCAAGGGCTCTGACTGCGTGCCTATTGAAGAATGAGTCGATGACTCATAAGTAGTGGTTTGGTTAAGAGAACCCACCAGAGCCGTAGCAAAAGCGAGTATTCATAGAGAAATTGTCACTGCTTATAGACCTAAAACTGGGTGATCTATCCATGACCAGGATGAAGCTTGGGTGAAACTAAGTAGAGGTCCGAACTGACTGATGTTGAAGAATTAGCGAATGAGTTGTGGTTAGGGGTGAAATGCCACTCGAACCCAGAGCTAGCTGGTTCTCCCCGAGTAGTTTTGAGGCACAACCGTTTATTGGACATCTAGGGGTAGAACACTGTTTCAGTGGGGCCGCGAGAGCGGTACTAAATTGAGATAAATTCGAAATACTAGATATGTAACAGGGGTCAAGGTCGGCTAGTGAGATGATTGGGGATAAGCTTCATCGTCGAGAGGGAAACAGCCCCAGATCATTTGCTAAGTCCCCTAAATAACCTCTTAGTGATAAATGAGGTACGGGTGCAGAGATAAACGGGAGGTTTGCCTAGAAGCAGCCCCCTTGAAAGAGTGTATAATAACTCAATGATCGAGCGCTCTTGCGCCAAAGATGAATGAGGATAAGCAGTCTACCGAAGCTGTGAATGTAAAAATACATCGGTAGGGGAGTGTTCCACCTTAGAGAGAAGCATATGCGCCAGTGGTGGTGGAAGAAGCAGAAGTGAGGATTGTAACACAAACATTGGTGAGAATCCAATGCCTAAAAAACTCAAGGGTTATTCCGTAAGGTTCACCCACAGAGGGTGATTCATGGCCTAAGATCGGGCAAAAAGGCGTAGTCTATGGACAACCGGTGAATATTCCAGTACTACCCCTTGTTAATCACGAGGGACGGAAAAGGCTAACTTAGTCGAAAGATGGTTATTGGTTCAAGAACGTAAGGTATCCCTACTTTTTAAAGATTTTAAGGGTAGAGAAAATGTCTCGAGCCATTGTTCGAATACCAAGCGCTACGACGCTGAGTAACCTATGCCATACTCCTAGGAAAAGCTCAAACGACTTTAAGCAAAAAGGTACCTGTACATGAAACCAACACAGTTGGGGCTAGTAGATAATACCTAGGAATGTGGGACAAATTTCTCCAAGGAACTCAACAAGATAGCCCCGTAATGTCGGGAGAAGGGGTGCCTCCTCACAAAGGGGGTCACAGTGACCAGGCCCGGGTGACTGTTTTCCAAGAACACAGGTCTCCACAAAGTGGTAAGACCATGTATGGGGGCTGACACCTGCGCAGTGTTAGAAGGTCAAGGAAGTTAGTGACCTGATGACAGGGGAGCGATGGAGGCCGGAGACTCACAGGATGCACTGTAGCACCTACCGATATGGATGGTGCGAGTCGGGTAAGGATACATAGCATTACCGGCTACTTGAGAGATCGGTTACAGGTAGATCCGATAGGAGATAATACTCCAGTAGAACTAGTTGAGAAGATGGCCAAACATTACATGCTTGTTATATTAGGGGGTATCTTATTTTCGAACACGTCGAGGAATCTTTTTAGCTTGCAATACTTGGTGTTTCTAGATCCCATCCAGGACGTAGGTAAGTACAGTTGGGGAAGTGCAGTATTAGCCTACTTATATTGTGCACTTTGTCGGGCATTTATCGGTGATGTAGTTGACGTTTGTGGATGTATTCCTCTCCTTCAGGTAACTTTACTAAAGTCTTAAAATTCATTCAAATAAAAAGAATATTTAACATTACACTGTACAAGAAATTTTTTCTATATTCAATTTTTAAAAATATTTAAATTTCATACAGTTAATTTTTAAAAACTACAAAAAATAAATATATTGTTAATTTTTAATTTCTTTTGTTAATGATGAAAGTAAAATTATTTTATTTGCATCATATTAAGGTTTGGTGTGGAAATAGGATCTCGCTTGTAATGCCATAACCCCCCCCCCCCCCCATCACATGATGGTGACACATTACTTCCATATGTTAGGCATTGGACGCGCGGAAATTATCGGGATACTGCACCACATCATTTTCTTATTCTAATTAGAGATCAACTAGATCACATGACAAAGGATCATGTGCATCAATTAATTTCTACAACTCTATATGACATTGTTATGATTCATTTTTAAATTTTACTTTCTATCTTTAAAATAGTCTAGCAAAATGTTTTGCAAAGCTAGATGACAGAAGAAATATTTTTCAAAATTTCTCTTAGTAACATATTGGTCCTTATCACCCTTATTATATTAAAATTTATTTTTTACAAACAAATATTAATTAGATTACCGAAGAAAGCAATTAATTTAGAACTTTCTTTTTTACTAGTTTTTATTATATAAACTACATATAAAAGAAGATCACTACTAATTTTATTTGTATACGAAATGTTTAATGTTTATTTTATCTAATTGTTACATACACTACCCCCCCGATGTTGTACGGTCGATGAGATTTTATGAATGACATGTGTGCCTATGCTTTGCCTAGATATTGTGAGATGCACGCGCCTGATAGAGCAATATTTCAGTTTGGCCATCCTCAACATGTACCTGTGATTCCTAGTTGGGGAACCAACCACCATGTACATCTTGGAACTTCTTGAAATGTTGGATAAATATTTTCGTGATTGGGATAATCGACATCGGTGTTTGGTAGTTGAGGTAGATGATGGTACTATCAGGGTAGGGTTTAGATTGTGGTACCTATAATATGGACGGTTGCTTATAGGTAAGCCTATATTAGATGTTGATGTACTGTCGGGCTTTGTTCATTTCGATGGTACCAACATTGTGATATCGAGAGGACTATTTAAGTTGCACAGTCTTGCATTATAGTGGCAGAGAGACACAACCTCAGTTTCACATGGTGAAGAGGTAGCTCAAATTGTTAGGGATATATTGTTTTAGGCCGAAATATAACTTAGTGAGCAATTTTTTGAGGGGGATCCTTTGTTTGAGCATGTACGTGCCAGAGGATGACGACATTTCTTGTCCCCACATGTGGACGTGTTGATGGATGAGGAAGGAGATGTGGAGGTATAAAGGTAGAGGACGAGGACGTGCTCTAGCATGTGGTGTCAGTGATTTTCCTATTCCTCTAGACGTAGAGGCAGAGGTGGGAGAAGAGGTCGGTGGTTTGCATATTCATCAGTTTGGCGAGTCAGACATCATGAATTTATTAGACATGTCATTTGATCCTTATTCGAGACCGACTCGAGATGTGGACGGACTCAGACGTATGAGCTACAGATCAGTTATAGGAGTTGGAGATTATATACTTGATATGGTGGTAAGAATTAAAAATTATTTCAATAAGTAATTGATTATATAGTAATAATTTAGATTTATAACTATTTATATATTCTTGTAGGGAACATCTGGTACTGCTCATTGTGAGACCGAAGATACTGCTTTTTATAGCATTCAAGATTTTATTGAAGGACTGCTTGATGATCTGATTGAGTCACTGGTTTATATTATTTATTTATTTAAAAATATTTTATGTTCTTATTATTTATTATTTCCTTTAGTGTATATTATTTAATATTTTTTTAGATTCATACTATGGGGCCTTCATCCACCGCGGATCCTAGTCCCACGACGATCATAGAATATGTTATTCTATCATTTACTTGGGATTTCGATGTGACAAGTATTTATGTTATTTAATTATTTGTTTTGAAATATTTATATTAGTTATTAATGCTTTAAGTTTATATTAAATTTACTTTTAATTTTATTTTTAGATTCATACTACGGGGCTTTCATCCAACGCAACCCTAGTCCCACGACGACCATAGAGGATGTCGTTTCGATATTTACTAGGGACCTCGATGTGACACAGATTTATGTTATTTATTAATTTGAAATATTTATATTAGTTATTAATTCTTCAAGTTTATATTAAATTTACTTTTAAGTATATTTTTAGATTCATACTATGGGGCCTTCATCCACCTTGGATCCTAGCCACATGGCGATCATAGAGGATGTCGTTTCAATATTTACTGGGGATCGCGATGTGACACGTGTTTATGTTATTTGTTTTGAAATATTTATATTAGTTATTAATGATTTAAATTTATATTAAATTTAATTATAATTATAATTTTAAATTCATACTACGAGGCCTTCATCTACCGCGGATCTTATCCCCACGACAACCACGGTGGATGTCGTTTCGATGCTTACTGAAGATTTTGAGGTGAAACGGATTTATATTATTTATTTTAAAATATTTATATTAGTTATTAATGCTTTAAGTTTATATTAAATTTACTTTTGATTATATTTTTAGATTCATACTACGAGACTTTCATCCACTGCGGACCTTAGTCTCATGACGACTACAAAGGATGTAGTTCCGACATTTATTAAGGATCCCAAGGTGACACAGATTTATATTATTTATTTTGAAATATTTTTATTATGTCTTAATCTTTTAGTACATAGTTCATGCATCCTGTCAGGGTGGACCTACATTGTTTCAAGCGGGTTCATATGAACCCATTTCGTCAAAAAATTACACTGTATATTTAATCTATTTTTGAAATAATATTTTTATATATAATATGTTGACTCAATTTGGATAAAATGCAACATCCAGCCCAGTGGTAAAGTAGGTTCATTTTTTTAATGATCCCGAGTTCAAAACCTACTTACAGCAAATGAGCTAATTTTCTTTAAATATTTAGACACCAAACTTTTTCCTTAAAGAATTTAACTTGCTTAATTGATTATTTTTCGAATGTAATATTTCATATAACTTTTAATTTTTAAATATTTTGAATTATCAATGACTTGTAGTATTTTTTTTATGCAGTTTTCAAATATATAAATTTTATGAATTATATTATCAAATTCATAGTCACAATTAAATTATTTAGTTCTCAAAATTCGAAGTATGTCATATAAATTAGGACTAAGAGAGTATAACAATCCTTAATTCCAACCCCTTCACATCTCTAGTCTCTTTCGACTGAAATCGTGAAAATTTCATAAAGGAGTAGCAGAATCAATTGAATGATGACTTCACGAGCTAGGGGTTGTATGGTGCTTTACATAGAAATAATAATAATTTACTATCGTTTATGACGAAAATAATATGAATAGGTTTAAGAAATGAACACTCGTAGAATCTCTCTCTCTCTCTCTCTATATATATATATATGGTCACCATGTCTATATAGAAAAGGTGATGTGGAATGTCTATATGGTCACCATTCCTATTTATCTTTTTTCTCAATTTTTTGGACTTTTTAATTTATTTTTATATATAATAATCTACTAAATACATCTAATGCATCTATTAACCTACAATTAAAGAGGATAATGAAAAGTTTTAGCAAGAATGATATTTTTATTGTTGCAATGGAGAATGAACTGTTGTAGCGGATGTCAAGAACTTATTACAATCAATCATTAAAAAATATTTTTAAAAAATAGGTAGGAGAGAACATAATCTGAAAGTCAACCAATAAAATTCAAAATCATTGAAAAAGAAAAAGTTTTACTACCTCATGTAAATAAAAAATTTTGATTTGTTTATACAAATGAAATTAGGCATGAGAGCACATAATGTAAAGGTAAATTGACAAAATGGAAGAATCATTGCAAAAAAAGATTTACTATTTCAGGTAAATTGAATTTTTGAAAAGCTTTACTACCTCAAAAAATCAATTTTTTTATTTGTTTGTACAAATAAAATCGGACATGAGAGCACATAATATGAAGGTAAATTGACAAAATTGAAGAATCATTGCAAAAGAAGATTTACTACTTCAAGTAAAATGAAATTTCAATTTGTTTATATAAATGAATTCATTAGAATATACATGTAACACCCCGTAGCTTAGTAGGCCAACTAGGGCTAAGTGTGAGGGCAACAAGAGTCAAGCCAAGGGGAAAGAGCCAAGGCCAGGGGGCAAGGCCCAACCCAAGGGCTAAGGCTTCCTAAGAACTGGCCCACTTCACGACCACCACCACGGCTTGTGGTGGTTAAGGCAGTAGCTAGGTTGAAGCTGCCTCAAAGTGGCTCACCTTCACGAGCCACTTCACTGCCAGTGGTGAAGACCACGGCTCGTGGGAAGGCTCGTGAAGGTGCCTTCAACTTGTGAAGGCCAAGCCACTTCCCAAAGACCATGGGCAGGACCACGGTTCGTGGTAAGGACCATGGCTTGTCGAGCCTGCCGTGGTGCCTGGGGTTGCCTAGTGAGGGGCATTTAGGGAAATTCCTTATTAGGTGTTTATTAAGTGAGGTCATTTTGTATGGTCTTAGTACACCTATATAAACTATTTTAAGCCTTTAACCACCCCAATTAAGTCACTATTTCCAAAACCCCAAAAGATCCCAAAGTTCTTCCTCTCAAAAATTCTCTCTCTAGAAAACTCAAGGAAGAAGAAGAAGAACAGAATCAAGCTAGGTCAAATTCCTCCAATATTCCAAGCTTTGTGAGGGATTTGTATCCAAGGTATGATAGTTTATTCATCCATGTATTCTTCCATCCATGGAGCCCCCTAGAATTCCCCAACTTGATGAAGAATTCCCCAATTCAAGTTAGGGTTTCTTCAATGTTGTGGGTTATGTTGTATGTTGACCAAATTGAGTGGGTATTGATTTTTTATGATAGAATTAGTAGTGAATCATGTTATTATGATGAAATTACATATTTTTCATGTTGAACCCTAGTCTAATTGATGAAATTGAAGTAATGTGGGTTTATGCCTTGAAAAGTGAAATTGAGGATTTAGAGATAATCTTCTAGGGTTGATGACATGTATAGTAATTGTTCAAGAATGAACGCAAGTAGACATGAATTGAATTATAGCAATGTATATGTGATGGATCATGAATAGTAAAGCTTGAGATTGAACCTTTATGATGATATATGACTAGAATCACTTAAGAATGAAGCATGTGATTAGGATGCCTTGAAATCTAGATATGCATGATGATTGTAAGAAGTAAAGCTTTTAGAGTAAGGCTTGTAGTCATGAATGTAGAATTCTAGGGCTATGAGAGTAAAGCTAATATGTTGAATTATGCTTGTAATGTCTTTGAAAGTGAAGCCTATATGAGAATGGTAGACTAGTAGATATCATTGTTGTGGAAGGACTTTACCCACCTAATCCACCTTAAGTATGATTGAATGTATGGAGTGATAGAATCACTTGAATTATGATTATATCCATGTCTAATGTAGTCATTCTAGATGTGTTGATTTCATATGAGCTTTGACCCTTGAAAGGGAAATATATGATATTATGCATGTTTTATGAAGGGTATGTAGATGCTTTAAGAACACTTTGAGAGTGAAGTGTTAATGATTAGGTTGTTGTTGTGGGTTGATTCAAAGGTTATCCTCATGAACTCATAATGAACTTATGTGAAATTTTTTCTCACATAATGAAGGTTCTAAGGTTGAAAGGTTTTTCTCACCTAGTTGAATGTAGGAGCAATAGTGGTCATGAATGGTGATAGTTGCTTACGCATAGTCTAAAGAGTTATTCTAATGAAGTAATTTGGATTGATTGTCAAGGACATCTTTCCATGAAACTTGAGTCAAAGTAGAGACTTAATAGTTATCTTATGGGATTTAGGCCTAGCACCGAGTGGATATTGAAATGAGACGGATTGTTGCACCTAGTTGAGTCCGGGTTTCCCAAAGTATGTCTCATGAGATGGAGTCCCTCACCAAGTGGAGTCCGGGTTTCCAAGTATAAATATATGTATCCCATAACTATGTGCCCCGTAGAAAAGTTAGCTAGTGGATCCAACTAAGCTAACAAACCGGTTCTACCTTAGGCAAGTACACCAACCCTTGACAGTGTGGGTAACATCGGAAGGGATCATGTGATAGTTCATATGGTCTCATGTCGGTTAAGGCTATATCCTAACTAGTACAAGATTATTAAGGAACTAAGACATGCTTGAAGAAGCATCTCCTAGAGTTCAAACCTAATGAACTAAGACATGCTTGAAGAAGCATCTCATAGAGTTCAAGATTAATAATGAACTAAGACATGCTTGAGAAGCATCTCCAAGTGTTCAAATATAATGAACTAAAGACATGCTTAAAGAAGTATCTCCTAGTGTTCAAAAGCATTAATAAACAAAGACATACCTGAAAAGGTATCTCCAAGTGTTCAAACATAATGAACTAAGACATGCTTGAGGAAGCATCTCCAAGTGTTCAAATACCTAATGAACTTAGACATGCTTAAAGAATTATCTCATAGTGTTCAAAAGTAAAGAAGAGGAACTAAGATGTGCTTAAAGAAGTATCTCCTAGTGTTCTAATGTTTTAAAGAGGGACTAGTCCCCAACCAAGAAGTAAGATTATGAGGACCTAAAGTGGTACTTAGCATGGGTAGGATTATGAGGTCTTATCCATGCATTGCACAAGTATGACTTAAGGTTACCAAGAAAGTGTTTCTCTTATATGATGTATGTTTAGATAGGATTGTGCTATAGTTGCCTTCCTTGTTATGATTGACTAAAGGTGAAGATTCTCTTGTCTATGAGAAATAAGCTAAGGATGAGACCAAAGATGGTAAGTATATATGATGGCCTAAGGTGATACTTAGTATGGGTGAGATTATGGGGTCTCATCCATGCATTTTCACAAGTATGACTTGAAGCTACATGAGGTGTTCCTATTATGACATGAAAGACTAAGCGTTGACTAATGCTTATATTATGCCTATGTTGGAGATTATGCCTATGACTATGTGGTTGTCTCTTATGCTTATAGTTTATGTTTCATGAGGTATCTCTTATGCTTATGGCTTATGTCTATTGACTAACGCTTATGTTATGCTCTTATGATGTTATGCTAGCTATCATATTTAGTATATTTTGTATTAACGCATACTCTTGACTACATTCTTATAAAATGTAGGGTCCGGTGATCTTGAGTTCCATTCTCATGGCTAGGTTCTTAGTAGGAACAAAGGGTTGAAGATTGGTGAGTCCTCATAGCATCGATGATATAGCCACCATTTCCCTTATGTCTTTTTATTTTCATGTTAGAACTAATGTATGGGATGTGTCCCAAGAGTTATTCAAAGTTGTTTTTAGATGGTTTGAGACAAAGTGTTAAAGACTACCGCTTCATTTTATGAGACTTTGATTGTATGGAAAATGTTTTAAAATTTCCGCATTTTTCTATTATCTTATGTTATGATATGCTAAGTGGCTTACATGGAGTCCTTCGGGGTTCTATGTGTCATGTTACATCTAGGGTGTACCCCTGGGTTGTGACAATACCTGTGCCGATTTAATTATTTTATGCCAACAAGAATTATAACAACAAATTTATCAAAATAAGAATGAAATCCTATTTAAGAATTCACTATACCGAAGATCGAAAGACATCAAAATATCCTCTAACATTCAATTTGTGAACCGTAAAAATATTGCTACCATGAAGTATTAGTACTCTCCTTCTATTCTTTTTCTTTTTCACAAATAAAAAGTTATAAGAAACATAATTTTTTGATTCTCTTTTCTAATAGTCAAGAATAAATTTAGTGCGATATAATTAAAAAAGAATAATGAGACGAGGCAGGAAATAAAAAGATAAAAGGAAGAACATAGTAGTAAATTGAGTAAAACTAAAAGGAAGGAAAAGAAGAAAAAGGAAAGAAAAAAAATTAGTAATAACAATAAAAATTAACAAAGGAAAGGAGAAAATGTAAAAAACATTACTTTTTATTTATTTTTTCTTTAGCTACTTCTCTCTCTTTCTTCTTTTTTATTTAGCATTTTAGATAGAAAAAAGTTTATATATATATATATATATATATATATATATAGAGAGAGAGAGAGAGAGAGAGAGAAAGTTGACTACAACTATGTTAAAAAGTAAATTAGATAATATTTTATAAATTCTTTGAATTTTGAATTTTTTTTTAATATAACACGTAAATAAGAAAAAATATTAGAAGTCAAGAATAAAAGGGAAAAAATTATGATTCTTGGTTAAAGAGATAACTTTTGGAAAAAATTATAGATCATGCATAATAATAAATTACGATAATAATAAGGAAGAGAAATTAATAATATTATTATTTCTTTAGAATATTTTAAAAATAGAAGGTAGAAAGAGAAATTTAAGAAAAAGTGATAAATTGTAGTAATGTGGGGAGAGAAACAGATAAGATATATGAATTTTATTTTACTGATTTTATAGATCAAAAGAGAAAAAAATTGTAAAGAAGAAAAAATTCTTCAATAATAATAATAAATTATGATAATAAGGAGGGGAAATAAATAAGTTTTTTCATTTTAATAATCTATAAAAATAGAAGGTAAAAAAACTAATTTATGAAAAAATATTAAATCATAGTAATGATGAGGAGAGATGGTAAACAATAAATTGTAGTAAAGGTAAGAAGAGAGATAAATAAGGTCAACATATTTATTATAATCATAATATGAAGTGAGTACTATAATTATGTTAAAAATATATTAAATTAGATACTATTTTATAACTGAGTTTTTTTTAACATAAAATATAAATAAAAAATATTTAAACGTCAAGAAAAGGACCAAAAGGATCGTTGTGATTCTTGGTCAAAGATATATCTTATTTTTACATATTTTATAGACCAAGAGAATTTTATTTATTTTTTAAAAAGAGAAATTTTGTGAATAATAATAATAATATTTAACATCTATATTTTTCTTCAAATTTATAAATCAAAAGAAAGAAAACAATTAAGAAAAAAAAAAGTTTTTTGTGAATAAAAATAATTAATTATGGTTATATTGAGGAGAGACAAATGAAAATTTTATTATTTATTTAAAAAGAGAACAAATTGAGAGATGTGAAACCTCAATTACACAAAAACAAAATAAAGTATTTGAAGAAACTAATTATTTGTAAGTTTATTATTTTTTAAAAAAAGTTTATTATTATAGCATATGCATACAAATTATATTAATTATTTTGAGATGAGGAAAATAATCACATCTTCTTAAGTTATCATGTGCCTTCAAAGAATTAAGATAATCATACTTTCTCAATTCCTTTTCATTCAATTTGTAAATCAAATATGAATTTAGTAAATCATGACAAAAACAATTTAAGTTAGGATATTACTTTAACAAACAAAATGTGAGATTACTACATTATAACTATAAATTCTATAACATCTTAGAAGAGTAAAAGAGAATAATAACAAAATTATACATAATAATAAATTATGATAATAAGGAAGAGAAATGCATAATATAATTATTATTTAGAATCTTTTTTTTAAAATAGAAGGTAAAAAAAAAATTAAAGAAAAAGTAATAAATTGTAGTAGTGTGTGGAGAGAGACAATTAAGGTATTTGAATTTTTTTACTGATTTTATTGATCATTAGAAAAAAATCTAAAGAAGGAAAAATTCTTCAATAATAATTATAAATTATGATAACAAGGAAGAGAGATAAACAAGATCTTTCATTTTTAAAAATTATAAAAATAGAAGGTAAAAAATTAATTTAAGAAAAAATATTAAATTATAATAATGACGAGGAGAGGTGAAAAAGCAATAAATCGTAGTAATGATAAGAAGAGAGATAAATAAGGTAAACATATTTATCATAATCATAATATAAGGTGAGTACTACAATTATGTTAAGAAAATATTAAATTAGATACTACTTTTTGAGTTTTTTAAACATAAAATATAAATAAAAAAATATTTAAAAGTCAATAAATGGAGAAAAAGGATAAGTATGACTCTTGATCAAAGAGATATTTTATTTTTACATATTTTACAGATCAAGAGAAAAAATTAAAGGAAAAAGAGAAATTTTGTGAATAATAATAATATTTAAGATCTATTTTTTTCAAATTTTATAAATCAAAAGAAAGAAAACAATTAAGAAAAAAAAATGTTTTGTGAATAAGAATAATTAATTATGATGACAAGGGGAGAGATAAATAAGATTGTTATTTTAAAAAACTATAAAAATAAAAGGTAGAAAAATAATAAATTGTAATAGTAATGATGAGGAGAAATATTTAATATATTGTAATAATGGTAAGGAGATAGGTAAATAAGATATTTTAAATATATATTTATTTTATGAATATTATAAGTCAAAATAAAGAAAAAATCAAAAAATGATTAAAAAAAAAAGAAAAAGACAAATAATAATCCTGGCCAAGGTGAGGTATTACATCATTCTTTTATCCGTCACCTTTATATTTTTCTAAACTGTGATATCAATCATCAACTATAACTCTAAAATAATGCCAACGTATAATTTATTTTAGAGAAAATTTTACGTATAGAAAATTAAAAATTGCTAATTGTATGCTATAGCAAACTTTATAAAATTGTTGTCCATAGCAAAATTTTAGTTTGCTACGGATGTATCTTTCTGTATATTCGCTAGTCAATCTTTTTTTTTTATATACATTTTGATTGTTTTAAAAAATAAATAAAAAGGCGCGTTAATTTAATTTGTGTATGTAATTGTTTATATATAAATGTATATGCATAATGTGTATATAAACGTTTATATGAGTATATAATGGGAATATGTATATATGTGAATAACTGAAGTTGCTAGAATTTGTATAAATAAATATATGTTCTGTTTGTTGTTGAAATTCTTAATCGTATAAATGTATATGTATATATAACTTATTTTTTTATACATAAATTTTGAAAATGGCTTCATTAGCTATTTTGGTATGCATTCCGGTAGATGGGACAATGACAATTGTTACGTTGATTATACAATTGAGGGAGTGATTTGTAAAGAAAATTCATCGTATAAGGAGTTGTATAATGTTATTGCAATGCAACTTGGTGTTGATAGAAATGTGATTAAGCTGAAAATTGACTATAAGGTTAAAGAAAGCAAAACGTCAATGTTGATTCACATATTAAAATATATTAAAATAGACACAAGTGTATAAGTGTGAGCAAATATGTATGTTTAAAGGAACATTATACAATAACTACTAATATTATACATTAATACAGCCACAATTGTATAAGCAAACAGTAGAAGACATGTATCAACACAAAAAATATAAAAATAATGATTATACAGTCCAATGACCCACATGATTATACAGTCCAATGACCCACATAATTATACAGTCAAATGACCCCCTAACAACAACTTCAGTTTTATCATTGTGATCAGTATAAACGTTAGTTTTATCTTTCCTTTGTTTACTTGACCCATAAATAAGTGTATAAGTGTGAGCAAATGTGTATGTTAAAAGGAACATTATACAATAACTACTAATATTATACATTTATACAACCACAATTATATAAGCAAACAATATAAGACATGAATCAACACAAAAAATATAAAAATAATGATTACAATAAATGACTGAAAAAAATAAGTTATATATACATATACATTTAAATTGAAAAATTGAAAAAAATTAACAAAAATTAATAGAATGAGATGAGTTTTGGCGGTACCTGAAATTTTTGAAGTAATGTTTCTCTTTTGAAAATGAGACGAAGACGTGCTGGAGAAATTTGTAATTTGAAATTGTATTTTGGGAGAAGATGTGGGAGAATTTGAAGGAAATAGGAGAAGAGATTGTAGAAAAGGAAAAACGTTTGTTTTATTTTTTTAATAAATTATACAAATCTGTGGGGCACTATAATAGCAAAGTGACCAAGATTTTGCTTATTAAAGGAAATAACTGAAACAGTAGTTAGTGCATTTAATTAACATTATTAGTTTGTCATTCTGTACAATTATCCCTTTATTTTATTCATATTTATACCTAATTGATCAATTGTGATATTAACTCTTTTTATTTTTTTAAAAAAGTCAAACACTTCCTATAATATATTTAATATTGTATTATATATATTCTTTCAAAGTGCATAAAAAATTCACCAAAATGATTATTATTCAACTAAAAGAAAATATTTTGTTATTTTGGTTTACAACTATAATTAATAACAAAAAATTCATACTACACCGTTATTAATTATTACATTGTTTAAATTGTGATTTAACAATAACTAAAACTTGAAATTTAATCTATTTGAATTTGAAAACTAAAAAAGATCCTTAAAATATTTTTGATATTCAAATATAAGAAAAAAAATTTAAAAAATATTTGATTATTTTTTTCTCATCGCGCGAAGCTTGAACAAATTCTCTAGTACAATTATAAAAAAGTAAAGGGTCAAATATGGCCCTAAACTATTCGAAAAGGTCTAGATATACCCTCCGTTTAAAGTTTGGCTCACTCATGCCCTTGCCGTCCAACTTTTCATCTAAATATGCCCTTCTGCTGGACATATCCAGCTCATTTTCCATTTCTTTAAATGCCACATGGAATTGTCATGTCATTTCGACTTTACCACATTGCAATTATATGAAAATAGAAAGGGATCAATTATGCTCCTAAAAAATTTGAACCCATAAACACCTAATCTGACCCATAAATCAACCTCCCTTTTAAATAAATAACCCGACCCATTTTCAACACTTTTGTTTAAATTTTTATTTTTATCGATAAATCCCGAAAATGAGTAATTCATTAATAAAAAATAGGAAAAATATGAAAAAAATATAAAATTAACGCCAAAAATTCATAATAAATATTGTCACCTTAAATTCAACAATTTCAACAATTTAATTTATTTTTTATTTTTTTCAGTAAATCCCTAAATGAGTAATTGATTAATAAAAAAGATGAAAAAATATAAAATTAACTCCAAAAAATTACAAATAAATATAGTAACCTTAAATTCAAAAATTTCAACAATTTTTTTTAATTTTTATTTTTTTTAATAAATTACTCATTTTCGAAATTTACCGAAAAAAATAAAAATTAAAAATAATTGTTGAAATTTTTAAATTTAAGGTTACTATATTTATTTTTGATTTTTTGACATTAATTTTATATTTTTTTCATATTTTTTATTAATCAATTACTCTTTTTCGGGATTTATCGAAAAAATTTAAAAAAATTATTGAAATTGTTGAATTTAAGGTTACAATATTTATTTGTGAATTTTTTTTTCATATTTTTCCTATTTTTCATTAATCAATTACTAATTTTTGGAATTTACCGAAAAAATAAAAATTTAAACAAAATTATTGAAAACGGGTCGAATAGTTTATTTAAAAGGGGGGTTGATTTATGGGTCGGATTAGGTGTTTATGGGTTCGAATTTTTTAGGGCCATATTTGATCCCTTTTCATTTTCATATAAATGTCATATGGTAAAGTCAAAATGACATGGCAATTCCATGTGGCATTTAAAGAAATGAAAAATGAGCTGGATATGTCCAGCATGCCAACTAACGCCCATAAGGGCATATTTAGACGAAAAGTTGGACAGCAAGGGCATGAGTGAGCCAAACTTTAAACGAAGGGTATACCTAGACCTTTCCGAATAGTTTAGGGGCATATTTGACCCTTTACCCATTATAAAAGCATATCTTAATTGAGCAAGCTTTTTTTGTTGCTTCTTTGTTCATTTTTTAAAAAAGAATAAAATATATATATATATATATATATATTGAACCATTTGATAAAAATTCTAGGTCCACCAGTGTATCCTGTGGCGACATACTTTTGTGAGTGTCCCTTGTCCTAGGTTCTTCTGAGTTCAATAAGAGATTTTTGAATTTTATTTTCATGGATTGTATTGAATCCCTGAAGCATTTGAGTCTGAATGCTGATTTGGGATTTGTGTTTCTTGTGTTTGGATGGTTTGGGCAAGTGTATAAAGTTTTGGGGTTGTTCTTGTTGTTTGGTGTGAGAATGAAGGTCTTGCAATTTAGCCGGTATTTTTGTGGGAAATGAGGTGAATTTAGAAATGGGTGTTGCTCAAAAAGTGATTTTGATGGAAAGTGTAATGAAAAGATGAAGTCTGTGTAGTTAAGATTGTTGATGAATTCGAATTCAAAAGAGGAAAAAAAGTGAAAATAAGAATGGTGGGTTGTTGGCCAATGATTAAGATTGTTGATGAATTTGAATTCATAGAGCAAATGTTGCTTGTTTGGAACTTGAAAAGGAGAGATTGGCAGCAAGCACCTAAGGTTGCAGTCATCTCCTAACATTATTAAGTTTTAAAAGCTTCTATGTTTGATCAACATTATTAAGTTTTTATTTAGTATCTATGTTAACTGGTGTTTACCTATAGTAGTTGTTAATATGTTATTTATTGCTATTAAGATTTTGATCATTAGTGGTCGAAGTCCCGACAGTAGGCAATGTGGGTGGCTTAGTTGTCCAGTGAGATGATAACCTGCTGGAACTGGATGAGACTGCTACCACTCAGCAGGAAATTCATGCATGATCAAGGTAAGTGACACTAATGATACTTGGCTATTTAGTAGTAGTATTTATGCTAGTACTCTTAGGAACACTCGTAAAATACTGTGGGAAAACCTTCCTACTATAAAAAATTCCTATTCTGGAAAATGACTTATTGGAGACAATTTCAGTGAACTCCTTAATAGTATCGATAAAAAAAAGGGAGCAACCTGCTATGTAGCTCTAGCAGCAAGGATTTCTAGGACATTGTTAGTTATTGTAAATTTATAGACTTGGGTTTCAAGAGTAGTAGAGACTAGTTGTTATCGCACCGAGATCCCCAGGTAGTGTATCTCCCAAGAACTCACTCTGATCATTGTCCCCTTCTACTCTCCCTATCCAGGAATAGGATGGCCACAAAAAATTGAGTCTTTAGATTCTAATCAATGTGGACGTCACATCTCGATCTCCCAAATATCATTAGTGACTCCTGGAAAGACTCCTCAACTATTATGGAGGTTGTTGCTGCATTTGAACTAAATATTACAAAAGCACCTTTGGTAATATCTTCCATAAAAAAAGGCTATTTTAAATCTCCTAAAAGGGCATCCATTCGTCAAAGAATTACCCTTGTAGTGAGTTCCTCCTTAACCTAGAACAAGTGCTAATCACTGATTATAATACTATTCTAAAAAGGGAAGAAGATTTCAGGAAATTGAAATCTAGGATTAACTAGCTCCATGAAGGGGATAATAACACAAAATTCATTCATATTAGTACCCTCAATAGGCATAGAAGAAACAATATTTTGTCCCTTCAAGTTGAGTATGGAGTTTGGATTCATAGTCGTGATCAGATAATCCAACATGTGACCCCTTTCTTCAAATGTCTCTTTAACACTCAACATTCCTATTCCTCGAATTTGACTATAACTGTTGGGCCTGTCTCTATTCCACAAGAGGATATCCAACTCCTACACAGTACACCTTCGATGGAGGAAATAAAATCAACAGTCTTCTCCTTCCATCCTCATAAGGCACCACACCCTGATGGGTTACACCATTTATTCTATCAAAAGTATTTGTTATGCTTTCAAATAAAGAGCAAATAAAGTTCTGTAGTTAGGAGGATTCAATATGGGGGGTGGAAGAGTAATAATAATCCATTCAATAGACGGCTGCGATTGGAAGTTGTTTAATGATCTTGAAGGGCTACGATGCTGCCAGCTCAGACGAGTTGGTTATAAGTCTAACAACCAGGAGAGAAGAAGGCAATGAATCAATTGGTATTTTTCTCGTTTCTTCTCTCTTTCCAGATCTCTTTCCTCTTATTCTTCTCCCTTAGTCTAAATTCTTCTTCTTCTTATCTTCTTCTACAGATATGAAGCTCATCTATGGAATCCCAGTAGTGTTTCAATTCAGCACTCGTATTTCTATTCTTAGTTGTAATAGTTCGAAGTTTCATTACTATAAATCAGAAAATTGTCCCAAAAAAGGTTGTTGTTGATTTTTATTCTAGTTTAGATCTTGACAATTGGTATCAAAGCCTAGCTTCTGAGACCTGTGCGTGAAGATCTATAATGGCGGATGGTACTAGATTCAAAACCATGGACGATCGACTGAATCGACATGAAGATACGATGGAAAGGTTAGCTAAGAGTAATCGTGAGATCAGTGAAACACAGGTGGGAATCAGAGGAGCTTTAGAACAAATTGTGGAAAGGTTAACAACATTAGAAAAGAGACCAGTAGCTGTTGATCTGAACATTCCTCAAGGGGATGGTATTTTACCCATTCCAGAACAGGAACATAGGAATTTGAGGCACCAGGGAGTTCTCATACACCCTCCTAAGTGGGAATTGCCCAGTTTCGAAGGTCACCAGCCTAAGGTATGGCTTAGAAAGTGTGAAAGGTACTTTAATTTACATAGAACTGCTGACAACTTGAAGGTTGAAGCAGAAGCACTCTATCTTAATGGAATGGCTGAAACATGGTATAACTCTATGGTACTGAGTTTAGGGGTATTGACCTGGGTAGAGTTCAAAAAAGAATTATGTATTAGGTTTGGAGAAATTTTAATGGAGGATGTTGTGGAAGTTTTTAACAAGTTGAATCAGACTGGATCTGTAGATGAATATTTGGGAAGGTTTGAGGATCTCAAAGCTGATATGTTGATAAGAAATCCGGCCTTGAATGAAGCTCATTTCCTGTCTAGTTTCATGGGAGGACTCAAAGAGGAGATCAAGTATGCTATTAAGATGTTTAAGCCCACTACCCTCAGCTTTGCAATTGAACAAGCCAGGATGCAAGAGAAGGCCATAGAAGCAGCTCTTAAGAAGGACAAAACTGATACTAGACGTATCAAGTCTCCTATGAGTAGTTTTGCCCCAAAACCAACAGCTCTGACTTCCACTAGACCAACCACTTATCGGTTGAGTCCAGAAGTTTACGAATATAGGAAGAACAACCAGCTTTATTTCAGATGTGGAGATAAGTATACTCCAGGGCATAAATGTAAGAATAGACACTTGAATTGCATCAAGGGAATCACTGAAGATGGGCAAGGGGCTTGGGCAACACCTACTGAAACTAGGGAAATAATAGAGGAGCAAGCCCTAACTGATGTAATAATTGAAGGGGAAATCCAACAGGAGATGCAAAAGGCAATTTGTCTGAGTTCCTTGTCTGGCAATCACAATGGGGTGAATACCATTCTAGTAAAGGGAATAGCTAAGAATAGGAATCTAACTGTGATGGTTGATTCAGGAAGCACTCATAGCTTTATTGATTCACAAGCTGTAATGGAAACAAGTTATGTGGAAACTTATAGCTCACCTATGAAAGTCATTGTTGCTGATGGTAACTATTTGTTATGTAATTCTACTTGTACGAGTTTCAGCTGGAAGATGGAAGGGAAATCATTCAGAGAAGATCTAAGGATTATCAAGTTGGGAGGGTGTGATATAGTCCTAGGGAATGACTGGATGAAAAAATACAACCCCACCAAGTTTGACCATGAGAAGAGGAGTGTCACTATTGGAAAAAAGACCAATAAATTGGTGTTGCATGCTATTCCTGAAGAGGGAAGTATTCACATGATTAGCAGTGGTACGATGGGAAAATTGATCAGGAAGGGTCAGACTTTGATGGCTCACTTGTTCATGGTCAGCATGGACACAACTACTGAGCAGGAAACCATTGAAGAACCAATAAAAGTGGTGCTACAACAATTTGAAGATGTCTTTGCCGAACCTAAAGGTTTACCACCACTGAGGAGTTTAGATCACTCAATTCGTTGAAGTCGGGATCATTGTCTGTTAGCTTAAGGCCTTACATGTACAATTACTTTCAAAAAGAGGAGCTGGAGAAACAAGTGAAGTATATGTTGTCACATGGTACTATTCGTCCCAGTCAGTCGCCTTTTTCTTCACCTGCATTGCTAGTGAAAAAGAAGGATAGGACTTGGAGGTTCTGTGTAGATTATAGAGGGTTGAATGAGACTACAGTGAAAGACAAGTATCCCATACCCATTGTAGATGACCTATTGGATGAGTTACATGGTTCAACGATATTTTCGAAGGTGGATTTACGAGCTGGTTACCATCAGATTAGAATGAAATTTGATGATGTGTTTAAGACAGCATTCAGGACACATATGGGGCACTATGAGTTTCGAGTGATGCCATTTGGGCTTACTAATGCCCCAGCCACATTCTAGGCTCTGATGAATCAGGTATTTCAACCGTTTCTCCTGAAGTTTGTGCTAGTTTTTTTTTATGATATCTTAACATATAGTCAGTCTTGCGGAACATATGAAGCATGTTACTACTGTTTTTATGACATTGAGGGCACATTCACTTTTTGCTAAGAGATCCAAATGCTCGTTTGGTCAATCCAAGGTTGAATATCTTGGTCATGTCATTAGTGCTCATGGGGTAGCTACTGATCCTGAAAAGGTAGCGGCTATGGTGCAGTGGCCCAGACCCTCTTCCTTGAGAGCTTTGAGGGGATTCTTAGGGCTGATGGGATACTACAGGAAGTATGTAGTGAACTATGGTACAGTATGTAGACCACTTACTGATCTCCTAAAAAAGGACAGTTTTAAGTGGAGTGATGAGGCTGAAACTGCTTTCTTGGCTCTGAAGGAGGCTATGTCTAACACCCCAGTCCTTGCCCTACCTGATTATTCTCAAGAATTTGTAGTTGAAACAGATGCAAATCACTCAGGAATTGGTGCGGTTCTCATGCAAAAAGGGAGGCCAGTGGCCTATTTCAGCAAAGTATTGGCTATGAAGCATATGGGCAGGTCTATTTATGAGAAGGAGTACATGGCATTGCTTAGTGCTATAGACAAGTGGAGGAACTACTTACAGTATAGACACTTTGTGGTAAGAATTGATCACCACAGCCTGAAATACTTGCTTGATCAGCGAGTTACTTCAGCTATCCAGCAAAATGGGCTTACCAAGTTGTTAGGCTTAGACTATGAAGTTCAGTTCAAACGAGGGGCTGAGAATCGAGTTGTTGATGCTCTTTCCAGACAATTTGAAGAGGTGCACGAAGAAGAAACAATTTCTTTGCATGCTAAATTACAAGCTATCAGCTCATCGGTTCCAACTTGGGTGCAAGACATCACAACCAGTTATGAAGGTGACATATGTGCTTCCGATCTTATTACTCAGTTGGTGGTAGACTTACAAGGTCCTAATCTGTGGCACTATCAATCTGGGATCTTGCGGAAGAAAGGAAAAATCTATGTGGGATCTACTGGTACACTAAGACAACAACTACTACATATTTTTCATAGCTCACCATTAGGGGGTCATTCCGGTCAGTTAGGAACACTTAAGAGGTTATCCGGGGTGTTTTATTGGCCTCTTATGAAACAAATGGTAATCAATTATGTTGCAGAATGTGATATATGTCAGAGGAGCAAGGATGAGGCTGTAGCATATCTTGGTCTTCTTCAACCACTTCCTATTCCCAACCAAGCATGGACTCATATTAGTATGGATTTTAAAGAGGGGTTGCCTAAGTCTCAAGGAAAGGATGTCATTTTTGTGGTAGTTGACAGGTTCACAAAATCAGCACATTTCATAACCCTATCTCATCCTTGTACTGCAACTATTGTGGCTGATAAGTTTTGGAAGAGGGTTCAAACCTTACATGGTACCCCTACTTCTATAGTCACTGAAAGAGACAAGGTGTTTCTTAGCAATTTTTGGCAAGCTTTGTTCAACCTAAAAGGGGTTCAATTGTCCTATAGCTCTGCTTACCACCCTCAAACAGACGGCCAAACAGAAAAAGTGAACAGGTGTATTGAAACTTATTTGAGGTGTATGACTAGCAGCAGACCTACTAATTGGAAGAGGTGGTTATATTTTGTTGAATGGTGGCCTTGTATGGTTATTCTCCACCTCAACTGTCTCTTGGGCCTCTCTTAGACACTGTGGTGCCTGCTGCTGAAGATGTGATTATGCACGGACAACAAATGCAACAATTATTAAAGGACAATCTCCACAAGGCTCAGGAGAGGATGAAGTATTTTGCTGATCATCGTAGAACTGACAGGGAGTTCCAAGTTGGTGATATGGTGTATTTGAAGTTGCAACCCTATCGGCAAACTTCCTTAGCTCGGAGGAAGAACCTTAAGTTGAGTTCAAAATATTATGGGCCTTATCAGGTTATCAGTAGGATTGGACTAGTTGCTTACAAGCTAGCTCTTCCAGCTTCTTCCAAGGTGCACCCTGTCTTTCATGTTTCACTTCTCAAGAAACAGGTTGGTTCTCGAGTGGTGGTTCAATCAACCCTGCCCATGACTAATGCTGAAGGTCAATTCCTTGTCAAGCCTGTTGCCATTTTGCAGAGGCAGCTGATACAGAGGGAAAATTCAACTGTTGTTAAACTCCTGATCCAATGGTCTAACTTGCCTCCTGAAGATGCTACCTGGGAGGATTTTGACTTCATCAAGGCTAAGTTTCTAGAGTTCATAGCTAATCCTTGAGGACAAGGATTATTTGATGTCGTCGGGTATGTTATGATTTCAAATAAAGAGCAAATAAAGTTCTGTAGTTAGGAGGATTCGATATGGGGGTGGAAGAGTAATAACAATCCATTCAATAGACAGTTGTGATTGGAAGTTGTTTAATGAGCGTAAAGGGCTACGATGTTGCCAGCTCAGACGAGTTGGTTATAAGTCTAACAACCAGGAGAGAAGAAGGCAACAAATCAATTGGTATTTTTCTCGTTTCTTATCTCTTCCCAGATCTCTTTCCTCTTCTTCTTCTCCCTCAGTCTAAATTCTTCTTCTTCTTATCTTCTTCTGCAAATATGAAGCTCATCTATGGAATCCCAGTAGAGTAGTTCTATTTAGCACACGTATTTCTATTCAGCACACGTATTTCTATTCTTAGTTGTAATAGTTCAAAGTTTTATTCCTATAAATCAGAAAATTGTCCCAAAAAAGGTTGTTGTTGATTTTATTCTAGTTTAGATCTTGACAGTATTGGGCTACTGTAGGCCCATCTGTGATATCTCTCTGTCAACAGGCTTTCATAATGGGGTCAATCCCAGAAGCCATAAACCTGGATCATATCTGTCCAATTCCAGAGTGTAATAACGCTACTTCACTTAAAGACTTTCACTCGATTAGCATATGCAACACATCCTATAAGATTATCACAAAGATCATAGCTAGGAGACTTAGAATATTCATGGACAGGATTATAGGACCCTGCCATACTAGTTTTCTCAAAAATCAACAGGCAACAGACAACGTTGTCATCGTCCAAGAGGTTGTATCACACTTTAGGAAAATGAAAGGGAAAGTGGGAAGTTTTATGGCCAAAATTGACTTAGAAGAGGCTTTCGATATAATTGAATGGTCCTTTGTGAAGTACACCCTTCAATACTTCAACTTCCCCCAACAAATTATCAACCTCATTCTGTCTTGCATCAGTTCTTCAAAGATGGCAATCCTCTTTAATGGCACTAAAACAAAATTCTTTTCTCCGAATAGAGGCATCTGTCAAGGTGATCCTATGTCCCCCTACTTATTCATTTTGTGTATGGAAGTGCTCTCACACCGAATTAACCAATTAGTCGTACAAAAAATTTGGAGGCCCATAAAAATCAGTAATTATAGGCCCCACCTCTCTCACTTATTCTTTGCAGATGATCTAGTGTTATTGTTCCGAATAACGGAAGCTAGTTGTTGGTCGATCATAAAAATAATGGATGCCTTTTGTAACTGGTCTGGGCAGAAAATCAACATTAATAAGTCAAAGCTTATCTTCTCCCGGAATGGCCCTACATAGGTAGTAGGAAACATCTCGAACCTACTTAAGATCAATCCCAGCAACTCAATTGGGAAATACCTGGGCTTTCCCATTTTTGAGGGGAAGCCACAAAAAAGAGATTTCCAATTCATTACGGACAACATTCAATCCAAGCTTAATGGTGAAAACAAAATTCCTTAACATTATGGGACGAACAATTCTTGTAAAATCAACCATTTCCCATATGGCATCCCACGTCATGCAATACATAAAACTCCTCATTAATATAACTAAACACATAGATAGGGTCCAACGAAACTTTATATGGGTTTCTACTGAATCTACGAAAAAAGCTCCACATAATAAATTGGAAAGTAGTTACCAGCGATAAGGAGGAAGGTGGATTAGGAATACTCAGGAGTCGTACTAGGAATGAGGCTTCATTGTGGACCTCCATACTCATTAGGAAGTATATACACTAGGAATACAGACCTGCAAACCACCACCATCCACCTTAGGATGGGTAGTAGCATTTGGGAAAACATCTCACGAACTTGGAAGAATTGTTCTCTGTGTAGAAAATGGGATCTAGGGAAAGGTAACAGGATCCTAGGAAGACATTTGGCTAAGCACTCCCTCCCCTTTATGACATCAATTCATTGGCCCTTAAGAGAAAAATACTTATTCCTCAAAGTCGATGACGTAATACAAATGGAGTTTGGACACTAAACAACCTCTCAGTCCAACTACCTGCTCACGAGATTACCTTGACCCATATCCCTCAAGGGCTGAACATATGCGATAAAATAACCTGGGCCCAAACTAGTAATGGGAATTTCTCTACCAAGTCAGCGTATAACTTCCTTAATATGAAGAACCACACGACCCACCCCCAATCAATTGAGTTTAGCAGGATTTGGAAACTCTCTTGTCCCAACAAAATAAAATATTTTCTCTAGCTATACAACCATGAACGACTCAAAACCTGTAAGTATCTACATAATATAGGCATCGACATCAACCCTTTGTGTCCTATATGCCAAGAACCTAAAACTACTTTACACATTTTCATCGAGTGCCCCTTGGCGAGAAACTTTTGGGTTGCCCTAGGTTTAGATCAGAACGTTGATAATGTTAGGAGCAATCCCACCCCAAATGGTTAATGAACCTGAAAGATATTAAATCCAAAATCAATTTTATCTGCTGGTCTCAGGTTTCCCCTTTTGCAGCATGGAACATTTGGATAAATCGTAATAATAACTTCCACGTTAAAACAAAGCTCAATATAAACATCCATAATATCATTAACAAAACCCTTGAGTATGTCCTTCTTGGCCCTAATAGCCACCATAAGGGACTCACTAAAAGGGATAGTACTCCCCCTAGATGGACCCCGCCCGATACAGGATTTAAACTCAACATTGATGCCTCATTCAATCACAACTCTAGGAAGGAAGGTATGGGTTGTGTGATTCGCAACCATTTGGGCGACTGGATTATAGGTATGAGCTCCAGGATAACCTCCAACTCAATGCAAAATGCCGAACTCCTAGCGCTGCTACATGGACTACGGCTAGCAATAAGCAAAAACTTCAGAGTCACCAGTCCAGAGGCGGAGTTAAGATTAGAAGTTTGGGGGTTCTATCTCAATTTGTTTGGGGGTTTACAAGTTAATATACATAATTTTTTAAAATTTTCTAATACAAATATAGGGTCTACAAAAAAGCTAGTGGGTTTGTCCGAACCCATGAAACCCCACCTAGCTCCGTCTCTGACCACCATCGCTACAGACTCTAAAGAGGTAATAAGATTGCTTCATAATCAGAATTCATCTGAGTCGAATGTCTTGATTGAATGCAGGGAGTTGATCCAACAGTTGAGGGGGATGACGATCCTGCATGAATTTCGAGAAGGTAACATTGTGGCTGATCTTCTAGCACGTAAAGGAAGGGATCTACAAAATGCATTGCGTTTTGAAATCTGGAATAAAGCCCCCATATTTGTTGTGGATGATGTCAAGGAAGATAAGAAGAATTCTACTCTTGTTAATCAGGGACCAAATTTTTGTAATATGCTACCAATTATGTCTACTATTGAACATGTAATTTCGTCTGATGCTAGCAGCAATGCAGACACATATGTTGTTATGATGCTAAGTTAATATATATA
>NC_064289.1:33231265-33454630 GCF_019186545.1 Solanum stenotomum | reverse complement strand
TTTTTCTAAAAAAAAAAGAAGATGAGGATGGATATGCGGAACTTGGGCCATGAGATAATCTACGAATTTCAAGAAAGGGTTGTGGAACATAGTATTATTATTTTTTGTGTATGTATCTTTTATTAATTGTGTATAATATTAATATTTTTTGTGTATGTATCTTTTTTTAATTGTGTATTATTATTTAATTGTATATGGTATTATTTTTTATGTATGTATCTTTTTAAATTGTGTATAGTATTATTATTTTTTGTGTGTGTATCTTTTTTTAATTGTGAAATATTATTTTAAGTGTGTATAGTATTATTATCTTTTGTGTATGTATCTTTTTTTAATTGTGTATAGTATTATTATTTTTGTGTATGTATCTTTTTTTAATTTTGTATTATTATTTTAATTGTGTATAGTATTATTATTTTTGTGCAGGTATCTCTTTTTTAAGAAAAGTAAATGAAAAATTTGGAAATATAAAATTGTAACACCTCGTATCCTAGACAGACCAGAATGCAGATTTCAGAAGTTGTAGGTGCCACCGACGGGCACCACCCACAGACCGTAGGTGGGGTCCGTGGTTGGCCACCTGCAACCCCTACCCAGAAAACCTAGAAAATTATTCTAAGGATCGACCCACGTCCAGACCTACGGACCGTAGGTCAGACCACGGACCTTGGTCCTGATCCGTGGATCGAGACCCCCAGAACCCCCTCTCTGAAGCCAAATGACGGTTGACTAGGACGGACCGTAGGTCCATCGGTGGCCCAGACAGATTTTAAGTCAGGGGTCGTTTGGTCTTTTCCCTATGCGTTGGACCTCTAAACTACGTCGGTTTAGTCAGTTTTAGCCTAGTAACTTAATTAGAACTTACCCTAGTCAACTCATTCTCCAAAAATTCATCAAATTGAACGAAAAGAAGGAGAAAGACTCGACCAACCCTCACCAAGAATGCAACAAGGTTTCCTCCAGTTCCACCCCCAAAATCGAAGGATTTCTCTATGAAATTCGTCACCAGGTATGTGGGATTTCACTAGTGGGTTCCTTTCACCCATTAGGTCCCTAGAATTCAGTCAAATTTTTTATTCCCTTTATCATGACCTAGGGTTTCTAGAGCTTCAGATTATTGCTGTGATTTAGCTGTTAGATTAATCCAAATCAGATTCGCATGATTTCTTAACAATGTTGCTTAGTTTCTTGCATCAAATTCAGAATCCTAGTTGTGTAGATTCGTTTAGTTCATGAACTACACTTGCTAGGTCAGTTTATTCAGCTATACATGCCTCAGTTAAGAATGTTTCATTATCAGTCTATTAATGTTGCATTTTCAGTTAGCATATCAGTATTTTTGAGCTATTTAGTATTACAAAAATTCAGTTATAATGTGTTACTTACATAATCAGTTGGGAGTAGGCATAATACCGAGTGGACTAAGGGTCATTCATCCCCATAGTCCCAGAACTACGTGCCCCCATAAGATAAGTCCCCTCTGTGGGCAACATTTTAGTGATCACGCCAGTCATGCCTTTATACCCTTGACGAGGTATATTGGGTCTTCTCAATGGGACGATACATCGGACTCCACGGATAACTCTCGTGGTTTTATGTCGGTTAACTAAAGCTCCCACAGTTAAATTCTAGTTCATTGACCAGGTTATCAGTTTTAGTTCAGTAATCAGTCTCAGCGTCTCATGTACTTGGTTATTGCATTCAGTTAGCTCAGTATTCAGCATATTTCAGAATTTACATCATGTTCAGATTTTGTCATTGCTCTTATTGCTTTATTCAGTTATGTATATGTTATTCAGCTTGTCCTATCATGCATGATCAGTACCTTTAAAGTACTGAAGCATACTCTGATCTACGTCTTCTCGAGATGTAGGTTCAAGTCCTCAGCATTCAGATCACGCATAGATCGGTCCCTGATCTCCAGTTCAACAATATCAGTGGTGAGTCCTCATTCTTCGAGGATGATTTGCATGTCTTTTCTTCAGTCATTCCTGTTTTAGTTTCAGTTTTTCTAGAAGTTAGCTAGGGGCATGTCCCAGCAGCTCTTGTCTATTAGAGGCTTTTATTCAGACATAGTTAGATTCGGTATTAGTTGAGTTTGATTTTTCAGTTGTCGTCAAACTCAGTTTTATTTATCCAGATTTAGAATGGGTATTCCCCATCATTTTCCCTTTATGTCATGTTTTAAGCTTCTGCACATAATTATCTCATTTCAGTTATTTTAGTATGCTTATGATATGCCGACAAGATTAACTTGGGGTCACTCGTGATCCTAGGTCCCGTGTCCACATCCTGGGTAGCCTCGGGGGGTGACAAACTTGGTATCAAAGCCAAGTTTAAGAGTCCTAGGATGTTTGAAAAGCTGCACTAAGTAGAGTCCCTTTTATGAGTGTGAAGCGAGCCACACCTATGATGGGGGAAGCTACGAAGTGTTTTAGGAAAAACATCACTTCCTTGATATTCTTATCGTGCGTAGGTATGATCTTCTTTTCTAACTCGACGTTACGCATTTTCAGATCATGCCTCCTCATAGAGCTTACCCAAGGAATGTCAATGCCCGCAACGCTAATGCAACTCCTCCGGTCCCAGATCATGAAGTTTTGGATGCAGAGTTTCAGAACGCCATTCAATTTTTGGCCTAGAGTGTATCCAACCAGAACAATCAGCAGGTTCTAGTTCCTGCAAATGCTAGTGGTTGATCAGCGGCAGCTAGGGTCCGTGATTTTATTAGGATGAACCCCCCCTGTGTTTCTAAGGTTGCATGTTGGTGAGGATCACCAAAACTTTATTGATGAGGTTAAGAAAATCATTAGAGTAATGCAAGTGACATGAAATGATAGGGTAGAGTTGGCGTCCTACCAGCTTAAGGATGTGGCTCACATATGGTCTACACAGTGGAAAGACAACAGAGGTGAGAATGCAGCTCCTGTGACATGGGAGTGTTTTACCGGAGCTTTTCTTGACAGGTTCTTTCCAAGAGAGTTGAGAGAGGCTAAGGCTCATGAATTCATGAATTTGAGACAAGGTTCTAGGTCGGTCCAAGAGTATGGACTTAAGTTCACCTAGCTCTCCAGGTATGCTCCACATATGGTTGCCGATTCCAGGGCTCAGATAAGTAAATTTCTATTTGAGGTATCTGACTTGGTGAGAACGGAGTGCAAAAATACTATGTTGTTGGAAGATATGAAGATCTCTAGGCTAATGAATCATGTTCAATAGGTTGAGTGAGATAAGTGATTAACGTTTCAAGGACACTTCATCCAATTCTAAGTGTCAACGATCGCTAGTCAGTATATAACCGAACCAACTGATTTGGGATTGATCCCACAGATAGTAGATTTCTTTGAATTCAAATACGAAAGTATGACGATGAACTTTGCAGCTGAGCAGCACACGCTTAAGAGTTTAATAATCAAAATTTCAGGATGTCGTTACCAACCCACTTCAAATTATTAACAAGAAACAATCAGATAACTAGAAAACACTTGGGGGATTGACTAACCAACTGCCAAATTCAACTTAATGGGTGTACATCATTACCGATAATGCTAATTCGTCGCGGGTAGAATGGACTATAAGTAAAATTATTTTCTATCAAACAATTGCCTTATTTCAGTTGAGTTCTCTCGAACCTCAACACTATCCATAAACTAACCAGCCCACGTTCTCATCAAATCCACTCTTTCGAGCTAGATACAAAGGGTGGGTCTAGGGTTTCACTTTCTCAAGCTGAAATCGTCAAGACCCACTACTAAGGATGCCAAATTACTACGTTGGTTCTGTACTTCTCTCTTGAGCAAGCACAAAACTCTGAAATCTATCGCACCAAATATGCAATAATGAAGTTAAACCACCATAATAATTTAGACTTGCTTCAGATTAACACCAGCAATCACTAATCAATAACACCAATTTAGTAGAATGCAATAATTGGTCACATTGTCAAACCCCCAAGGTTAGGGTTTTAGTCAATCATGGTGAAAAGATGAAAATCAATACCTGCCACGTTTTCCATAGCAAAGTAAATGAAATTTGAAAGTTAAAATTAACTAAAATCTTCTCTATTACAAAATCCCAATGAAAAACCTTGCTCAAAATCACTTGAAATCCACAATGGTAGAGTTTTTACTCTCAATCTTTTGTTCCTCCCGTTTCTGAATGAATTCTCTCTCTTGCAAAAATCATTTTATGCAAGTCTGATGTGTGGCTGTTTGGAACCAATCAGTGAGATAAGTCGGGCTTCGCCGACCGTTCAGCGACTCACCAATTTTACTTAGTCTCGCCTTCAGTTTTCACCCCTTTTTAGTCCCGCCACTGTAATTTTAGGCGAGCCAGATCGGAATCATCGTGTCATTCCGCGATGCGCCCTTTTTCCTTTCATCTCACCCTTTTTCCATCAGTACTTTTGGCGACCTGGTTATCCATCGCCGATGCGATTGGTGTCACGCCGAATGGAAGTGTTGCTTATCGAAGCAACTCCAAATCCAGCCTCAGCGTTCTATAACTTTAGGCGGTAAAGTGGCAACTTGGCGAGTCGCCGAGTGACATCGACGATCATCAGGTTTGTTTTCCCCTTTTCCTTTTTGCTCGTGTTGTCTCTGTTGCCCATTTCTATCCTAGCTTTGTTCCTCAATCCATATATCTGAAGATCAAGGGTTTTATATCAGTTGTTAGCACAAAATAAGCATTTAAGAACACAAAATCATTATAAATAAAGCCCTAAATGAGTCCAAATCTCGGACTCATCAACACCCCCAACTTAAGCTTTTGTTTGTCATCAAGTAAAATTCAAGTTCAACAGTTCAAAAGGGATGTCTCAAACAGTGCTACACAAGACTCAATCATGAATGCACTCAACAAGACTCAGCTTACTCATGCAAGGATCAATTGTGCACTCAAAGGTCCAAGTTGTGACTCACCATTCTCAAAGATTCTCAAGTTCACTATACTTGTTTCAAATGCGAGTTCAAGCTCAACACATGTACTCAAATGCCCTCACACAAAGATGATTACATATTCACACACTATTCTTCAACAATTTAAAGTTCCGGAATCACATGCAACTCTTACACTCTCAAAGATGAACACATGCATGACTTCACCCATAGGTTTACCCTTATTTTTCCACTTAACATTTGTTTCAGCTCACTCAAGATCCAAAAGGTCTTTTCAAGGCTTGAAATGGGGCTAAGTGTAAAGGTAAAGTCATTTAGGCTCAGTGGCTGCTATCATCATGAAATGAGGAATGAACAACACTTTCTTTCCTTTTCTTCAACATTTGCACTCATGCTCACAAGTCACCTCATTATTAACTTATCATGGAATACCAGACACCCCATTTCTCTTGGAACTTTCACAACTTTATTTCACAACTTTTTCGTTCTTTTTCTTTTTTATTATTCATTTATTTTCTCTTTTTGTTATATGGAGGGGTTCCATCTTTCTCATAACCATGGCTCAATGGGGACTTTTTTTGCATTTCTTGATTTACCTTCTCTTTTCACCACACCCCCAACTTAGGCTTTTGGCCTAAGTTGGATATTCAAACAAACCACACTTCATGAGGATTACGGGTGAAGGGATAGAGCGAGGTCTCATTTGCCCAAGTTTCTTCCAGGAAAAGGACAGGGCTCAAAGGGGGTTCAAGCAAAGTTCACACACTCACAAGGTAGGCCACAAAAGAGGTATAATATCAAATTGGTTCACTCTTCAAAAATTTTGCCTAAGATCATTTCAACAGCTTGCATCACTTAGTCAACTGGACCAACGAGACAAATTCTAGATGTTATCACACATGGTTCACGGTAAGCTCATCACACAAGGCATTGACACCAATATCAAACAAGACTCCACACTTTCGCTAGTGTGCAATGTTCATCACAAGAGACTCAATTCGATAATTGGCTAGTCACAACGAGATGCAAAAAGTTCACATATTGTCTATGCAACTTTATTTGGCCTCATCGTAGCCGCACATTCATTTTTGTTCAATTAAGAACACCATTCAAGTCATCGGTATTGATCATGACAGATACTCAAAATTTCACAAGAACAATCACAATTAAACACACAAAAAAATATTTTCAGAAGGGTCCAAGCACACAAGGGAATCACTAACCAAGAACACACCCCCACCAAAAGCATTTAACATTGTCCCCAAAGTGAGTAGAGAATTGACACTCCCACAAATAAAATAAGAATAAAAATAAAAACTAAACAATAGAGATAAATTCTAGTATGTAAACAAGAAAATCAAGGTAACGAGGAATCTTTACTAAGCGCCCAGTTGGCGAGAAAATGAAACAGTCGCCGAATGCCTCGGCGGTGTGCCTAATGGTCCGGATACCACCCTAATTTCCAGTGTGCGATACTCTCAAAAAGGGGCAAATTGGTTGAGATGAAAGAGGTCACTGAACAGGTCGGCGCTTAGCATAATGGGCTTGTAGCATCGCCGAACAATCATTGATTTAAGCTATTAGCACTGGAGAAGAAGAGCGGGAAAAATCAGGCACATCGTAGATTCACCGAGTGATGAAGGTCTCCCACCGAATGTTCCAGTATCTCAGATCCATTTTTGAAGTCCATAAGGCGGACTATGTCGTGCTCGCCGAACTGATTCGATGATCCGCCAATAGCGTCTTCTTCTTGCACAATATCTTGCACCTGCAAAATCAACACATATGATTTGAAATACTAACACTTGGGTTGCCTCCCAAGAAGTGCCTTATTTAACGTCGTGGCATGACGTAGAAATGTTGTCAAGCATCTTCCAGGTACACCACCTCAATCAAAGAAATCTCTTGACACTCACCAAAGTATAACTTCAACTGTTTCCCATTCACATTGAATGCAGGTCCATCTTGACCAACTTCGATGGCACCATTTGTGAACACTCGTGTCACTCTAAACGGTCCTAACCATTTGGGCTTGAGATTTCCCGAAAAAAGTCTAAGTTGAGAGTTATATAGTAACACCCATTCTCCCACTCTGAACTCCCTCTTAAGGATTTTAGAATCATTCCATTTCTTCATCTTTTCCTTGTAAAGGGCTGAACTTTCGTATGCCTTGAACGTGAATTCATCCAACTCATTTAACTCCTCTACTCTCTCTTTTGAAGTCTTTGTCCAGTCCAAATTTAGAGTTTTCAATGCCCATAATGCTTTGTGTTCCAATTCAACTGGTAGATGACAAGATTTACCGAAAACTAGCTGATACAGAGACATATTGATTGATGTTTTGTATGAAGTGCGATACGCCCATAGCGCGTCATAAAGCTTTCGAGACCAATCAGTCATATTAGCATTCACTGTCTCGGCGAAGATGCTTTTGATCTCCTAATTTGACACTTCAACTTGGTCGCTCGTTTGGGGATGATACGGAGTTGCTACTTTGTCTTTCACTCCATAATTACTCAATGCGGCTGAGAGCCATTTGTTGCAAAAGTGAGATCCCCTATCACTAATAATAGCCCAAGGAGTACCAAATCTAGCAAAGATGTAGCATTTCAGGTATTGAACAACACTTTTCCCTTCATTGTTTGGAAGTGCAACAACTTTCATCCATTTAGAAACATAATCTACGGCCACCAAGATATACTTATTACCAAACGAACTCACAAATGGTCCCATGAAATCCATTCCCCAAACATCAAATAGCTCAACTTCTAAAATAGGCGTAAAAGGCAACTCGTGTCTTTTGGACACTCCACCTTGTTTCTGACATTGAGTGCACTTCTTAACAAAGTCATGAGCATATTTTTAGACAGACGACCAGTAGTAGCCACTTTGGAGGACTTTAGCAGTTGTACGTACACCACCATGATGACCCCCAACCGGTGAAGCATGAAAAACATGGAGAATTTTGATGGCTTCTTCTTATGGAACACATCTCCTAATAATATGGTATGCACATTCTCTGAATAAATATGGTTCATCCCAAAAGTACTTCTTAACATCGAACAAGAACCTCTTTTGTTGGTAGAAGTTCAGTTCGTTCGGCATTAATCCACATACAACATAATTGGCAAAATCAGCATACCAAGGAGGCTGTTTGAGAGTTACTGTGAATACCTGTTCATCGGGGAAAGAATCATTTATGTCGATCTCTGGCTCGTCATGTTCCTTGCCTTCCAATCTTGATAAGTGGTCAGCCACCTGATTTTCACAACCTTTCCTATCTTTGACTTCAAAGTCGAATTCTTGCAATAGTAGCACCCACCTTATCAATCTTGGGTTGGCATCCTTCTTCGCCATCAGATAACGCGGTGCAGCATGATCAGTGTGAACAACCACTTTAGTACCTAGCAAGTATGCCTGGAACCTCTCAAATGCATAAACTACCACAAGTAACTCTTGTTCTGTAATTATATAGTTACGTTGAGCACTATTTAGAGTTTTGCTTGCGTAGTAAATAGGGAGAAATAGTCTGTTGCATTTACCCCCAATACAACACCTAATGTCGTGCCGCTTGCATCACATATTACTTCGAAGGATTCTGACCGATCGGAACTAATGATAACTGGGGTGAAGACCAATTTTTCTTTCAAGCACTTGAAAGCCATCATGCAAGCATCATCAAAGTGGAATTTCACCTCTTTCTCCAAGATTTTGCATAGAGGATGTGCAATCTTTGAGAAGTCTTTGATGAACCTACGGTAAAAACCGGCATGTCCCAAGAAACTACGAACACCCTTCACCAAAATTGGTGGTGGTAACTTCTCAACTACTTTAATCTTCGCTTTATCAACCTCCAGCCCCTTTTGTGACACTTTGTGACCAAGAACTATACCTTTTTTAACCATGAAGTGGCATTTTTCCCAATTTAGGACCAAATTTATCTCCACACATCTTTGGAGAACTTGTCCTAAGTGTGCTAAACATGATTCAAAAGTGTCACCCACAACCGAGAAATCATCTATGAATACCTCCATTGAATCATTCACTATGTCAGCAAAAATAGATAACATGCACTGTTGAAATGTTGCCGGAGCATTACATAACCGGAATGGCATCCGTTTGAAGGTAAAAGTTCCATATGGGCAGGTGAAGGTGGTTTTCTCTTGGTCTTCCAGAGCAATGGAGATTTGGTTATAACAAGAATACCCATACAAAAAGCAATACCAACCTCTCTCTGAGAGTCGATCAAGCATTTCATCCTTGAAAGGCATGGGAAAGTGATCATTTTTAGTCTACAAATTTAACTTCCGGTAATCCATGCATACTCTTCATCCGACCACCGGTCTCAGAGATACAAGCTCCCTCTTTTCATTTGGTACTATTATGATGCCTTCTTTTTCGGTACACATTGTACCAGACTCACCCATTTGCTATCCGCAATAGGGTAGATCACACCTGCGTCCAACCATTTTATCATATCCTTTTTCACCACCTCTTCCATCGGTGGATCAATCTCCGCTGATGTTTAACACTCGGCTTACAATCACTATCAAGCTAAATTTTGTGAGTGCAAATACCAGGAGGAATGCCCACTATGTCAGCGATAGTCCAACCTATAGCTTTGATATGCCTTCTCAACACCTCAAGGAGCAATTTCACTTTCCATTCAAGCAAGTCAGGTGCAATTATCACTGGTAAGGTGTTATTTGCCTCCAAGAAAGCATATTGGAGATGGGAGGGAAGTACTTTTAACTCCAAATTTGGTGGTTCTTCTATTGATGGCTTTGCGGGAGGACTTTCTCAATTTTTTAGATCAATGTCCAACTTCAATGAAGTCTTTGAATACCCCCCCCCCCCAAGCCTGAAAGAACATCTACTACCTCTTCATAGCCTTGAATTTCGAATTCATCATAGTTAGCAAGCACAACTTCAAGTGGTTAAATCATACACATCAAATGGCTCACACTAGCCACCGCCTTATCAATAGCATCAACAGTGGAGACCACATGAATATCACTTAGGTGTTTCATTGACTTACAAACATTAAAGGTTACTTCATCTTCGTTCACCCGAAACTTCAGTTCTCCGCTTTCAATATCTACCAACGCTCTCCCGGTTGCCAAGAATGGTCTTCCCAATATGATGGGAATTTCAGCATCTATTTCACAATCGAGAATGACAAAATCAGTCGGGAAAATGAATCAGTCAACCTTTACCAAGATGTCATATAGTATCCCCACATGATGTTTAATTGATCGGTCCGCCATAAAGAGTCTCATTGTTGTGGATTTCGGTTCACCCAACCCAAGTTGTTTATAAATCGCATATGGCATTAGGTTTATGCTTGCTCCCAAATCACATAGGGCTTTCGCAAATTGGAGCATGCCGATGGTGCAAGAGATGGCAAACGCTCCGGGATCTTCTCTCTTTTAGATCAGCTCCTTAGTCATAATTTCACTACTACTATGAGAAACTTCGATTGTCTCAAAATCTAAGCTCATTTTCTTTGTGACTAACTCCTTCATAAATTTGGCATAACCCGGCATTTCCAACAATGCTTCCACTAGAGGGAGATTAATTGATAATGTCTTGAACATCGATAAAAACTTCTTGAACTTCTCATCCTCATTCTTCTTCTTGAGACGTTGGGGAAATGGAGGAGATATTTTGGGTAAAGTTTGCATAACTTTTGGGTTTGGATTGTGTTTCTCCACATCTTTTTGTGGTCTTTTGGCAATGCTTTGATGGATAGGTGTCTCTTCTTCCTCCATACCTTTGTCTTCTTCATGCATTTGAGCTTCTTCATTTCCTGTCACATCGCCTATTGCTACCTTTCCACTATGAGTAACCACAACCAGCCCTCTATCATCATCTTACATTGTGATTTTTGGTTTCAATTGTGCTGAAAGTAAACTCAATTGACCTTCAAGTATCTTGATTGCATCTGCGTGAGAGTTCACTTTATTGTTCAATGATGAAAAGTCAGCTTTCATCCCTTTCAATAAATCATCCAAACCTTCAACTTTATCAAGGATGCGTGACAGCAAATCATTCACCCGGGGACTACTTGCACTCCCTTTCGATTTTGGGATCTCACTCGAGTGAGTGTGGTCCTCTACATGGTCATCCTCCATTTTCCAATAATCACTTTGCTCAGCCCAGTCTTGATAGTATCTTCTTTGCTCTTCCCCCTTGTGATAGTTCCAACCTTGATTCTCACATTGTTGTAAATAGCATGGGTGGAAACCCTCCTCGTATCTCTTGGAGTTCCAACATTGATTCTCCCTCAATTTTAAATAACCTGAGGAAGAACACTCCTCAACTCTAAACACTCCACTTTTCCCTTTGGGCTTTCCCACATTCTCCATCATATGCTCTTGTAATAGTTCCATTTGGGTCAACATCTTCTTGATGTCTGCATCCCTTTCTCTTTCCTTATCAAGTTGTTTTTGTGTCATTCTAAAACAAAAAGGAGAGGCTTGATCCTCTTGAGTGTACCAAGCTTGATTTATTTTCGTCATGTCATCAAGAAGAAATGAAACCACCTCAAATGATTTCAGCAATATTCCCCCTCGTACCAATTGATCAGCCACTCCTTTATTAACTGAATCAAGACTCCGATAAAAATATTAGAGTAGCAAATTGTTTGGTATCCCAAGAGTTGGGCATTTAAGTAAGAGTTTCTTAAACCGCACCCACATTTCATGGAAGGATTCACCCTCCCATTGCTTGAAACCTTGAATGTCATCTCTAAGTTTCATCATCCTTGATGGGGGGAAGAATCTTGCATTGAATGCTATAATTAGCTCCTCCCATGATGTGATGGAATTGTTTGGTAACTATGCCAACCACTTGTTAGCCTCCCCCGTCAAAGACAGTGGAAATAACCTAAGCCGGATTGACTCTTGTGACACATTCTTGAATAAAAACAGGTTGCACACCTCTGTAAAATTTCTTACATACTCATGTGGTCTTCGTGTTCTAGCCCTCCATAGAGTCCCCTCATTTGAAGGAGATGAAAGTCATACTAGTGACCTCAAATATTGCATTCCCAACAGTTTGTGGTAGGCAAATTGCACCCATTTCACCTGGTTAAGATGGGTTGTAAACACTATTGATATCATTGATACCGTCCCGATGACCTGCTTGGCTACCATTCACCTCTTCCTCACTCATTTTTACCTCTAATTAGTCCAACCAACATTGCACAACGTAGTCTAAGCCTATTTAACTACAGCCAACAAATTTACAAGTTAAATCTTCTATCAAAGAACTCTAAGTAACACTACTCCCCGGCAGCGGCGCCATTTTGATTAACGTTTCAAGGACACTTCATCCAATTCTAAGTGTCAATGATCGTTAGTTAGTATATAACCCAGCCAACTAAGTTGGGGTCGATCCCACAGAGAGCAGCTTTCTTTGAATTCTAATACGAAAGTGTGACGATGACCTTTGCAGCTGAGCAACACACGCTTAAGAGTTTAATAATCAAAATTTCAGAATATTTGATGAGTCCAAGATTTGGACTCATTTAGGGCTTTATTTGGATAGATTTCCTCAAATGCTTATTTTGTGCCAATAACTGATGAAAAATCCTTGATTTCCAGGTATATGAATTGAGGAACAAAGCATAGACACTAATTTGTTAAAAAAAACGAAGCAAGCAGAAAGAAGGAAGAAAAGAGAGCCTAGTGATCACAAAGTCCATTTGGCGAGTCGCCGAGTAGCCATTAGACCGCCTAACGTTCCAGTGTTCCAAGCCCTAAAGGAGAAAATCAAGTTGGTGAGAGAAAGGAGCAGTCGGTGGGTCGCCGAGTGGTTCCGTGATATAGTGTTGAATCGCTCAAAGTTATAGAACTTGAGGAAGCTAAAGGCCAAGGCAAAAAGGCGAAGACATTGACCAAAGAGCGAATCACCAAGTTGATCGGCAAGCCTGACTTACTGTGCCGAATGGTCTTTCGTAGCATATCTTTGGGGACTATAAATACGTTTTTGAACCTTTAGTTTAGGAGTTTTTTCGGGGACATCATATTATTCATTAGAGAAATTTTTCAGTTTTTGAACTCTGAGTTTTGAGACATTTTTCCCTTAACTTTGAAGAATTGAAGTTTTCCATTTTTGAGAAATTGAAAGTGGGTCTATAACATTCTTCAATTTGGACCTTTGTAAAGACGAAATCTTCCATTAACTGGGTATGATTAATTTCGTCTTTACAAATGTCCAAATTGAAGAATCTCAAAGACCCACTTCCAATTTCTCAAAAATGGAAAACCTCAATTCTTCAAAGCTAAGGAAAAAATGTCTCAAAACTCAAAGTTCAAAAACTGAAAAATTACTCAAATGAATAATATGATGTTTCCAAAAAAACTCCTAAACTAAAGGTTCAAAAATGTATTTATAGTCACCAAAGATATGCTGCGAAAAACCATTCGGCACAGTAAGTCGGGCTCACCAATCAGCTCGGTAATCCACCCTTTGGTCAATGTCCTCGCCTTTTTGCCTTGGCCTTCAGCTTCCTCAAGTCCTGTAACTTTGGGCGATCCAACACTGCATCGCGAAACCACTCGGCGATTCGTCGACTGCTCCTCTCTCGCCAACTTGAATTTCTCCTTCAGGGCTTGGCACACTGGAATGTTAGGCGGTCTAATGGCCACTCGGTGACTCGCCAAATGGACCTGGCGATCACCAAGCTCTCTTTTCTTCCTTCTTTCCGCTCGCTTCGTTCTTTTTGCAAATTAGTGTCCACGCTTTGTTCCTCAATCCATATACCTGGAAATCAAGGGTTTTTCATCAATTATTGGCACAAAATAAGCATTTGAGGATACTAAATCTATCCAAAAAAGGCCCTAAATGAGTCCAAATCTTGGACTCATCAACACCCCCAACTTAAACTTTTGTTTGTCCTCAAGTAAAACTCAAGATCAGTAGTTCAAAAAGAATGTCTCAAACAGTGCTACACAAAACTCAATCATGAATGCATACAACAAGACTCAATTTACTTATGCAAGAATCAATTGTGCACTCAAAGATTCAAGTTGTGACTCACCATTATCAAAGAATCTTCAGCTCACAATACTTGCTTCAAATGCAAGTTTAAGCTCAACAAAGGCACTCAAATGTCCTCACACAAAAAATGATTCCATATTCACACACAATGGTTCAACAATTTATAGTTCCAAAATCACATGCAACTCTCACACTCACAAAGATGAACACATGTATGACTTCACCCATATGTTTGCCCTTATTTTCCAATCAACACTTGTTTCAGCTCACTCAAGATCAAAAAGGTCTTTTCAAGGCTTGTAACGTGGCTGAGTGTAAAGATATAGTCATTTAGGCTCAGTGGTTGCTACCCTCATGAAATGTGGTATGAACAACAATATCTTTCCTTTTATTCATCATTCTCATTCATGCTCAATATTCACCCCATTATTCACTTTCCATGGAATACCGGACACCCCATTTCTCTTGCACTTTGACAAATTTATTTGAAAGCTTTTTCATTTTTTTTCTTTTTCAATCTTCTTTTCTTTTTCTCTCTTTTTTTATGGAGGGGTTCCATCTTTTTCACAACCATGGATCAAAGGGGACTTCTTTGCACTTCTTGATTTACCTTATCTTTTCACCACACCCCCAACTTAGGCTTTTAGCCTAAGTTGGCTATTCCAACAAACCACATCTCATGAGGATTATGGGTGAAGGGATAAAGAAAGGTCACAATTTCATCAAGTTTCTTCCAAAAAAAGGGTAAGGCTCAAAGAGTGTTCCAGCAAAGGTCACACACTCACAAGGTAGGCCACAACAGAGGTATAATATCAAATTGTTTCACTCTTTAAAATTGTTGCCTAAGATCATTTCAAGAGCTTGCATCACTTAGTCAACCGAACCAACGGGGCAAATTCTAGGTGTCATCACACAAAGTTCTCGGTAAGCTCATCACACAAGGCATTGACAAAAATGTCAAACAAGACTCCACACTTTTGCTAGTCTGTAAAGTTCATCACAAGAGACTCAATTTGATAATCGACTAGTCACAACGAAATGCAAAGAGTTCACATATTGCCTATGCAACTTCATTTGGCCTCATCGTAGCCGCACATTCATGTTTGTTCGATTAAGAGCATTATTCAAGTCATCTGTATTGATCACAACCGATACTAAAATTTGCACAAGAACAGCCACAATTAAATACATAAGAGGTGGCAAATTTTTTTGGAAGGGTCTAAAAATCATTTACATTCAAAATAAGGAGCCACAAGTTCAAACATCCACTAAAATAGTGTCAAAACACAATATATAGAACAAAACCCAATAAATACAGAAAATATTATCAACACAAAAGGTAGGTATGGAAATACCTCACCCCACCACAAACAAAAAGTGATTTGTCCTCAAATGCAATAAAAACATCTAAAAATCAATAAAAGTGACAAAGAGAGAGGTAAAGAAAAGTCATGTCCACACAGTCACTCCATCTATCGGGGCATCAGTGCCCGTTGTGTCACTCTGAGCTTGGGAATCAGTGCCTAGAGTCACATCAATACAACCAACTCTACTAGGTTGAGCCATGGGTGTGTCTGCTAAGAGATCTGTACACCTGCATCTACCATGGCCTCCTCAGTCTCTGTGAGACCCTCATAAGAATCCTCTTAATCAGTAACAAGCATACCTTCATCGATCTCATCCTTAGACTCGGAAAAAGCGACCTCTTCAGTTTGAACCTCATTTTCGGTGGTGATCGGAGGCACATCTAGATCAACTGGCACCTCAGGGATCTCCATAGTCCTGAAAATCATCGACATGTCGATGGACTTTAACTGGTCCACATCTCTTCTCAATGCAGCAATAGCGGCCTTTAGGGTCGTCACCTCCTCAGTGGCCCCTTGGCCTTGCTCACACACCGCTATACATGCCGCAAGGTCATCAATAGTAGAACTTAATAGTGTCACAGCATCAGCAAGAGCCCTCTCGATCATGCCAGGAATGGTGGCCTCAAGTCTGGAGGTGCGTCTATCAGCAGAATGGGCTAGCTGCCCAATCTGTAGCAATGCAACCTGGGTGAACGGGGGTCAACCACCAGCAGCAGCAGTACCAGATCTGAGAGGCAAGGGAGCAATAGATGAACTAAGACTAGAAGAAGGGACAGCACTAGATGTACTTGAATGCCCAGGGGATGGAGTAGGCAATACTGCCTCTTAAGGTAGTGTTTGAATGTCAACAACCGGGTAGGTATCCACCGAGGCTACCTTCTTCTTCTGTGCCTCATCCTTCAAATATTCTGCCTCAATCCTCCGGAAGTCAATAGAAGATGTGGGAATCCCTTCTACATCTTTCTTCTCATCTCTAGGCATCCCAGCTTGTCTGCATATCTCAGTAATCAACATGGGAATGAAAGGGAAGTATGTCTCTGCTTGGCCCCCATAAGCATCTCATGTGCAATAATCATCACCAGGTTCAGTCATGTCCCATCAATGATGCAACCAAGACATGTTGTTTTGGCGTGGCGGAGAATCGACTCATTTTGGGATGGCATGATAGTACTGTTGATGAAGCCAAACCAGAAATGTGCTACAATGTTTAGATCCTTTTTCTCAATGGATGCTCCAACCTCGAGCCACTTGGGAGTACCGTCTGATATCAAAGGAGCCAACCACTTCTTCATATTTTCCAATGTTTTTGTCCTGATCTTGTATTGACAGTCATCCATATGTCTCGTTGAAAATTCTAGGACTGCATTGATAGCATCGCTATCACACTTTACCTTTTTACCCCTGACGACCACATAGTCAACCGGCTTGAATTTGGCAATCGGCTTCTTCCCATGTGGCACCAGGGCACTGTAGGCACTATAGAATTCTCTGACCCAATTTCGGATGTAAGGACCACGGGGATTAGTGAATAGCTGGAATTTGTGTGACCTCAGGCAGCCCATGATCTGCGGATACCTATCAATAACTACATCACTGGACAACCTCTTTTCCTCTATGATGGTCCTCAATCCCTCAATCTTCAGTTTGTTCATAGACTGTGGAGGAGGACCTTGTACCGATGGTTCTAGGACTACAGCTTGTGCAGGAGCGGGAGGAGTAGTGGTGGTCTGGGGAGTTTTGATCCTAGATGGATAATTCATCTTTTTGGATCACAGCTCCGCTCTCTGGGTTGTTAGTAACTCATCTTCAAGCTTAGAAGTTGCAGCCTGATGCTCTTGGTGCTCACCCTCACTCTTAGAAGTGGTGAGGTGGGTGGCATAGATGTCGTCACTGTCGGAGCTGACCTCCGGTGACGCAGGTGTAGGAGCCTTGCCTTTTCCCTTTCTTTTCTCACCTGTGGTGGGCAATTTAGTAACTTTTGCCCTGGATGCAGCTGCATCCTCGTTGATTGTGATCCCTTTTGCCCTCTTGCGGGGCGGCATGTCTGTACCGACCACTTTTTGTCTAGCCATATCTGCAAAAACATCAGAAAGAGTTAGCTTCAATTCTAGAAAATTTGCAAAAAAACTGTTGCAGACAGACTCGCCGAACCAGTCGACGAGTCACTGAATCACTTTGGCGAGCCAGATCGGGCTCGCCGAAAGGATTGCCTCAAAAATTCCCAAAAAAATTGGCATGTCGATGATGAGAAGGGCCTTTCGATGAATCGCCGACAGTATTCGGCAAGCAAGGACTAGCCCACTAAAAGTTACAGTTCATTTTTAGGGGTTAGGGGCGCAGAAAGGGGGATTAAGAAGGATTCTCAGTGAGTCGCCGAGTGCACTCGGAGAACTCAAGCTTCTCGTCAAAAGTTATAGAACCCAAACTCAAGAATTACAAGAAATTAAAGGCGATCTAGGGGAATTCGTTGAACCGTTGAGTGGTTCGGCAAGCTCGACCCAGCTCGCCAAATTTCAACGTGCCTACTTTCAACCCTTCCTTCCAAATTCAACCCCGCAACCCTCCAAAACAAAATAAAACCATGCACTCATTCAATTAAACTAAGACCCATGTTAACCATGACCCGGGATACTCAGACTTCTCCCAGTTTGGCCAAATTTGGCCATTTGATGACTTTTGCCCTTAATAATGACGTCAACCGCTCTATCACTAGGCAAAGCACGTCATTTGGCACGAATGCAGGTTACTTAGACTTCACCCGACTAGACCCAACAAAAAATTAGCACAACCCAACAATTTTGATCAATTTTAAGCACGTAAATTTTGGGAAGTCAACGATAAAGACAATTTAGGCAAGATATTCAAATTAAAACAGGCATTCAAGCATATAATTATAAAAACAATAACATCAGAGAGGCCTAGGACACATCACTAAGATAAGAACAATTGCAAATGAGTACAATCGCAAAATATAAGTTTGGGGTTCGGAAAACCAGGCTTTTATGCCGAATATATAAGTTATAAAGTTAGGTGGGAAAGAATCCAACTCCGAACACACAATCAACGACTAAACCGCAGTAAAAACACAAAAATATAGAAAAATGTAGTGCGGGTGTGAGTTTGGAAAGTTGAAAAGTGAGGGAATGTGAAAGATTTTGAACTTTTGAACTTTTGGCCTTTAAAACCATCCAGTTCTCGCCCATTCGGCGACATAATTTTTGCTCGTCGACCCACTCAACAACGCACCAAGTGGACACTTACCTCGCCGAGTTTTACAGGACCTCTAGTTACTGTAGGGGGTCCAACCGGCGGACAAAGTCGTGATTGCTGACCTGGTCGGTGATTCACTAATTTGCTCTTGGGATCGCCGAGTTTTACAGACTTCAATCTCAAAATTGCTTGAGGCCAACGACTTGACATTTAGCTTGCCAATCTCCACTTTTTCAAACACATTCTACACTTCAACCTGCAAAATCAACACACTATTATTTCAAAAAGCAAAACGAAAGAAAATAAAACTTGGGTTGCCTCCTAAACAGTGCCTTGGTTAACGTCGTGGCACGACGCAAGTCCTCACTCAAACTTTATTATTGGGGTTGGCCATAGTATCACTAGGCAACCCTCTTTGTTGTCTCGGGTTTAAATGAGATGAGAGATGACCCATCTGGGTCTCCAACTATTTGATAGAGACGGAATAAGAGGTAACCGTCTAGCTAAGGGTTGACACATCTTCCTTCATCTCTTTCAAAATTTTGTCAGACCCCTCAACCTTGTTGAGAATACGAGATAGCATATCCTTAGACCGGCCACCCTCAGAATCCTTGGGCGTTTGGCGCTCGTGGGGAGGAACATATATATCCTTCTCCTCGTCTCTCTCTTTCCAAGTAAGGTTACGATCCCTCCACTTTCTATCACAATCCTTCCAACCTTGGTTACCACCCTGCCTCGGGTAGTTTGAACGATAACCACCTCCTTAGTTTGCTAGGAAATTGACCTCTTCGTTGTACAATGCTTCAAACTTGGCCTCATCAGGATTAACACACCCGACACCCACATCATTGACACTTCGAGCACCAACCCCCATGACATTTTTGGACAAAATGTCAAGTTGTGTCATGATATTTGCCATGTTATGATCCCTTTCTTGGTCTTTCTCAAGCTGCTCCTTGGTCAATTTAAACGTGACAGGGGAGACCTGATCTTCGTGGTGTACCAAGCCCGATTAATTGTGGTCATACCATCCAAAAGTTGGGCTGCTATAATGTTAGGTTGTTACATCAAACCTCCCAGAGAAAGTTGGTCAGCTACACTCTTGTTCACCAAATCAATGATTCGGTAAAAATATTGCAGCAAAACATTGTCGGGCAAACCATGAGTTGGGCATTGCAGCACCAACTTCTTGAATCATAGACAAGTCTCGTGAATTGGCTCACCCACCAAACGCTTGATGGTTTGGATGCTATCCCAAAGATTCATCATCTTCGAAGGAGGGAAAAATCGCACTTGGAATGTGGTGACAAGCTTTTCCCACGAAGTGATTAATTCCCATGGAAATTCAGCCCGCCACTTACATACTTCTCCCATTAAAGAAAATGGGAACAACCTCAATCGGACCGACTCTTGGGATATGTTCTTGAAGTAGAATGGCATGTAAACATCAACAAAGTTTCTAATATACTCATGGGGATCCTCATGAGCCAGCCCACCAAACAACCATTTCAATTGCAAGAGCTGGAACATAGTACTTGTAATATGGAACACAACATTCCCTTCAGCTAGAGGCAAGCGAATGGCACTGATTCCACCCATTAGATAAGGGTCATTAACATTAGGCTCATTGACATCGTTGAGGTTGCCGATGTCATCTTGGTGGCCTACTTGGCTACTATTGCTTCCGTTCAGACTCATTTCCTCTATTCAAAATAGCAACACACAAACCAAAACTAAAAGTAAGTAGATTCAACTATAACTAACAAGAACAAAATTCAACTTAACAAAAGAATCTTAACCAACACCACTCCCCGGCAGCGGCGCCATTTTGATTAATAACGTTTCAAAGACACTTAATCCAGTTCTTAGTGTCAACGATCGTTAGTCAGTATAATAACCCAACTAAATGAGTTGGGGTCGAATCCCACAAGGAGTGGTACGTGTTTAAGATTCAATAGTCAAGTACGAATATGCTCAAGTCAATCATAGGAAAAGATATTTAAGAATAAACACATAATTCAAACTAAGGGGTGACACGAATGTCAAATAACATGGGGTTTTAGTTTTAATTATTAACTACAGCAACAACAATTAACACAAAAATAACAATAATGAGACGGGTTCTTGGGATATGATTCGATTATAGGCTAATGTAGACAAATGGGTAATTGCAACTATTAGGAAATAGATGTAAATTAGTGAATAGGCTAGACTATAGAAGAGGTAAATTTTCTCTCGAACAATTTACCCCGAATGAAGTCGATTTCTCTCGAACATCGACAAGCATACAAAATAAGAACAGTCTACGCCTTAGTCCATTCACTCTCTCGAGTTGAATGTGTGGAAAAGGGTTTAGGATTCACTCTCTCGAGCTGAACCCATGACAACCCAATACCCACAAACCATCAATCAATAATCTTTGTTTTAAAACCTCTCTCTCGAGCAAGCCAAAAACACGAAGGTAGAACTGTATTTGCAACTACAATTCTTTAAATTAAACCAAAATTACAGATTGAAATCACTTCTAAACAACATTTAGACTAACAATTAGCAATATCCATAAACTAAATCACCCATAATCACATAATCACACCCTAAGAATTGAGGTTTTAGCTAGACATCATAAAAAGATAAAAATAGTTACCAAATTGGGTTTCCATCAACTGGGTACGATTGATTTCATCTTTACAAAGGTCCAAATTGCAAAGACCCACTTCCGATTTCTCAAAAATGAAAAACTTCAATTCCTCAAACCTAAAGGAAAAATGTCTCGAAACTCAAAGTTCAAAAACTGAAAAATTACTCTAATGAATAATAATGTCGTTACCAACCCACTTCAAATCATTAATAAGAAATAATCAGATAACTAGAAAACACTTGGGAGATTGACTAACCAACTGCCAAATTCAACTTAATGGGTGTACATCATTACCGATAATGCTAATTCGTCGCGGGTAGAATGGACTATAAGTAAAACAATTTTCTCTCGAACAATTGCCTTATTTCCGTTGAGTTCTCTCAAACCTCAACACTATCCATAATCTAACCAGCCCATGTTCTCATTAAATCCACTCTTACGAGCTAGATACAAAGGTTGGGTCTAGGGTTTCACTTTCTCAAGATGAAATCATCAAGACCCACTGCTAAGGATGCCAAATTACTACGTTGGTTATGTACTTCTCTCTCGAGCAAGAACAAAACTCTTAAATCTATCGCACCAAAGATGCAATAATGAAGTTAAACCACCATAATAATTTAGCCCCGCTTAATATTAACACCATCAATCACTAATCAATAACACCCATTTAGTAGAATGCAACAATTGGTCACATTGTCAAACCCCCAAGTTTAGAGTTTTAGCCAATCATGGTGAAAAGATGAAAATCAACACCTGCCACGTTTTCCAAAGCTAGGTAAATGAAATTCGAAAGTTAAGATTAACTAAAATTTTCTCTGTTACAAAATCCCAATGAAAAACCTTGCTAAAAATCACTTGAAATCCACAATGGTAGTGTTTTTACTCTCAATCTTTTGTTCCTCCCATTTCTGAATAAATTCTCTCTCTTGCAAAAATATATTTATGAAAGTCTGATGTGTGGCTATTTGGAACCAATCGGCGAGGTAAGTCGAGCTTCGCCGACCCTTTGGTGACTCGCCAATTTTCCTTCGTCTGGCCTTCATTTTCACCTCTTCTTAGTCCCGCCACTGTAGTCAGATCGGGATCGTTGTCTCATTCCGCGATGAGCCCTTTTTCCTTTCATCTCGCCCATCAGCACTTATCTAGATTTCCATCAGTACTTTTGGCGACCTGGTCATCCATCGCCGATGCAATCGGCGTCACGCCAAGTGGAACTGCTGCTCGCCGAAACTAATCCTAATCCAACCTCAGCGTTCTGTAACTTTAGGCAGTAGAGTGGCAACTTGGCGAGTCGCTGAGTGACATCGGCGATCACCAGGCTTGTTTTCCCCTTCTCCTTTTTGCTCGTGTTGTCTCTATTTCCCATTTCTGTCCGAGCTTTGTTCCTCAATCCATGTATCTGAAGATCAAGGGTTTTATATCAGTTGTTGGCACAAAATAAGCATTTGAGGACACTAAATCATTATAAATAAAGCCCTAAATGAGTCCAAATCTCAGACTCATCAATAAGCTTAGGGAACAGGCTAAGGATAACAAAAAGGCTAGGACATGAAACTATGAGTACTCTCAGCAGAAATCGGGTGGTGGAAATCGCTCGCAGTTTCAGCAAAAGTCTTCAACCCCAGCACCTTCATCAACTAGTGTTCCATCCTCCAAGTTTCAACAGGATCAGAAAGGTAGGGCATCAGGCTCTAAGTCTCAAGGGAGTGTTTCAATTACTAGGACTTACCCAACTTGTCCAAAGTGTGGTAAGAACTATCCGAGCGAGTGTCTTGCATGGAAGGATGGATGTTTTGGGTGTGGTCAAACTAGTCACAGATAGAGGGATTTACCTTCTTCTAAACAAGGACAGGGAGGTAATAATGGTAGGGCTCAGTCTACAACTTCAGCAGCACCAGCAGGTCACCCGACTCAGCATGTTACTTCATCTGGTACATATGGCAGTCACTGCCAGAACAGGTTGTATGCTCTCTAGGCTCGCCAGGATCAGGAAAATTCTCCTGATGTGGTTACTCGTATGTTTGCGAGTCTTTCATTTAGATGTTTATGCTCTGTTATATCTAGGGGCTACTATTTTCCTTGTAACTCTATATATTGCTGTAAACTTCAATATCAGTCCAGAAACTCTTTCAGAACCCTTCTCAGTCTCTACTCTAGTCAGTGACCCAGTTATAGCTAGACGGGTATATATGAATTTCCCTGTCACAGTCTTTCAAAAAGTCACCTCAGCAGATCTTGTAGAGTTAGAAATGATAGACTTTGATATCATTTTATGCATGGATTGGTTACATTCTTGTTATGTCTCAGTCGATTGTAGAGCTAGGATCGTTCATTTTTTAGTTTCCAGACGAGCCAATCTTAGAATGGAAGGGTAGTAGCTCAGTACCTAAAGGTCGATTCATTTCTTACCTTAAGGCCAAAAAGATGATCTCTAAGGGGTATCTCTATCATCTAGTTCGGGTTAAGAATTCAAGCTCTCAAACCCCAACTCTTGAGTTAGTTCCAGTAGTAAATGAGTTTCCAGAAGTATTTCCAAAAGATCTTCCCGGAGTTCCTCCCGAAAGAGAAATCGACTTTGGAATTGATCTCCTTCCAGATACCCAGCCTATTTCTATTCCTCCTTACAGAATGGCTCCAGCTTAGCTTAAGGAATTGAAAAAGCAGTTGAAAGACCTTCTAGATAAGGGATTCATTAGACCCAGTATTTCCCCATGGGGTGCACCAATGTTGTTCGTGAAAAAGAAAGATGGGTCTCTCAGGATGTGCATTGACTATCGGCAGTTGAACAAGGTCACAATCAAGAATAAGTACCCTATCCCCAGGATTGATGACTTGTTCGACCAACTTCAGGGTGCTAGTCATTTTTCGAAGATAAACCTCAGATTCGGTTATCATCAGCTTAGAGTGAGAGATAGTGACATTCCGAAAATAGCCTTTAGAACTTGGTATGGTCATTATAAATTTGTAGTTATGTCATTTGGACTAACCAATGCTCCTACAGCTTTCAGGGACTTGATGAACAGGGTGTTTAAGTAGTATTTGGACTTGTTCGTTATCGTCTTTATTGATGATATCTTCATTTACTCTAGGAATGAGAAAGAACATGCGACTCATTAGAGGGTGGTCCTGCAAACCCTCAAAGATCTCCAGTTATTCTCTAAGTTTAGCTAATGCAAGTTTTGGTTACAATCAGTTGCTTTCCTTGGGCATATTGTGTCTAGTGAAAGGATCGGAGCAGATTCTCAAAAAATAGAGGCAGTGAAGAAATGGACCGTACCTACCTCTCCTACAGATATCAGGAGTTTCTTGGGTTTAGTCGGTTATTATAGAAGGCTCATGGAAGGATTTTCATCCATATCTTCTCCATTGACTAAGTTGACTTAGAAAAAGGTTAAGTTCAAATGGTCAGATGAGTGTGAGAAGAGTTTCTCAGAACTGGAAACTAGGTTGACTACAACTCATGTTTTGACTCTACCAGAGGGTTCAGACGGTTATGTGATCTATTGTGATCCATCCAGAGTCGGCCTAGGTTGTGTGTTGATGCAGCGAGGTAAGGTTATACCATATGCTTCTAGATAGCCTAAGGTGCATGAGAAGAACTATCTGATTCATGACCTCTAGCTTGCGACCGTAGTATTTTCCCTTAAGCTTTGGAGACATTACTTGTATGGTGTTCATGTAGATGTGTTCACAGACCATAAGAGCCTTCAGTATGTGTTCACTAGATAGAGTTGAATCTTTGCCAGAGGATATGGCTTGAGTTCCTCAAGGACTACGATATGAATGTGCTTTACCATCCTGATAAGGCCAATGTAGTAGCAGATGCTCTTAGCAGACTACCTATGGGTAGTGTCACACATGTTGAGAAAGAAAGGAAAGAACTAGCGAAAGATGTTCATCGGCTTGCTCGCTAAGGAGTTTGGCTTATGAGCATATCAGATGGTGGTGTGACAGTTCAGAACAGGTCAGAATCTTCATTGGTAGCAAAGGTTAAGGAAAAATAAGATGGTGATCCTATATTGCTTCAACCAAAGGGTGCAGTTCATCAGTAGAGAAGTGAGGTTTTCTCCAAGGGGGATATGGTGTGCTTCGATATCAAGGTTGTTTATGTGTTCCTAAGATGGGTTAGTTGAGACAGCAAATTCATGCAGAAGCCCATAACTCCAAGTATTCTATTCATCCAGGTGCCACTAAAATGTACCATGATCTACAGGAAGTCTTTTGGTGGAATGGCATGAAGAGGGATATAGCAGATTTTGTGGCTAAGTACCCTAATTGTCAGCAAGTGAAAATAGAACATCAGAAACCATGGGGTATGACTCAAGAGATCAACATTCCTACATGGAAGTGGGAAGTGATAAACATGGACTTTATTACAAGCTTACCTCGTACTCGCAGACAGCATGACTCTATTTGGGTGATAGTTGACAGAGTTACTAAGTCTGCTCACTTTCTGGTTGTCAAGACTTCAAACTCGGGGGAGAACTACGCCAAGCTTTACATTAATGAGATAGTCAGGTTGCATGGGGTCCCTTTGTCTATCATCTCAGATAGAGGTCCTCAATTTACCTCTTATTTCTGGAAGTCATTTCAGAAAGGTTTTGGTACTCAGGTTAATCCCAGCAAAACATTTCATCCATAGACGGATGGTCAGGCAGAGCATACTATTCAAGCCTTAGAGGACATGTTGAGAGCTTGTGTGATCAACTTCAAGGGTAGTTGGGATAATCACCTTCCTCTTATAAAGTTCGCGTACAATAATAGTTATTATTCCAGCATTCAGATGGCCCCTTATAAGGCATTATATGGGTGTAGATGTAGATCTCCAGTTGGTTGGTTTGAAGTAGGTGAAGCAGCCTTGATAGGGCCAGATTCGGTTCATGATGCTATGGAAAAAGTTCAGGTCATCAAAGATAGACTTAATGCAGCCCAGAGTCGCCAGAAGTCTGATGCAGATCTACGGAGAAGGGACTTGGAGTTCCAAATTGATGATTGGATTTTCGTGAAAGTGTCACCTATGAAGGGGGTGATGAGATTTGGCAAGAAAGGGAAGCTCAGTCCTAGATATGTAGGCCCTTACAGGATCTTGAAAAGAGTTGGTAAAGTGGCTTATGAGTTAGAGTTGCCAGTAGAACTAGCAGTAGTCCATCCGGTCTTTCACATTTCGTTGTTGAAGAAGTGTGTGATCTAACATTTATAGTACCATTGGAAAGTATGGTTGTGAATGATAGTCTCACTTATGAGGATATGCCAATTGAGATTCTTGATCGTCAGGTTCGAAGGTTGAGAAATAAAGAAGTCGCTTCAGTTAAGGTATTGTGGAGGAGTCAGTCCGTAGAGGAAGCTACTTGGGAAGCAGAAGCAGCCATGAAGGCCAAGTATCCTCATCTCTTTCCTTCCGATTCCATTCAGCTTGAGGTAATAGTTCATCTCCAGTCTTTCAATTACTCGTGCATAATTTCAGTCTTAGTATTTTGTTCCTCCAGTTAGTCTTGCATTTTCAGCATATTTGTATGTCCTTGGAACTTAGTTCAGTCAGATTTCAGTTTCCAGTACTTAGTGGTAGGGTTTGCAGCTCTTTCCCTCTTTTTTCAACTAGTTTAGTCTTCATTAGAGGACAAATGTTCCCAAGGGAGAGATAATGTAACACCCCGTATCCTAGACAGACTAAAATGTAAATTTCAAAAGTTATAGGGGCCACCGACGGGCATCACCCACGTAACGTAGGTGGGGTCCGTGGTTGGCCACCTGCAACCCCTCCCCAGAAAACTCAGAAAATTATTCTAAAAGTCGACCTACGGCCGGACCTACGGACCGTAGGTCAGACTATGGGCCGTGGTCCAGTCCGTGGATCGAGACCCCCAGAACCCCCTCTCTAAAGCCAAACGACAGTTGACCAGGACGAACAGTAGGTCCATCAACGGTCCGTCGGTCAGCTCCATCGGTGGCCCAGACAACTTTTAAGTCAGGAGTCGTTTGGTATTTTTCCTATGCGTTGGACCCTTAAACTACGTCGTTTAACTCCTCAACTACATCATTTTAGTCACTTTTAGCCTAGTAACTTAATTAGAACTTACCCTAGTCAACTCATTCTCCAAAAATTCATCAAGTTGAACGAAAATAAGGAGAAAGAGTCAACCAACCCTCTCCAAGAACGCAACAAGGTTTCCTCCAGTTTGATCCCCGAAATCGAAGGATTTCTCTGTGAAATTTGTCACCAGGTATGTGGGATTTCACTAGTGGGTTCCTTTCACCCATTAGGTCCCTAGAATTCAGTCAGATTCTTGATTTTTTTTATTATGTTTAGACCTAGGGTTCTAGAACTTCAGATTATTGTTGTGATTTAGTTGTTAGATTAATCCAAATCAGATTCATATCATGCATAGATTCGTCTCCGATCTCCAGTTCAGCAGTATTAGTGGTGAGTCCTCATTCTTCGCGGATGATTTACATGTCTTTTCTTCAGCCATTCATGTTTTAGTTTTAGTTTTCCTAGAAGTTAGCTGGGGGCATGTCCCAGCAGCTCTAGTCAGTTGAGGCTCTTATTCATACATAGTTAGATTCAGTATTATTTGAGTTTGATCTTTCAGTTGTCATTAAACTCAGTTTTATATATCCAGATTTAGAATGGGTATTCCCCATCATTTTCCCTTTATGTCATATTTTAAGTTTCCGCACAGAACTATCTCATTTCAGTTATCTTAGTATGCCTATGATATGCCATCAGGGTTAGCTTGGGGTCACTCGTGATCCTAGGTCCCGTGTCAACTTCCTGGAGGTAGCCTTGGGCGTGACAAAAATGACTCAAGGATGATCAAAAATATGAATTAGAAGTTATATATAAATTGATACAAGAATAAATTAACACATATAAGGTGTTTCGAGCACGTGAAGGATAATTGTGTCTATCATGGTCTCTATTTGTTTGCACGTTAAGCACTTGCGAGTGAGTGTAATTGCGGGAACATATATTTCATTATATATACGAACAGTTTTATTTACTCCCACTTTGTGTAAATATTTTTTGTTTGCTATCTTAGTAAAGGGACTATCGGGTCAATACCACAACTAGAAAACTATAAATTACCTGCGAATTTTATTTGGGGATTATTTCTGCAGAAATTTCCTACGAATTTTCATGCGGAAATATGAAATTCCTAAATTCTAGATTGTTTTACATGCAAAAAATATTTCCCCTGAAAAATTGGTAAGTAAATTTAGCGCCATTTTTGTAAAATTATTACCTGGGGAATTATTTAGGGAAAATAATCTGCAAGTATAGTTTTCATAGTTGGTTGGTGATTTTTTGAAGGATTTACTTGGAACTATGCATACTTTATTTTTAAAAATATAATTTAATTGATTTTTTTCTTGAAATATAAGAATTTTTTAAAATTTGGAGTCCTTGGGAAATATTTTCTTAAATATATATTTATCAAAATTAAAAATGATAATAATATAAAAAATTGCAATGACACTAGAATAAATTTTATTGTTAAATAGTTACTATAATTTTAGGTTAAATAAATTATTATACAATAATATCAATTTAATACGATGTTGGAACATCACCACAAATGTCAACATCAATATGTTTAACTATTATATAATTAATATTTAATCTCACCAAAACCATAGATACCATTTTCTTATTTATTTATTTTTTATTTGAAATATACAAAGTATTGAAATTATATGGCTAGTTATTTTTCCGTTGGAAAAATAACTATTATAATTATAATTAATTTTGATTTAATATTATTTTATAGTAAATTGTGTATTATTGAATAAGTTAAACACTATTTTTAAGTAGAAAAAAAATCAATTATATACCTTATTAATGTGAAGTTTAATTATTCTCTCGTTGATAGAATTATATAAAATGAAAAATAAATAAATTTTACTTGTATATCCTGTATCCAATTGATATATTAATTTTTTACAAGCATTAAAAATGAAATAATGTCTCCATAGTAAATTATTAAATGATATTTATTTCAAAATATATAATTAATTATTTTAAAATATAATTATTAAAAAATAAATTTAAATTATAAATACCACACATACCTAATAGGATATACTATTAATTATTGATTATAACATCCTTGTACATTAAACTTATAAACATATTTATATTTTTAATTATTTGTTTATAAGAACTTTGTACGAATAATTTAAATTTTGCATGTGTTTAATATCTTAGTTATGGATATTATCTCATAGAAAGTGTAGGCACAAAAATTTCATGATATGTTGTGTGGTAGTGATTTATTTTAAATATATAAATAATTTTCATGTTTCATTTTTTAAAAGTTCAATCACATGAACTTTAGCCAATATTTTAAGATATATTTCGTTACCATATTAATATGAGATGACTTTATAGTTCTTGTTGTATAATTTATGAATATTAAAATTGTATTTTTAATATTCAATTAATTTAATTTAATTTAGCTTTAAAATTTAATTAAATCGGAGAAGATCACCAAAAATTAGTGTAATGTCTTTGGTACTTCTTGTACCACATCGATGGAAGAGCATAAGAATTTATTAGTATATATAATGTCAAGACTTAGAACATTGGGAGAATTGAGCAATTATGTATGGGGTGGGCACTGGGTAGTGGGTTGGGTTTAAGTTAACCATTTAATATGGGTGGGGACAATGGTATTAAATATAGTTAATCAAGAAGAGGTAGACAATGATACTATTAAATATGGTTAATCAAGAAGAGGTAGACAATGATACTATTAAATATAGTTAACCAAGAAGAAGAGGCGTTTGAGTTAAAATAAACTAAATGATTAATTACGAGATAATAATTATTATTTGCTTAAAAGAAATTTTCTAAAAAAATTATTAGAATATTTTCATGCGACTTTACGTGTGAAAAAAATGGTAAGAAAAATCCTATTTTGTTAATTTTTACCAAAAAAAAATTGGGATATTTTAAATATTTTTTGCGAGAAAAATCGCAAGTAATTTACCTGTGAAATATAATTCCCTAGGTAAATTACTTGGGGATTTTGAAATTCGCAGGAAATAATTACTTACGAAGGTTTTACTATCAGATTCATTTTGATAGGAAAATTCGCAGGAATGTTTCCTGCGAATTTTCGTATACAATCCCTAGGAAAATCCCCAAGTAATCTGCACTTTTCTTGTACGTTTCACTGCCAAGTGGATTGAATTATCCGGAGTAGACATTTTTTGTAGCTACACACGCTGAATTCTGATGCCATATTCTCTCATGCTTGATATCCAATTTCCCTTTTTTGCTTGAGAACACAAAATATGATATGATTGTCATTTACCATATTGACATATTTCTTGCGATGCATTTACAATGTGCTTATTACCACCACGGCCATGGTGCATATATATGTGTGTCTTCACCTCAAATATGTTTTTCATTTGTTGGTGATAGTTGATGAGAGTGTGATGCTCAGGAACGGACCAATGTTGGGTCATGAGGGTTCATATGAACCCACTTCATAAAAAAAAATTACACAATATATATAGGTATATTTGGTATGTCTTCTAAAAATTATTAGTGTAAATAAAATTTTGATCCCCTTAAACAAATGCTAGTCTTGATCCAGCGGTTAAGAGTGTTCGTTTTTGTAAGAGGAGGACATGAGTTCGGAACAAGTCAACAACACACAAAACTAACTTTCTGAATGAAACGTTTTTACTATGTAAACTAGGAGTAAATAACCTATTTTCTTGTGCTTGGCCTCATTTTTTGGATTAAATTATTTGTTTAAAAAAATATATTAATTAAGTAATAATTATATTTTTGTTAAACTTAATTAATAAAATTTAGTTATTTTAGCTTTTTATGATTTTTTTTTCTTCATACATTGAACCCGCTTGAAAAACGTTTTAGGTTCGCCACTGGTGACGTTGTGACTTTTTACAATTATCCTCAAAGATCTTGAATGGTTTAGGAATTCATTGTTATTTTTATTGTACTAGTTGATTGGCAAATTTTGATCTTGTAACAAACCGATTCACAACCTGATTATATGTAAGTCTCACAATTGCAATAACTGGTAGGTCCCTGGCTGACTTAAGCAGTCCATTGAATGACTCAGAACTGTCTGATGTCAGCAAGCCCCATCTCCTATCTTCATCCTTGTGCAATGTTCATTTGTCAAGATCGTTCTTCATTAACCACGCATATTCTTTCGCGTTAATTTCCTTGATCATCTCCATTTTTTTTTTAAATTCTTCTGAGTGTGATTTGCAGTTGCAACTACCCATAAAAGGTTGTTCAAAGGGGTATTTTTTGAATTTTTTTTTAAAAAAATCGACATTCAAAAATGTCTTAAACAAAAGCGATGAAATTCAAATGGGACTCGCCAATTTAGAGAATTATACACGGATAAATGTATTATGTGATGTCTATTTGATATAAATGTTACGCCTCTACGATCCTTGACAATGTACAAGTGCAAGTGATTCAAAAACAACGTCCATGTCTATATGATCTCATTCGCAACTGTTGCAAATGTCGAAGGTAATATTGAATTGTTATTGTCTGTTGCAATTGCAATCAACAACTTGATATCATCCTTTAAATAGGCATGTGTTCCTCAATGCATGATTTGAAAGTCTAGAACACATAGTTGAATATATTATCAACGACATCGACTCGCTGCTCTATTTTCCATTCAACTATTATTCCTGGATTGAAGTGTTTCAAAGCTTCCATGAACCTCGGCAACTCGATAAAGAACCCTCTCAAGTATCATAGACTTTTTCAAAAGCATGTTTGCGTTCAAGATAGGTCTTTCTTCTGCTTATTGAAATGTCATATGCTTTAAGAACAATTGTTTGACAATCTTTGGTAGGAAACCTGAAAATTAAAAATAATATTAATTATCAAATAAAAAACAATATTTCCTTATTAAAGTAAAATAATCTAAGGATAAAATAGTATCTTGGTGTTTTTTCTATATCAGTACAAAGGACATAAGCAATCATCTCAACATTCAAGTTGAAATGTCCTTCGCGGCACGTACCCATATCACATGTATGTTCTTTAATGTATTTTTCATTATCGATTTAATAGTAGAGTACTCCCTCGCTCTCTTTAAATGTAGAAGCCTAACTGCTCTTTGCAATTGTTTCTTTGAATTGAACAACATTCTTTTTTCAATATAAATAGCACTATTTATAAAATCTTATGGTTCAAGGCACATACGTTGTGATGTATATTCATTATGCATATCAACAAAGATATATGGACCATTTGGGAGATGATCAAGATAAGAAATTTCATGAGAACGAAACTTACGCATGCGTATTGTGGGTGATGTGACTACTAATTATTGAGTCGGTAGTGAAAAATATTCTTCGTCGTGAAACGGACTCATGGACATTGGCTTTGGTGATCGATTGGGCGTCAAAAATCCACCATCACTAGATGATGCCTCAAATGGAACAATATCTTCTGATATCTCTGCATTAAACAAATCATCACTATCACTAGTTGACGGTGAGCTGTAATTTGGAAGGTCACAATCATCGATATTCACAGGATCAATGGGTTCATCTTGCGTGATATTTTCCCTATATAAGTTTACCTCATACAATAAACTTACTTTAAAAAATATCCAGTGTTGGACGTACCGATAATAATCATCTGCATTAAAAGTAGGCAAGACATGAAAAATAAGGATGGCCCAACATTTTCCGTCATTTCAAAGTATGAGGGCTGACCAAAATAATTATTTAGTTCATAACTTGGAGCAATATTCATCTCATGCTGAGCTAAACCGCTACAATATAATAATAATAATAATAATTAAAAAAAAATCATATAAATTAACAAAAAATAGGCAAAATCAACAAATAATAATCAAAGTATAATTATTAAGCATTACTAGTTACTTTCATTAATAGTTTCGCTAAATTCAAAATCATGTCGATCGATAACAATATTTTGATAATGGGTCAGTTAGGAAATCATTGTATTGAGTTATGGGGAATCTATCATGGCTATTACGATTTTCTAATTGGGATGAACATCGAGCGATAAAGAAGAATGCCGTTGAGTAGTCTTAGGCTCCTTCTTAACAAAGATTTCCAACATTGTTAACTTGATTTGATCTATTTAGTCGTTTGGAACCCTCCAAAAGTCTGTCAACGATTCGTCATAATAGATAATCAGCTCTCCAAAATTTACTTGTCATTGTGATAAAAAAAAAAGTAGGGTATTTTTCAATTATAATCAATACTATTTATACCCATTTTTTTATAAATTGATGAAAGAAATTTTTCATATCGGACATTAAGTGAATACTTAGCATTGTGTTTGAGAGGACAATTATAATGAACAGTATTTCTGTCATGTATAATTTCACCATCCCAATAAATTGGAACTCTAACTTTTGGTTCAAAAGACTTTTTTGTGATTGAGATGAAGAAGAATAAAATATTAAAGATATTGAAGGTGTTATGTTTGAGCATCCTTAAATAGAGCTTGAAGGAATTTTGAGATTAAACAAAATAAATATATATAATGTAATATTTTTTTATTATTTTTATGATATGTTAAAATCAATATAATTGTATGACAAACACTGTAAAAACTACATAAAGAGACACAATTTAATGTCAAACAGAAAAAAAAAATCCTTTTTTGTAAAACATTAATTTTTTCTTCCACTTTAAAAAGTGAAAGAAAAACTTACACTTAAAAAGTGTAAGAAAAAATTACATTTTATATAGTGTAAGGAAAATTTACACTTTATAAAGTGAAAAAAATCAATTTTATGTTAAAATATAGACGTTAACGGACTAACGTCTATCGTTTATATTTTGGGTAAAACGGTATAAAAATTTACACTAAATTTATTTTAGTTACTTTTTAAAATCATGACTTATTTTGGTCAATTTTATTTTTTTATGGCTCAAATAGATTCCAAACTCATGCAGGGTGGGGCTGGGTGTGGTGGGATGAGTTAAAACTAAATTTTTTAAGCCCAATGCGGGTGCGGGGCGAGGGTGGATTTGAAAGAACACCAAGTCATTTATCATTTTTATTTTTTATTTTTGTGTCTCTCTTTAGTCCAGAAAAGCATAAGCTTAGAGTTTAATTGATATTTTATAATTTGTGTTCGAATATGTTTAATTATTTATGCCAATGTGATTCAGTTAGTCAAGAAACGCAAAAAATAAAATAAAAAATTATCTTCTTAATCGAACTGGCCATAAGGCTTTATTCATATGTTGGGATAAAAAATGCAGTATTATTTAAGTGATAAATAGAATAAAAATGGATGATATTATTAATTAAAGATAAGCAATTACTTAATTTTAAGAGATTAGACAAGCAATTAGGAAATGTCATTAGAATCATTTTTTTCAAATAAGTCACGAATAATTTAGTAGTTGAATTTTTTTTACAGTTAGTAACATTAACAAGGCAATAACACGAGCATTATAACTTAATATTATGTATTTTAACTAATTAACAAAATGAATAGAGAGAAAATCTTAAGTGGAGCGGGCGAGACGCGCTTATATGAGATGGAGTGGAGCAAATTAAAATTTTAAAAAATTGTTATGAAGGGCAGAACAAGTTGATTTTTTTATCGGTTAAATTCAACCCGTCCCGTCTCAATCCATTGCCTTCCCTAGGGATGTCAATAGGGGGTGGGGGGTAAGCCTTGACCTATTAACATTTTGGCCTGCCCTACCCTACCCCGTTTAGTGTTTTTTTTTAAAATCAACCTGCCCCACCCTGCCTCACCCTGCCCAGCCCCGCCCCGCCCCGCCCCATTACAATAACAGTGCAAGACCCCAAACCCATCAAGATACGTGAGTTTTTAGCTGTATCAATCTTCATAAATCTGAGAAAATTGAATATTGGTAAGTGCTGGTAGGAATTGAAGGAGTAAACTTGAAATTTTGATTTTTTTTTGTGCAGGTAGCAAATTTATTATTCTGTCACAATTGGAACGTCGAAAAATATCAAATCACACCTTGAATTACAACTATTAATTAATCACTAAATTACAAAACAACAAAATTCCAAAAATATTACTCCATTAATTTCAAGTGACTGTGACTATATAATTTTATTTTATTTTTTGGTGAAGTAATTAAATTGCATTAGAAAGGCATCAAGAAGATGCAAAGGTTACAACTAAAAATAAAGTTGCTTCAAACATGAAAATAACATGAAGCTAACTATGCAAAAAATTGTAAAGCAACCATAAAGATAAACCCCCGTAATGAAACCAAGAAATGGAAAAAAGAAATCCAACTAGTACTTTAAGCTGCAGAATCACAGTCTTAGGAGTCGAAAAGTCCCCAAATCGTTGAGGTTTTTTCAGCTTTCTTCACCGATTCTTCTCCTCTAGCTATCTCATCCTTCATTTTCAGACCTTGCCCTGCGGTGCCCTAACCCATTAAACTTTTTCTAAAAAAGAAAAAACTTCAGAATATGACAAACATCCATATATATTCAAGAAAAATAGCTACATTTTATTTTTTTCATGTTATATGGATATAATTAGATTATAAATAGCAAACTTAATTATATACAAATAAATAATTTTTATATATATATTTAATATAATAAATAAATATTAAATAGGAAAGTAATTATTGAATGCCTAATTAATTATGGCAGGCACATTTGTGATCTTTTCCCATGTTTACCATCATCAAATTTTTCTATTTCATCAATATTCATACATCACATACTTTCTGATTTTTTCCCCCCCAAATTCATTCAAATTCAAGATCCTTTACATCACCGCAAGAGCAATTTTTGTGATTTTGTATCCATCAGATATCTTCTAATTGCATATTTATCTCGTTTTTATGAACATTATATATCTACACATCTACACTTTCTTCTATTTTCATAGGGTTTTGATTCAAGAATTTGTTTATCCATTTCAATGGCTGAAATTAATACTCTGAGGAGGGTTACGAGAGATATACATTTATTTGACAAATTGTTGGATGAACTACCTTCTTTTGATTTGTGTATTACTCAACAAGAAGTCAAAATTTCAGGCTCTACTGCTGCAATGGAGAACGAAAGAAGAACAAAAAAGGTTAATGACCATATACCCTTAAATCTGCTTGAAAAAATCGAACATACAAAATTAATAAAGAAGAAAAAAGGTTCAAAAGTGAAAACTAATCTTGAAAAAAAGGAGAAAAGTCAACAATATTGATTCAAGTGGGTGAGAAAAAAGAACAGTCGAGCAGAAACAAGAGGGAAATGAAATTGAGATTTGTATGCTTTATTTTTTTTAGTTTAATGTCATTTACTTATATATCTCAACACATGTATTGTGTGTCATTGTCATTATATTATGAATTGTCCTCTTGTATTAAAATTGTTAGAAAATTTGATTTCGTATGCATGTGTATAGTTGTTAAAAAATGAGTACGAGAAGAACATGAACAAAAAAGAGATTGAGGGTTCTTTGATTGTCAATTTTGTATATAGTAGAATACTTATATACATAGACATTTGTATCATTATATAACCACAAGTTGAATTGTTGATCTGTGAATACAATTATATTTGAATACATAAGTACTCTGTCAAATTTAAAGTTGATTAGGGAATTCAAGTATAGTTGGATACATCCATACAATATTGTTGGCCTTTTCAAAAATTTATTTACAAGAATACTTATACAGTTTGATACCCACAAATTGTATCTTTTTTTGCTCGTGTGTCTAATGTATCTATACTTATACAGTTTGATACCCACAAATTGTATCTTTTTTGCTCGTTTGTCTAATGTATCCATATTTTTGCTTACTAACAGTGTTGAATGTATCTATATTTATATACATAGATACTTGTATTGTTATACAAGCACAAGTTGAAATGTTGATTTGCGAATACAATTATATCTAGATAGATAAGTACTATATCCAAGATAAAAAGTTGATTAGGGAATACAAGTATAGTTGTATCCAACGTATTCATTTTTGTGTTTAACAACAACGTATTCATTGTATTCTATATTGGTGCATTCATTTTTTGTTTAACTAGTGTATCTATTGCCATGTAGTTCACCTATTCAAAATTGAAATACTTAACCTTCATTCACAAATTACAATTTGCTTACATATAATAACTTGAATTAACAAAAAAAAAAAATTAATACCTTTACGACGCCAGAATAAGAATTATGGAGACAACAAGAAAATTGAGTATGATGTATCACAATTTTTGTTAAACTGATAAATAATATAATATGATATGTCTTTAAATGAGTAATTTTCAGTTATAAAGTTAATTATGGGAAGTTCCTCATTGTATGGACGTAATGTAAGGATAGTGGGTTATATTTAGAGTCAATTCTTTATTTAGTTTGTTGTACTTAAAGATGTATTAATGTATAAATAAAATAAATAAAAAACTATACAAAAATACAGCAAAAAAGTGATATAAATTGTAGTCATTTATTGTAAATAACATACTTATAGCTATTGATATTCATTAACCCTATAAATATAGTTATTTTTGTAAGTTACTCTAAATAATTTGCCCTGCCCTGCCCTACCCAGCCCCGTTTAAAGCTTCCCCTTCCCTGCCCTATTAAGGGTGTGCCTTGCCCCGCCCTCCCCCAATTGCCTTCCCTACTCTCGCCAGTCACCAAAGTGATTTAGTAACATATGACTGAGTTACAATGTCTATTCCTTAATGTAGTCGATGATATGATGCAAGGAAATTGTAATTAAATTTGACTACTAGTTACAAAGTCTATTCCTTGATGTAATTGATTGAGAATTTTCCCCAAATACACATACCTCTTAGGCATCGTTTGAAGGGATGTATAAAAGAATAAAATACTAAATAGAGCATATTAATAATGTTTGTATTAGTTGGCCTTATTTATTTTTTTGGTTTCCCATCCGGTGTCCGGAGCCCACATTGGAGTTTCGAAGGCAATTAGATCTTTAACCATGCTAATTAACATACATTAAAAGCTTTGCATTACTATTATATAATAAGCACTTGCTCAGAATAAAATCTTCCTGATTCCCCCAGCAGATCAGAGGGAATGTGATCTCTGCTCAATTCACTACAAAATAATTTAATTTTCTATGTATATGCTACACCTATATACTATTGTCTTATTTAACCCCTTTTCATACACCTCCACTCTGCATTCTACAATCTCACAAATCATTCTCTTCTTCTCTCTGCTCAAACAAGCTTCGATGTTGGACGTTAATTGGATATCGCTTCTGCATCCTTGTCGTTGGGAAGAAAATTAACTTATCTGCCTCAGCCGGAACCCAACTGCAATCACCACCAATATAAGTGCTCTACACTAATCATAGTATTGCGTATGTGGAAAATGAAATCTACATAGCATACCTAAAACGAGTGACCAAGTGGTGTAGGAAAACAGAGAGTTCCACTCTAGCAAGCTCGTAACCAGGACAGCGACGAGGTCCCCCACCAAATGGTGTGAATACGTTAGGTGAGCTTGTCGGTCCTGCACTATTCTGTACATTTTCACACATTTTGATAAATGTTTATTCACGTGAGTCAACACTTGTATTCAGATTTTATATGGAATAGATTGAGATGGATATATTAAAGCACCTGCCACCTCCATGGATCAAATGTACGCGCATCTTTGAAATGTTCATGGTCTAGATGAACAGCTCGGAAAGAAGCAAAAACCTTCCAACCTTTGGGAATGGTATAACCTGAAAGAAAATCATAAACTTCAACTGTTTTAGTGCCAAATGTCGATCATATCTTGTTGACATAGTAATAGAACTAATCATATTCCCCAAACTAATGACATTAAACGAGAACATCTTATTAACTGATACGGATTTTACTCTTCACATGTAAGTTCAAAGTATTGTATTCCATATTGGAAGTGTCATGTTATAAACATATCGAGAGAGAAACACTACAACATTTAGTGGCAATAGATTTTCCTTTTAGCAACAATTGAGTTAATGTCATTTATTGCATCTAGAGTCGCTAAAGCCTTTAGCGACATTTGTACAGTGTTGGTTATAAATATCATATTATATTATTGCCGCAAAATTCTTTATTTGTAGAGAAATCTTCCCTTAAACCACAAATAAGGTAATGACAACTTACCTTTGATATTTATGTCAGTCATGGCTCTCCTGAACACTCCGCTAATTATGTTAGCGATTCGTAGAGTTTCATTAACAACCTGAAGATGAAATCATAGACAAACTGATGACATGAGAGCATAATAGATTATAATGTGTAAGTTGAGCTTGATTTTGTTGAAGTAATGCACTTACACATTGAGTGAAGGGCATTGACTTGTAATCTTCCCATTGTAAAGACTCAACTTCACCTTTTCTTAACCTGATCTCCTCGTGCTCTTCCTGCCAAAACACGTTCAATTATAATTATAATCAATAATTCATTTTCGCCGACTTCCTGGCTAGTGATTCTTTAATATGTATAATTCTTGGCTAATGATTCTATTAAAATGATTTTTTCCTCTATAGACAATATGATCCAATCTCATGATCAATAATGATCTTCTTTTCCTGTGTCAACTCAAATTTACCAAGAGTAGATTGTTTGAATAAATTATAATACTCTTCTGTTCGTTCACTTTTAATTGTCCCATTTTAACATATGAAGAGAACACACCATTATTCATTCCCAAATCAATTTTTGAGACTATACACCAACTAATTTAGGTATTATGATAAAAACATGCATTTCATTTGTTATTTCTAAAGAAGCGTACAAAATCTATTATGGATAATGCAAACAAGTAAGCTAGTGAACGCTAAATTACCCAACCAAAATTAGAATTACATAAAGCAACAAAGAACAAGTCCCACCCTCTGTCGGAATGACCTGGCTACATTTGTCAATTGAACCACATACTCATCACTTTGCCAACTAAATCCTTAAACCCAGAACACAATTATTAAAGCCCTTTTCTCATCCAATCAGCGCGCGTGTAATAGACTCGATCACACAAATTAAGTGTTAAAAAACTAAAAAAATAAAATAGATCAATTTTCTAACAATTGTTTTCACTAAATTACCCTCAATCAAAATATGCATCTTTCTAAATTGGCATAATGTGTAGTTAGGTGAAAAATACTCACTTGAATAAATAAGGGTAAGGTTAGGAAAAAATAATCTCTTCTTAATTATTTGAAAGAAATGAAAACATTAAAAACATCAAATAACATAAAGAAATGAAGTTGGGTGTATGTGTATCGTATAGGACAGGAAAAAGAAGAAAAAACAAAGTCATTGGGATGAAGGAGTAGGAAAAGAAAAGTTAAAAATGTCATTAAATCAGAGCAGACACAGTAGTCTCAACTTTCAACCCTCCTTAGAAATTTAGCTCTTTTACTTTTTTCTGACTTCTAATCCCAGATCAGCCACACCATTTTCCTAAAGTCTTCCCCTTTTTTCAATCATTTATTTATTACTCCTCATTTCTTTTTTATTTCACTCATGTTTATTAATTTTACTTTGAAAATCTAAGTTTGACAAATAGTAGTAGTTTATGTACTCTTTTGTTAGTTTGTTTGTTGATTTTGGCTTGACATGAAATTTAAGAAATTAAAATATTTAAATATTGAGATCTTCAATTAAAAAAATGTGTAGAATATACTAAAAATGTCGTTTTATCTTGTGAACTTAACCAGGAAAGTTGAAATTAACAAGTTGTCAAAAAAATATTCATTTTGAAATGAACTAAAACAAACAAATCAAAACCAAGGGGAATGGTAGTAACTCAATGATAAGAGTAATATTGAAAAAAATAGTAAATCTCTCTTGATTTACTAAAATGAACAAATTTTAAAAAATTGTTTTCTGTATAAGGGACAAGTAAAAATAAGTGGGAGAATTTCTCCGTGCAAATTAATACATTCATATTTTACTACACAAAATCTAATTAAGAAGAAAACAAACTTCGGAATATACCAAGTTATATAAGAGTTTTGAAGCTTGTAATTTAAAACGTGTCATGATTAGTGTGGTAATAAAAAGTTCTCATGAAAGATAAAATAAAAAGTTTGAATTAGTTATTTTAAGGCGGAATGACCTGGGAGACCCTTGTATTTGGCTCCGTTTGTAAGTTCGATCCTCCTACTAATCAATTTGCCAACTGAACCCCTAATGTTTAGGGGTTCAGTTGGCAAATTGATAAGTAGGAGGGTCCAACTTACAAACGGAGTCAAGTGCAAGGGTCTCCCAGGTCATTCCGCCTTATTTTAATAGAGAAAGATACTATTTTTTTAAAAAAACTAATAAATAAATAAATTTAGCTCAATTTTTTCAAAAGAAAACAAAAAGGCAAACATAGGCGTGCAGGAGTTTGGTCATTTTTTTCCCTTTATTCGACAGAAACATATAGACCCTATGCTTCTGCTCTTCTTAGACTATATTCTACACCCTTTACTTTCGCTTCCTATTTTTTTACTATATGTCACATGTCTTGGAGGATGTTTAGATTTGGCTTAGCGCCCGTTTGAATTGGCTTAAAAATTGGTCAAACTACTTTTAAGTAGTTTTTGACTTCTGAAAATGTTTAGCAAATATAAAAAATTACTTAAAATAAGTTACGAAGTGTTTGGCAGGATAAAAAATAACTTAAAATAAGTAAAAAAATGACTTAAAATAAGTCAGAAAGCAAAAGTAGATCTTCCCCTACTTTTTATTTTTTGACTTAAAAGTCATTTCAATTTGACTTTTTATTTTTGACTTAAAAGCTACTTTTTTTAAGTCAATTCAAACGGGCTCTTAGTTTAAATATTCTTGATTTATAAGTTTTTTAAATATATATATATATATGGTGTTTAGAAAAAGATAAAAAGTACTTCACCGATCCCTAATTACTTGTTCAATTTTGGATTGACACATCTACTAAGGAAACAATTATGGTATAGTGAGTTTACTATTTTATCCTTATTAATTATGAAGTGGATGAATTAAAATTTAAAATTTTAAAATTTTCAAGAAGTTCTACCTTTTTCAAAATTAATTAATTGAGGGTATAATAGATAAAAAAAATTGTACTTACTTGATTTGTCAAAATTGACAAGTAAAAAAGAAAAGTCCATAAGTAATTAGAGACACGGAGTATCTTTCTAATTGTTTGACTTTTTTATGCCCAACTTTATAATTTTGAACTTATTTTTATTCCCAAACACTTGCAAAAATAAAAAATCAAAAACTACTTAAAATAGGTTAATTCAAGCCCACATCTTAACTTTTACTCTTTAAGTTATATTCACTATTTCTAAAAAGTCAATTCAAACATCCATCTTAATTTTAGAGGGTATTTGAATTAACTTTTTCTAAGTGGCTTATATTAGGAATCCCCAACTTTTGGTTTCTTTATACCTTTTTTTTCAACATTCAAGTTGTTCTTTTTAAGCACTTTTTGCAAACTCAAACCCTTTCAAAACTAAAAAAAATGGTTAAAAGTCAATAGCCTCTAAAAATGAGTTTTAGTACCCCAACTATACTCCAAAGAAAGATTAACATCAACAATCAAACAATTTTTCTTCTACTTTATTTAGTACATTTTTTTAATAATCTTAATGTCTAAATAGCTTTCGTACATTTCAAACTAATTCCATGAAATATATATCACCTCCGATCAATAGTGGAAAACACTCTATACAGACATTGAAAAGTTTGACCCCCATGTTATGGAATCTTTCCGTTTTGGGAGCACTTCTCTAGGTACACTTACAAATCTAAAAGACAGAGTAATACTGCTTTTACTACTTGAAAGTACTATTTCTTTATTAGAAGCGAAAAATTTTTGAGTGCGCGCAGGTAAAATTCCGCTCATATGCAATAGCTCGCAAATTGTATAGAAGAGGTCACCCGCACTAAACAAACCTTATATTCGTGACTATTATTTATTTTAAAAAAAGAAAGACACTTTTCATAGCGCTTAATGAAATAATTTAATTTTAATAGTTGAGCTTGTTGACGTGAGTCTACCAAACCAGGAAAGAAGTATCTTAATTACAAATCTTCTTAAGAAAGATCTATTTTTAATAAGAATAGAAATGGAAGTATATAAATAAAATATAGATAGAAAGTTAAATAAAGTAATGGGTATTATAAAATGGTAGAGTGGGTATGGGATTGAATGTGAACTTGGATGCACGTGTGATGTTGATACAACAAAGAGTGAGGACACATGGGGCTACCCAACGGTCCTTTTTTTCAGTACCAATTGCCAATTTCTCGTCTTTGTCGGCCACAAACACCATCTTATGAATGCTATGCATTTTTTTTCAAGTTTAATTATTCCAAATTACATACGTACTAAACCTTTTCTTTGTATAAAAAAAAAATAACATACAAGATTTTCTTCTTTTTTATTTTTTTTTATGAAATCCGTCGTCGGCTATTTTTTATGGGTGCACATAGACCCGCACTGGACAAGCTTTAGTGTGATGAGCTCAACCCAAAAGGCTCAAGTATTTTTTTTTGGGGGGGGGGAGGAATACTGAAAGCGAGTGAATATATTGAATGATTTACTAGCTAGATTCGGATCACTAGCTGAAAAAAATAGCTACCCTCTTTGACATTTTCCCCTTCCCAAAAACAAATGGAGATAAACTTAAGAATTCAAAAGTAGTTTACAAATAACAAAAAGTTACAGAATGTTGTTCCTCGAGTACTCAAGTGTAGAAAAATAAAGTATTGTGGTACGTAAATCAAGGGTCGGTGACTAACGGATCTCCATTTCCTCAACTTTATATAAGAGACACATAAAATGGAGGACGGAACAATTGTAGTTTTAGATTTAAAAATATAGCTAAATTCTCTTTTGATCTTATGGGGAGGAGTAGAGGACATTAAAGATGAAGATGATCTTTTGAGAACAAATCATGGGAACATTTATAAATCTAACCATAGTTTAGATCTAACTTTAGTTAATCAAATCTACATCATTAATATTAAAATTGGACATATGTCATCCATCCATCCAAGTAAGAAGTTAACAAAATGGAGATGAAGACAATGAGAGAAAAATGGATAGGAGCCGGAAAAGTATATAATTTTGTGGAAGAAATATTCCTTGATTTGTAGTTGTACAAATGACTTAAGACTATTAATCAGAATTGTCAATTTGCTTGGATGAGAATTTAGATGAGTAGATAATTCGTCTAACAGGTCAAACATGTGGGTAGCAACTTTAGGGTCCACTACACAAATTATATCATCCATTTAATTAATAATATTCTCTACGCAACATTCTCTTATATACTAAGAATCATATAGTTAAAATCATTAAATTCTAATAAAGTACTTCGACATACTTTATTTATTTTCACCTCATCTGTGGCAATATAGTACTTATGAGTAATATTATTTTCCCCTTAAATTAAATATACAAGGAATGAAGTACTTAGGTACTCTCTCCGATCCAATTTTAACTGCACGAAAACTTATTCAAAAGATACTATTTTTCTCGGTTTCATCGAAGATAAAATGGCAAATTATTTGAAGTAAAAATGTGATTAAAAAGAAAAATATAAGTTATATAAACACGAATAATAAAGAAGATTAGAATGGGACCGACCTTAAGTTGTGAGAGAGCATGGGGTGTCTCGGTGAGGAATTTGACAGCAAGGGTCATGATGGTAGAGGTGGTTTCATAGCCAGCAACAAGCAACGCCAGTATAAAATCAACAATTTCCTCATCGGAAAATCCTCCTCCTTCAACTCCGGCGGCGCCATCTCCTTCAAACAACGACTCCAACATATCATTCTTTCTCTCTCCTCCTTCTCTCTCTTTCCTCCTATCTCTCACTACTAATCCCAACGCCTCCGCTACTTTAGTTCTCGCCTGAATTACAAATAATCTATATATGATTATTCATAACAACCAAGCTAAGTTTATTGGATAGAACTGAAGTATATACATACTTGAATGGCCTTGCGGTAGGTGGATGAGAAAATAGGTAAAGGAATACTGAAGAAACCTTCAATAACAAGCATATACTCTTTCATCAGATTTTCAGTCCACTCACATGGATCAAAACTCATCAGCTGCTTCACTGTTAGATTAAACGTTATCTGCACATCCATCATCATGTTAAAACTGAATTACATTTTCGAAAAAAAAAAAGGCATGATAACATCACATTCTTCTTTCTATGGACATGTCACATGTGTTATCATCATAATTACAACCATCTTTACTTATTACCAATACATAATAATACTCTATGTCTCCATTAATTAATTTGGAAAAATACACTTAAGTTATGATACCCCACCACAAACCTTGGAAATCTGACTCATCTATGAATTTCTTATTCTCTAATCCATCAAAACTCAACACTCCCTTTTGCGCCGAATTGAAAAAAATAAAGAAATTACTCAATTATTACCTTTTTAGCCTCGTCCATGAGGAAAACCCGGCCGGTCCAGGAATCCAAATTAAGCCTAACCAACCGATCTATATCGGCCAACAGATGGTCTTTAAGGATGGAAGAATTAGCAAAACTCATAGTTAATGAATGCATTCTTTTGTGTAGAGTTCCTCTCATAAGCAACAGAGAGTACCTCCCAAGCAAATTCTGTATCGAACCGGGATAGCTGGACTCAAAAAGCCGGCCTTCATTCTGCAAAATAAACCGGTTCGTTTCCGGGTCAGCGGAGAAAACCGTCGGTTCACCAAAAACATGGGTGGTGAAAATGTTGCCGTATTTAGAAACTCGGTCATCGATGAAGGGTTCAGGATTTTCCGTCTTGTAGGCAGAAATTAACTGGAGGGTTTCTCCGATAAAGGGCAGGCCAAGGGTTCCCGGTGGGAGTCGATTTTTACGCCGGCGAAGATGAGCCACCGCCATACCCCGGACGAGATAAAAGGTGAAAACAGAGAGAAAAAGATAGAGAAAGAGATTGATGGCGTCCATGTTAATTAATTGTATACAAAACGCTCAGTGGATGGATGCCTACTTATACACTAGTCACAACGGTGAAAACATGAAAATGAATTAATTGACAACAAAAGGTAATTTTTTTATTAATAGAAAATCAATCAATTGACAAAAAAGGGTAATTTATTAATGGAAAATAAATAAATTGACAAGAAAGAGATCAGGGTTTTATAAAAAGGCACTGTGAAAACGCTTTAGCTAATTTAAAAAGCCCCTTTTAAGTATTTTTATAAGGATTTAATTTTAAATTAAAATTATATACGTCAAAAATTAAAAGTCAATTCAAATATATTCTTAGAATCTGTTTGGATTGACTTAAAAGTTAATCAAACTTAATTTTAAATTATTTTTAATTTTTGTGAGTGTTTAGCAAAGTTAAAAATAATTTAAAATAAGTTTACGTTGACTTAAAAAAGTTAAAAATCAAAAGTAGAAGTTTCCTTACTTTTTATGCTTTGATTAAAAAATTATTTAAGTTTGACTTTTTATTCTTTTAATTTAAAATCTATCTTTTACTAAGTCAATCTAAACGGGCTCTTAGTTCTGTGATAATTATGTCTTAAATGTTTGATTGTACATCTTAAACATATCTTGACGTCTAATATTTTGGGGAAATCTAATAAGTCTTATAAAAATTATATGTTAAATTCTTTAGTTAAATCTTTTTATCCTTATAATTTTAAAAAAAGTGAATGATATTTAGTAATTTTTTTATTTATAAAATGAAGAAAGTTATAGGTAATTCAAATAACAAGTTATATCATTACTTATTTACTAGTAATTGAAAATGTCGCAAGAGTGAATATCGCTATTTAAAAAGAAATACATAGTCGAATTTTATTTTTTTATTTACCATTGATCTTCATGTTTTTGTTCGATATCTTAAAATTATCATATTTTATTATTTCATTATTTGAAGCATTCTATTTTTCTTTATGAATAAGTGATGTTTTGATTATAATACTTATAATTTATTGATTAATATTTTTAGACAGGTAAAACTGCATAGTATGAGATCATCTCTAACTCAAATTTCTATTTTTATCTCCAAATATAAAGAATCTCTATATATTTAGAGAAAATCAACTCCAACCCACAACTTTATTTTTCACTCCAAAAAAAGGATCTTCTATTATTTCTTCAATATTATATTTTTATTTTTATTTCATTTATAATTTTCTATTTTATAAATAAAATCATTTTTTTCTTTTTTGACATAACCACCTTATATAATTTATGAAAAACGATCATATTTGCCCTTGTATTCTAAGAAAGGAGTTGTATTTATTCTTAGTCATACTTTTTTGATATATTTGTCTTTGTCGTCCAATTTTAGGCACATATTTATCCTTGAACAATTAAATATTATGCCACCACTTTTATTATCTTACGTGTCGCTTACATGTGTTAGAGTTTTGTCTTAATTCTCTTACCATATTTTAAGTTTTATCTTTTTCTTAAATGAAAATCAAATTATTACCATAAATGCATGAATTTTTCCTAAAAGGAAAACATAATTCTCTTCCATATTTGGTTTATTTTTTCCTTAGAGTAAAACTTTGGAACTCTATAAATTGAAGACTCCTCTTCTTATATCAAGAACACAATAGAATCCACAATGTAGTCGTTTAGAGAATTTTGTTTATGGGGAGATTTTCTATCTACAATTTTAATATTTTTATTAGTTTTTAATATGTATGTCAATTGGTCAAATTCCACATAATAATAATTTAATTTATGGTATAAATTGTTTTCATCTGATTTATCGATGTCATGATTTGCAATTGTAAGTTTTTGCATGACGCCCTAATTAATTTCGAACCCAACAAATGATATTAGAGCACATGGTCCAACAATCCTATGGCTCAACAAGATATAGGTTCAACGCGGTTTCGAATCAATTTGCAACTAATTTGATAATTAAGAAGATCTTTGTCCAAGATACATGTGGAGAAGAGATTTAAGCAATATTTTCTACATTCTTGTTGCTGCATCTTTGAAAATAAAAATAAAATATTTTAAAATCATTTTAACCTTTATACTTGAAACTTTATTTTTAACCATGACAATCAGCACTGATGAAGACTATGTGAAGAACGAAGATTATCATGCATGTGAAGAAGGTGGTCAAGTTTTATCAAGAAAATCCAGCCAAAAAGGGATATTTGTTAGGGTATTGCCCTGATTTTCTTACCATATTTTAAGTACTATTTTCTCCTTAAAGGAAAGTAAAAATATTACCACAAATGCTTGAATTTTTACGAAAAGAAAAACATAATGTTCTTCCATATTTGGTTTATTTTTTCCTAAGAGGAAAAGTTTGAAACTCTATAAATTGAATACCCCTCTTCTCATATCAAGAACACAATATCATCCACAATGTAGTCGTTTAGAGACTTTTGTTTATGAAGAGATTTCCTCTCTACAATTGTAATGTTTTTTTTTATTAGATTTTAATATGTAGGCCAATTGGCCAAATTTCATATAATAATATTTTGATTTTTAGTATAACTTTTTTGTCATATGATTTATCGATGTCATGATTTGCAATTGTATGTTTCCGCATAACGCCCTAATCACTTTCGAACCCAACAACATGATTCCTATATGGATACATTTTTAATATAATTAAAAATTTACTTTCTATTTAATAGTTTATCCGATCCACTTAAATAAAATCCGATCCGCTTAAATAAAATTCAACCCACCCAATTTGAAAATCGTTTAACTCGTACTTCAGTACTTATCATATCGCATCACTTTACCCATCAAAAACATCCGTAGAAAAACATATATAGAAAAATAACTTAAATACAGAGAAAAGAGCAACATTCATGTTTTATTAAGGGAGAAGGGTCAAAAATACCCATCAACTTTGTTTTATTGATTGATTATGCCCTTACAGTTAAAACAAAGTTATTATTACCCCTATCATTACCAAACTTGTCACATGTACCCCTCAATTGGATGGAAAATCCCAAATTAACAAAATTATCCCGATTTATTTAAATTAACCAATTTTAACCCGATTCGACCCATAAAATGATATAACCTATCTATGTTCATCTTCATTTTTAACCTAATTTATCTGTCTCCCTATTTCCTACTTCCTACTGTTCATCTTCATCACTTCCTTGAGCTTCAAATCAAACATTCTTCTTCGCCTTCTTTTCTGTTTTTTCCGCAACTCACGTCTCGGGCATCATTATGCCATTACAGACATCTCTTCAATACCTCATTCTTTTCCTTAGAACCTTCCTTAAATTCGATACTTCCAACAACGTTAAATTTGAAATCTCATTAATTATCGCTGATACTCTCCCTGATGGAGCCAACTTTGATTCGTGAGCTGATGTTGTGAAATTTGAACTGATTAACAGTTTAGTAAAGCTGTAGAAATGGGTTTCAGAATTTTTTTGAATCTTGGACTGTGGAATTGTGAATGCACATAAGGTGTTTGATATGTGGAAATAGTTCTGGAATGGTGATACAGAGAATTAGAAATAAATCGATTGAAACATCTCATGATTATGGCATAAAAGTTTCTGACTGAATTGCTAGGGCTTTGTAATGGTGCCGGAACAGTGATTACGGCGACGATGGGTTTAATCGTCTGGAAAGTAGAAAGGTTGGGGAAGTTGAGGTTTTAGGCTTACTTGTATTTACTTAATCCCATAAGGTTATGGAAATGTTATTCATGTCTTTAAAAATGTATTTTCCTCCATTATTTTTTGCCTTGATGTTTATATGAAAAAGATGAAGATGAACAAAGCGGGTCATATATTAGATGGATTGGAATCGGGTTTAAATTGGTTAATTTAAGTAAATCGGGTTATTTTTGTTGATTTGGGGTTTTCCATCCAATTGAGGGGTACATGTGACAAGTTTGTAGACGGCAGGGGCAAAAATAACTTCATTTTAACGGTAAGGGTATAGTCAACCAATAAAACAAAGTTGAGGGGTACTTTTGACCCGTTTCCCTTTTATTAATCATAATTGCTAGTTGATTTCACAAGTTTGAATAGAGAGGGAAGATGATTATGTAGTTTTTTTACCACAAAGACTTATGACTCTTCACATATAGTTAGGGCTTAAGTCATCGACGACCCCTTAAAATTGTTCGCATAATTCACTTAGACACCTCAACTAAGACTTGTACCTATTGAACACCTCTACCCCTTCAAATTTGAACCAATTGAACATTTTTTTGACGATAAACTAAAAGTATAAAGTGTGTGAAATACACTCGCGATGACATGAAAATTTGACGAATTAAATACTGACATCTGGTATTTTGAGTCCAAAAGTTTATTTAAAATATATTATAAAGTAAAAGAAAAAGAAAAAGAAAATTATTTTTAAGTTAAAAACTATAAAAGAAATCTTGTAAATACCCTGCTATTCCATCGGAGTCCAAAACTCCTCTCCTTCTACGGTGCCCCACAGCCAACACGGCAACCCATTTCTATAAATATGATATTTTTGAACCTTCTTGGTTCATCTGCAATAGAGAATTTAAGCAAAAGGATGAAAATTTATTGCTATTTTTGCTGAGTTGGGTAGAGTTGGCCATAAGTGATAAAAAATAATTGGCCAACCCAAAGAATGAGGTTTGAGCGTGGACTTGCATCGTGCCGCAACGTTAACTAAGGCGCTGATTGGGAGGCAACCCACGTTTCTATTTACTTTCTTTTTGAGTTTGAAATAATGGTGTGTTGATTGTGCATGTCAAAGTGTGGAAGGTGTTTGAAAAGTGCAGGTTGGCGAGCTAAAAATCCAGTTGGTGACTCGCCGAAGAGGTCTGCAAGCTCGACTTGGACCGCCGTTGGACTCAAGACATTTTTAAATTGGAGTCTGTAAAACTCAGTGAGCCCAGGAGCATATTAGCGAATCACCGACCAGGTCGGCGATCACGATTTTATCCGCCGTTTGTATCCCCACATTATGTGGGGTCTTGTAAAACTCGGTGAGATAAGTACCAACTCGGCGTATCACCGAGTGGGTCGGCGAGTAAAACTTATGTCGCCGAATAGGCAAGAACTGGACGATTTTTAAAGGCCAAAGGCTTAAATTTTCAAACTCTTTCACTATCCTCACTTTTGAACTTCCCAAACTCACACCCACACAATATTTTCCGTATTTTTTCATTTTTATCTCGTATTAGTCATCAAGTTTATATTCGGAGTTGGATTCTCTGCCGCCTAGCTTTTCAACTTGTTTTATCGGCATCTAAGGTTGGTTTTCCGAGCCCCTAATTCATTTTTAGCGATTTTTACTCTTATGCATTGATTTTATCTTAATGATGTGTGCTGGGTCTCTCTGATCGTAATTGTATATGTGTGCTTGTTTTAAATTCAAATATTTTGCCCAAAATGCCTTTCTTGTTGAAATTCCTAAAATTTTCGTGCTTAAAATTGATTAAAATTGTAGGGTTGTGCTTGCATGTTGTTGGGTCTAGTCGGGTGAAGTTTAAGTAACCCGCATTTGTGCAAAATGACGTAATTTACCCAATGATGGAGCGGTTGACGTCATTCTTAAGGGCAAAGTCGTCAAATGACCAATTTTGGCTAAACCGAGAGAAGTCTGAGTATCCTGGGGGGAATGGGTAGTATGGGTCTAGGTTTAATTGAATGGATGCATGGTTTAATTTTATTTTCGGGGCTTGCGGGGTTGAATTTAGAAGTTGGGGTTGACAGTAGGCACGTTGAGTCGTTTGGCGAGCTGGGTCGACGTCGCCAAACCACTCGGCGGTTCGCCGAATCCCCCTTATCGCCTTTAATTTCATGCTAAATTTGGAGTTCAGGTTCTGCAACTTTCGGCGAGGAGCCTGAGTTTGCCGAGTGCACTCGGCGACTCGTCGAAAGTCCTTCTTGATCGCCCTTTCTGCGCCCCTAACCCCTAAAATGCACTGTAACATTCGGCAGGCTAATCCTTCCTCGCCAAAAGCTATCGACGATTCGTTGAAAGGCCCTTTCCATCGCCGACATGCCATTTGTCTGAGAAAATTTTGAGCCAATCCTTTCGACGAACCTGATCTGGCTCGCCAAAGCGATTCAGCGACTCACCGATCCTTTCGGCAAGTCTGTGTGTAATTAATTTTTCTGCACATCTGCTTGAACTGTTTCTAACTTTCTAAAATGTGCTTGCAGATATGGCTAGACCTAAGGTAGCTGGTAGAGACATTTCGTCCCGCAAGAGGGCCAATTGTATAAAGATCAATGAGGATGCAACTGCATCTAAGGCGAAGGCTACCAAACTTCCCACAACAGATGGGAAGGGAAAAGGAAAAGGGAAGGCACCTACGTCACCGAAGGTCGTCTTTGATAGTGACGGTATCTATGTCACTCACCTCACCACTTCTGAGAGTGAGCGTGAGCACCCGGAGCATTAGGCTGCAACCTCTTAGTCTGAGGATGATGAGCTAGTAGCAACACAGATGGCAGAGCTGCATTCTAAGAGGCTGAATGATCCGTCTAGGATCAGGACATCCCAGGCCACTATAACTTCTCCCTCTCCAGCACAAGCCATGGTCCTAGCACCACCGATACATGGTCCTCCTCCCCGATCTATGAATAGACTAAAGATTGAGTGATTGAGGACCATCATAGAGGAGAAGAGGGTGTCTACTGATGGTGTCATTGATAGATACCCAGAGATCATGTGATGTCTGAAGTCCCACAAATTCCAGCTCTTCACCAAGCCCCGTGGCCCGTACATTCCAAGTTGGGTCAGAGAATTCTACAGTGCTTACAATGCCTTGATACCACAAGGGAAAAACCCAACAGCTAAATTCAAGCCTGTTGACTACGTGGTTGTTAGGGCTAAGATGGTGCAATGTGATTATGCTGCCATCAATGCAGTCTTAGAATGCACAACGAGACTTGATGATGACTGTTAATACAAGATCAGGACAAAGACGCTAGAAAATATGAAGAAATGGTTGGATCCCCTGATATCAGACGGTAGTCCTAGGTGGCTTGAAGTTGGAGTAGCAATTGAAAAGAAGGACCACAATGTAGCTGCGAGGTATTTGTTTGGCTTCATCAGCAGCACCATCATGCCATCCCAAAACGAGTCAATTCTCCGCCACGCCAAAGCAACCTGTCTTGGGTGTATCATTAATGGGACACGGTTGAACCTGGGGATGTTTTTTAAACTAGAGATGCTGATGAGGGCCAAGCAGCCCCAGACTTTCCTCCTCTTTTCGGTGTTGATCACCGAGCTGTGCAGATGAGCTCGGGTTCCTAGAGATGAGAAGAAGGATGTGGAAGTGATTCCCATATCTTCTTCAGACATACAGAGGATTGAGGTGGAGTACCTAAAAGATGAGGCGGAGAAGAAGAAGGCAACCCCGGTGGACACATCCCCGGTTATTGATATTTAGGCAATATTGCCTACTCCGGACCCTGGTCCTTCAGGTAGATCCAGTGTTGTTCCTTCTGATACTCCTAGTTCCACTGCTGCTTCATTGCCTCCCAGATTTGGTACTGCTACTGCTGCCTTCCGGCCCCCGCTCACTCAGGCTGCATTACTACGGATGGGGTAGCTAGCCCATTCTCCTGATCGTCGTGCCGCCAGACTTGAGGCCTCCATTCTAAGCATGATTCAGACAGCCCTCACGGATGCTGTGACACCTTTGAGTGCTACCGTTGAGGAGGTGACGGCCCTAAAGGCTGCTATTGCTGCACTGAGGAGAGATGTGGACCAGCTAAAGTCCACCGACATGTCCATGATTTTCGGGACGGTGGAGATCCCAGATGTTCCAGTTGAGCTAAATATTCCTCCGGCTACCACCGAAGATGATGTTCAAGCTGAGGAGGCAGCTGATCCCGAGTCTAAGACTGAGACAGATTAGAAGATGCTTGAGGTTGTTGAGGAGGCTTCTTACGAGGGCCTTACGGAGACTGAGGAGGCCATGATAGATGCAGTTGTGCATACTTCTTTGGTAGATACACTTTTAGCTGACCCTAGTGGACCTACTACTGTTGATGTTGCACCGGGCATTGATGCCCCGGCAGATAGAGCGATTGTTTAGATAAGATTTCTCTTTACCTCCCTCTCTGTAGTTTTATTTATTATTAACTTTTGGATATTTTCTTGCATTTGAGGACAAATTGCTTTTGTTTTGTGGTGGGGTGAGGCCCACCTTTTGTGATTCTTGTTTTGTTGACATTTTCTGTATATATTGGGTTTTATGCTACATTTTGTGTTTTGACATTGTTTTTGTGGATGTTTGAGCTTGTGGCTCTATGTTGTAATTGTAAATGAATTTTGGACCCTTCCAAAATTTTTGTGCCACCTCTTGACTGCGTTTGAATGTGGCTGTTCTCTTATAAATTTGAGTATCGGTTTTGATCAATATCGATGACTTGAATAGTGCTCATAATCGAACAAAAGTGAATGTGTGGCTACGATGAGGCCAAATGAAGTTGCATAGGCAATATGTAAACTTTTTGCATCTCGTTGTGACTAGCCGGTTATCAAATGAGTTTCTTGTGAAGAACATTGCACACAAGCGAAAGTGTGGAGTCTTGTTTGATATTGGTGCCAATGCCTTGTGTGATGAGCTTATCGTGAACCATGTATGATGACACCTAGATTTTTCCCTTTTGGTCCGGTTGACCAAGTGATGCAATCTCTTGAAATGATCTTAGGCAACTTTGAAGAGTGTGAAACAATTTGACATTATATCTCTTTTGTGGCCAACCTTGTGAGTGTATGATCTTTACTTGAACACCCTTTGAGCCTTAACCTTTTTCTTGGAAGAAATTTGATGCAAATTGTGACCTTTCTTTATCCATTACCCATAATCCTCATGATTTGTGGTTTGTTTGAATAGCCAACTTAGGCCAAAAGCCTAAGTTTGGGGTGTGCTAAAAATAGAAGGTAAATCAAGAAACGCAAAGAAGTCCCCTTTGACCCATGGTTTTGAGAAAGATGGAACCCCTCCATACAAAAAAAAAGAGAAAAAGAAAAGAGGAATGAAAAAGAATGAAAAAGTTTGAAATAAAGTGCAAAAGAAAATGGGGTGTCCGGTATTTCATGGAAAGTGAATGAGCATGAATGAGAATGATGAAGAAAAGGAAAGAAAGTGTTGTTCATATCACATATCATGAGGATAGCAACCACTGAGCCGAAATGACCATACCTTTACACTCAGTCCCGTTACAAGCCTTGAAAAGACATTTTTGATCTTGAGTAAGCTGAAACAAGTGTTGATTGGAAAATAAGGGCAAACCTATGGGTGGAGTCATGCATGTGTTCATCTTTGTGAGTGTGAGTGTGAGTGTTGATGGTCATTCCGGAGCTATAACTTGTTGAACCATTGTGTGTGAATATGGAATCATCCTTTGTGTGAGGGCATTTGAGTACCTTTGTTGAGCTTGAACTTGCATTTGAAGCAAGTATTGTGAACTTGAGACTCTTTGATAATGGTGAGTCACAACTTGAATCTTTGAGTGCACAATTGATCCTTGCATAAGTAAGTTGAGTCTTTTTTTGTACATTCATGATTGAGTCTTATGTAGCATTGTTTGAGACATCCTTTTTGAACTGCTGAACTTGAGTTTTACTTGAGGACAAACAAAAGTTTAAGTTGGGGTGTTGATGAGCCCACAATTTGGACTCATTTAGGGCTTGATTTGGAAAGATTTTGTGTCCTCAAATGCTTGTTTTGTGCTAATAACTGATATAAAACCCTTGATTTCCAGGTATTTGGATTGAGGAACAAAACATGGACACTAATTTGCAAAAAGAATTGAAGTGAGCTGAAAGAACGAAGAAATGAAGGCCTGGTAATCGCCGAGTCCCTTTGGCGAGTCGCCGAATGGTCATCATCTTGCCTAAAGTTCCAGTGTGCCAAGCCCTAAAGAAGAAAATCAATTTGGCGATAGAAAGGAGCAGTCGGCGTGTCGTTGAGTGGTTCCGCGTTGTAGTGTTGGATCGCCCAAAGTTACAAAACTTGAAGATGCTGAAGGCCAAAGCAGAAAGGCGATGAACTTGGCCAAAGGGTAGATCGCCGAGTTAATCGGCGATCCTGACTTACTGCGTTGAATGGCCCTTTACAGAATATGTTTGCCGACTATAAATACATTTTAAAACATTAATCTTAGGATCTTTTATCATAATCTTAGAATCAATTTTTAGAATTTCAGTGGAGAACTCTGAGTATAGAGACTAAACTTTTCCTTAGCTTTAAAGAATTGAAGTTTTCCATTTTTAAGAAATTGGAAGTGGGTCTTTGAGATTCTTCAACTTGGACCTTTGTAAAGACGAAATTAATCTTACCCAGTTGATGGAAACACAATTTGGTAACGATTTCTATCTTTTTATGATGTCTAGCTAAAACCCCAATTCTTGGGGTGTGATTATGTGATTATGGGTTGATTTAGCTTGTGGGTATTGCTAATTGTTAATTTAAATGCTATTTAGAAGTGATTTCATTCAGTCATTGTGGTTTAATTTAAAGGGTTGTAGTTGCAAATGCAACTCTACCTTCGTGTTTTTGGCTTGCTCGATAGAGAGGTTTTAAAACCAAGATTACTGAATTGATGGTCAGTGGGTATTGGGTTGTCATGGGTTCAGCTCGAGAGATTGAATCCTAAACCCTTCTCCACATATTCAGCTCGAGAGAGTGAATGGACTAAAGCGAATGCTGTTTTTATTTGCATGCTTGTTGGTGTTTGAGAGAAACCAATTTGATTCAGGGTAAATTGTTCAGGAGAGGTTATCCCCACTAAAGTCTAGCTTATTCACTGATTTAGAACTATTGACTAACGGTTGCAATCACCCATTTGTCTATATTATCCTATAATCCAATCACATCCCAAGAACCCATTTCATTGCTTGTTAATTCATGTTATTTGCTGTTGTTGTAGCTGATAATTTAAAACCAAAACCCCCTTATTTGACATTCATGACACCCTTAATTTGAATTATGTTCTTACTCGTAAATGGCTATTCCTATGATTGACGTGAACATATTCATAATTTGCTATTGAATCTTAGACACGTACCACTCCCTGTGGCATTTGACCCCAACTCATTTAGTTGGGTTATTAAACTAACGAGCGATCATTGAAACTTAGAATTGGATGAAGTGTCCTGATACGTTATTCATACACCCACACACCAAACATGTTTAATTCAACATGAATTCGTCCTAAAAGTGGAAATTATGAATGTTCTTGATGTGTGTTCTTGAATTTACTTTCATTCTTGAATTTGGGATGAGATTGAGGAGTTCTTGAGAGTTTAAGGTCGATTTTAGAGTTGTGTTTGATTAAATTCTTGTGTACATATGCTTGCTATCTGAATTTAAACATAATTGGAGAAAAAGAATCGAATTTAGGCAATTTGGGGTTAGAAAATGAAAAAGGAACAAGTCGGCAAAATATGGGTACCAGGTCCGCGATGTGGACTTGTTCCTCAGAAAGGACAATTTTTCTTTATGTCGCGGACTGGTCACGGACTGTTCTGCCTCAAAATTTATTTCGCGACCAAATATTTAAATGCATCTCCGCGTTGCAGACTTGCTTTCAGACAGTGATTGCTTGATTTTTTCTCGTGTTTAACTATCTAAAAACACTCCTAAACATCATGAGATCTTTTCTATCACAAATCTCAATCCTTGAATCCATTATTCAATTCAAGGATCAGTTAAGAGTCAAGTAAAGAGAAGTTAAGAGCCAAGTCATGAGAAGTTCATAGAGTCTTCCAAATATCTTTTACAAATGATTTAAGATTGTTTTAAGACTTGAGTTTTGAGTTGAGTAAAAAGTAAAGTTGAAGTTCATTTCTTTGAAGTATATGGGGACTATGTATTCCCAAAGAGTTGAAATGTTTTCACATTTAAACAAGAAAAGGAAACCTTGATTTCCAAAGAGCCTTTGACCTAGTTTTCAGTAAATAATAAATGTTTTCACAATTAAGCAAGAGAGGAAGCTTTGATTTCCAAGAATATCCTTTGAGCTAAGTTTTTGAGCAATTATCTCAAATCACAGAAAGAAGTATGTTTTTAAACATAATAGTTAGTATTATATTTTGGGAGTAGTATTGAGCACCGATATGGGGGAGAGTTCAGACAACTCACATTCCCCATAAACCATGTAGCCATCATGGGTAGAAAAGGGTCATACTTTTTATATGATTCCTTTAGTGCTTTTTAATATAGACTAGTGGATCCACTTAGTAGTTCAGGTTCTATACCCTCAGCAAGGTATAGGGTAGCCATGGCAGTGTGAGGAAAAATGTTTTATCATCACAATAGTGCTGACGTGATGGTTGTCAGTTCGAGAAACTCCCACAGAAGTAATTGTATTCTTATATACACAGTTTATTTGTAGTTTACATACATTTCAGAGTTATAGTGTATCTTTGCATACACACAGAGTATTATTGTATTTCCAAATACACAGAGTTGACATATATGTTTTAAACAATTTTTCTTTATATTGCACTTGTTTTATACTTCTTTATATTGAAATGAGTTCAGTTAAGTTGAGTTGAGTTGAGCCAGGTAAGTTCTTCATTTCCTTTCAAGCTTATGTCTTGATTTAGAATTCCCCTCGCATACTCGTACATTCAATGTACTGATGCCATTTGGCTTGCATCTTATTATGATGCAGACACAGGTAACCAGGATCATCATCCAGCGCCTCATTGATCCAGTTGAGCATTCAGAGTCAGTTGGTGAGCCTCCTTGCTTTCTGTAGGGCTCCTTTGTTATCATTTGCTTTTTAGTATTTCATTTGTTAGGATGATCGGGGGTCTTGTCCCGACATCCATCTCAGTTGTTTTAGAGGCTTCATAGACAGTCATATGTTAGTTCTTTAGTTTATTCATTTACATCCTATTATGTTGAGACTTAATTTGCCTTATTGGCCAGTTGAATGTTTCTGTATAACATTCTAGTTTATTACATATATTTATCTTTGTTGAGTATAAGTCTTCCGCTGAGTAAGTAAGCCAGACCAAGGGTTTACATGGGGCTAGCAATGGTTCTCGAGTGCCGGTCACATCCAGGGTGTAGGCTCGGGGCGTGACAAACTTGGTATTAGAGCACAGAGTTGAAGAGTCCTAGAGAGTCTGTGAAGCCGTGTCTGTAGAGTCCTAGTTATCGGTGTGAAGTGCTCCACATCTATAATTAAGAGGCTGCAACACATAGGAAATTATCTCATTTCTTTCACACTCATTTCATGCGATAGAGTTCATCTCTATAAAGTGTCTTTCTAATTTGTGCTTGCACGTGTTTTTAAGTTAATCATGCCTCCACGAAGAGCTGTCAGAGGCCGTCCTGCTAGATGCAATGTTGAGGAGCAAGGGGTACCTAATGCACCTGAAGTGCAACCCTAATGAGAAGTTACTAATGATATGTTCAGGGAAACAATAAGGATGTTGATTCAAGCTATGACTAAACATGTTGGGCAGTAAAGAGGAGCTCGACAAGAAGAGGCTGATACTTCGAGGATTCGTGAGTTCTTGAGGATGAACCCTCTAAGTTTCACTGGTTCAAGCACTAGTGAGGATCCAAAGAACTTTATTGAGGAGCTGCAAAAGGTACTTGATGTCATGCACATTGCTGATACTGAGAGGGTGGAACTAGCTACATACCAAATGAAGGGTGTCTCTAGGATTTGGTTCGATCAATAGAAGAAGAACCGAGCTGAGGATGCACCACCTGCGAGTTGGGCTTGTTTTGAGGNTATTGAGGAGCTGCAAAAGGTACTTGATGTCATGCACATTGCTGATACTGAGAGGGTGGAACTAGCTACATACCAAATGAAGGGTGTCTCTAGGATTTGGTTCGATCAATAGAAGAAGAACCGAGCTGAGGATGCACCACCTGCGAGTTGGGCTTGTTTTGATGAGGCCTTCTTGTGGCATTTCTTTCCTCGAGAACTGAAAGAGGCTAAGGTACGAGAGTTCCTTACCATTAAGCAAGAGTCACTAAGTGTTCATGAGTATGGGTTGAAGTTCACCCAACTATACCGTTATGCTCCGGAGATGGTTGCGGATATAAGGAACATAATGAGTTTATTTGTTGCTGGGCTGTCTCGTCTGTCGAGTAAGAAAGGTAAGGCTGCAATGCTAATAGGTGACATGGATATAGCAAGGTTGATGGTCTATGTGTAGCAGGTTGAGGAAGAGAAGCTGAGGGATAGAGAAGAGTTTAAGAATAAGAGAGCTAAGACAAGGAATGAGTCCGGGCAGCAGAAGAATAATGCCAACCGGCCATCCTTCCAACAGAAACAGAAGGGACCTTCTCCATCATCTACAAGTGCACTTGCACCAAAGAACAAAAGTGAGTATAATAGTTAGAATTTCAGAGCTAAACCTGCCTATGCTCAGGGTAGTATGGCGCAAGAGGGGTAGTAAGCCTCCTGCCTGCGCTAAGTGTGGTAGGAATCACTCAAGTACTTGTCGTGAAGGTCCTACTGGTTGTTTCAAGTGTGGCCAGAATGGTCATTTCATGTGAGAATGTCCAAAGAACAAACAGGGTAACAATAATGGGGGCAATAGAGCCCAGTCTACTTCAGTTGCTCCACCAGGCAAAGCTACACCTAAGGAGGATACTTCAGGTACTGGCGGAGGAGCAAACCACCTATATGCTATCATAAGTCGCAAAGAGCAAGATGATTCGCCATATGTTGTTACTGCTATGATCCAAGTCTTTAACTCTAATGTTTATGCTTTTCTAGATCCATGAGCGAGTTTATCCTTTGTAACTCCGTATGCTGCGATGAATTTTGTTGTTATTCCTAAGCAACTTAGTGAACCCTACAGTGTTTCTACACCTGTTGGCGAGTCTATTATAACATAGAGAGTCTATCGTGATTGTCCCATTTCCGTCAATCACAAGAGCACCATGGCAGATTTAGTTGAGTTAGACATGGTAGATTTTGATGTCATTCTTAGTATGGATTGACTTCATGCCTGTTATGCCTCAGTTGATTGTAGAACTTGAGTTGTCAAGTTCGAGTTTCCAAATGAGCCAGTCTTAGGGTCAAAAGTAGTTCAACAGTGCCTAAGGGCTGTTTCATTTCGTACCTTAAGGCAAGGAAGTTGGTTTCTAAGGGGTGTGTCTATCACTTGGTCTAAGTTAATGACTCTAGTGTTGATATACCTCTTATTCAGTTAGTTTCAGTAGTAAAAGAGTTTCCAGAAGTCTTTCCAGATGATCTTCCGGGAGTCCCTTCTAAGAGAGAAATAGACTTCGGTATAGATATTCTTCCAGATACTCGTCCTATATCTATTCCTCCATATAGAATGGCACCAGCAGAGTTAAAAGAGCTTAAAGAACAATTGAAAGACCTCATTGATAAGGGCTTTATTTGACCAAGTGTCTTACGTTAGGGTGCTTCGGTTTTGTTTGTGAGAAAGAAGGATAGTTCCCTTAGGATGTGTATAGATTACCGTCAGTTGAATAAGGTTACCATCTAGAATAAGTATGCTCTTCCGAGAATTGATAATCTTTTCGATCAATTCTAGGGTGCCACCTGTTTCTCTAAGATAGACCTCATATCTGGCTACCATCAGTTAAGAGTAAGGGAATGTGATATTCCAAAGACAGCTTTCAGAACCCGTTATGGTCATTATGAGTTCCTAGTCATGTCCTTTGGTTTGACCAATGTGCCTGCAACATTCATGGACCTTCTGAATAGAATTTTCAAACCTTATTTAGATATGTTTGTTATTGTCTTCATTGATGACATACTAATATATTCAAGGAATGAAGAAGATCATGCAAGTCATCTCAGAATAATTCTTCAGACTCTAAAAGATAGAGAGTTGTATGCCACGTTCTCTAAGTGTGAGTTTTAGCTTGAGTTTGTAGCATTCTTAGGACATATTGTATCTGGAGAGGGAATTAAAGTTGATACTCAGAAAATTGAGGCAATGCAGAATTGGCCTAGACCCACATCTCCAACTGATATTAGGAGTTTCTTGGGTTTGGCTGGCTATTATAGAAGGTTCGTAGAGGGGTTCTCATCTATTTCGTCTCCTTTGACCAAGTTGACTCAGAAAACAGTGAAGTTTCAATGGTCTGAAGCTTGTGAGAAAAGCTTTCAGGAATTGAAAAAGAGGTTGACTACTGCCCCAGTTTTGACCTACCAGAAGGTACGCAAGGCTTTGTTGTCTATTGTGATGCGTCTAAAGTTGGGTTGGGTTGTGTAGTAATGCAGAATGGAAAAGTTATAGCTTATGCCTCCAGACAGTTGAAAGTTCATGAGAGGAACTTCCCAACCCAGGATCTAGAGTTGGCTACCGTAGTTTTTGCTTTGAAAATATGACACTATTATCTTTATGGTGTTCATGTGGATGTGTTCACCGATCACAAGAGTCTTCAGTAAGTGTTTACTTAGAAAGAGCTTATTCTCAGACAAATGAGGTAGTTAGAATTACTCATGGATTATGACATGAGTATTCTTTACCACCCAAGTAAGGCTAATGTTGTTGCTGATCCCTTGAGCAGGTTGTCCATGGGTAGTACAACCCACTTTGAGGAATATAAGAAAGAACTAGCAAAGGATGTGCACAGACTTGCACGCATAGGAGTCCGACTAATGGATTCCACAAAAGGAGAAGTAGTGGTGATGAATGGGGCTGAATCGTCATTAGTGTCAGAAGTAAAAGAGAACCAGGATCAAGACCCAATTTTGATTGAATTGAAGGCAAATGTTCAAAAGAAAAAAGTAATGGCTTTTGAACAAGAGGGATATGGTGTATTGAGGTATCAAGGTAGATTGTGTGTACTAAGGTTGGATGAACTCCAAGATAGGATCATGGAGCAAGCTCATAACTCAAGATATTCCATCCATCCGGGTTCCACAAAGATGTATCGTGATTTGAGAGATGTTTATTGGTGGAGTAGTATGAAGAAGGGCATTGCAAAGTTTGTGGCCAAGTGTCCGAATTGCCAACAAGTTAAAGTAGAGCACCAAAGGCTAGGCGGTATGGCTCAAAATATAGAACTTCCGGAATGGAAGTGGGAAATGATTAATATGGATTTCATCACAAGCTTACTAATGTTTGACGTAATCAAAGACACAACTTCCAATTCAAGTGTCTTCGATCGTGTGTAATAATATAACCCAACCGAATAGGTTGGGGTCGAGTCCCAAGGGAGCGGTTAGTAATCGAGAATTAAATAGAAAATTTAAATTATGTTCTAGTCAATCATAGCTATAAACATTTACGAAAACAAACATATTAAATAAAAAAAATGACATGAATGTCAATTATCAATGGGGGGTTTGTATTCAACTAATAAACCAAAAATAGCAAAAATATAAAGATGCGAGATAGGGAGACGAGATTCTTGGGATGTGATAGGAATATGGGATAAAATAAACCATCGGGTAAATGCTATTGATAGTAAATTGCTGAACATTTGTAACTAAGCTAGACTTTAGTGGGGGTAAATTTTCTCTCGAACAACTTACCCCGAATCAACTCGGTTTCTCGCGAAACCAAGTTACAGCAATTAAGCCAACCTCCGCCTTAGCCCATTCACTCTCTCGAGCTGAATGTGTGGGAGAAGGTCTAGAATTCTCTCTCTCTCGCTAAACGCACGACGACCCAATAACCACAGGCTATCGATTTAGTAATTTTGGTTTTAAAACCTCTCTCTCGAGCAAGCCAAAAAGACTAAGATGAAATCGTATTTGCAACTACAATCCCATTAAGTTCAAACACATCTACTACACGAAATCACATTTAAACAATAAATAGACTAACAATGAGCAATACCCAACAGTAAATTTAACCCATATTCACATAATCACACCCCAAAAATTGAGGTTTTAGCTAGACATGAAAAAAAGATAGAAATCGATACCAAAAAGTGTTTCCATCAAATGGGTACGATAGAAAATGTCTTTAAACACGTCTAAGATGAAGATTCTTTGATGCCCACTTCCAATTTCTTGGAGATTAAAATTTTCAAAACCTTCAAAGCTCAAGAACAATGTCTTCCAAAAACCCTAAGAACTAAAATTGAAAATAATCTAAAAATCAGTAATAATTCCCTACAACTTGATACTAAGCTACAAAATTAAATTGGTATTCATATTTTCAAAAATTTGTGCTGCGAAGGATCACTCGGCGTAGTTAGTTGGGATCGCCGATACACTCGGCGATCCGCCCTTTGATCTGGTTCATCGCCTTTCAGCTTTTGTCTTCAACATCTTTGTGTTTTGAATCATTGGGCGATATGGTGCTACTTCGCGAGCTGTTCGGCGATGCGCCGACTGCTACCTTTCATCGCCAACTTGATCTTTTCCTTCAGGGCTCAGCACACTAGAACATTAGGCAAGATTTAGGCCGTTCAGCGGTTCTCCCAATGGTTTTGGCAATCCCCAAGCCTTCTTTTCTTCGTCCTTTCAGCTGTCTTGTTCCTTTTTGCTCCATAGTGTCCATGCTTTGTCTCTAACTCCAAATACCTGAAACTTAAGGATTTACCTCAGTTTTGGAGACAAAATATGCATTTGAGGACACTAAATCCATTAAAATAAATCCCTAAATGAATCCAAATCGTGGACTCATCAACACTCCCAACTTTGGGTGTTGTGTTGGTGTAGGACATGAACGTTATAGTTGATGCTCCAAGGAAATTGAAGACACATGAGAGGAGCTACCCAACCCCTGATTTAGAGTTAACAGCAGTAGTTTTTGCATTTAAGATTTGGTGACACTATCTTTATGGTGTTAAGGTGAAGTTTTCAATGATCATCGTCTTTTACAACATGTATTTACTCAGAAGGATTTAAATTTGAGGCAGAGGAGGTGGATGGAGTTGCTTAAGGATTACAATGTGACCATCTAAGCAAGGTCAATATAGTGACAGATGCATTGAGCCGAAAGACAATAACTTTGTACTTAATCTTTGTGAGATAATAATGTAAAATACATTATGGCTTGAGATAATAACTCAAAAGGCCCCTTTAAGAGGTAACCGCTCTGTACTTAATCTTTTTGAAAACTCTTTCAATTTTCTTAAAATAATACTCCGTTTCTTCATGTAAAAAATGAAACATTTGGGAAATACTTTGTACCCTTATACTCTTTATCAAACTCTTCTTTACTTCCTCATAAACTCATTTTAAAGAAAAAATGTTGGCGTTGAAGGATTTTCAAAAGTTATAACTCAAAATAGGGTTCATGCTGAAATATAGACACGAATAACTCAACTCAAGGATCTGAATAACAATATAGAAAAACTTAATACTCAGAACTCAAATATACTAATAATCTAAAGAATACTCAATTAATAGGGTTCATAATGAAATATAGACATGATTGAATCAACTCAAGAATCTCAATGTTTAACATATAGCAATTCAATAATTAGAAATAGAATTACAAAAAGAATCAGGAACTCAAGAACTCAAAACTCAACATCAACTCATTTCAAGAATACTCAAATCTAAGGATAGAACCCTAGATTACTCTTTTAATGATTTGAAAATCTATTTAGGGTGTGAGGATGATCTAGTCCAACACTATTATAGCCTTACATACCTGGAAAGAACAAAGTTCTTGGCGAAATCGATGAAATTTGAAGAACGCTTGAAAACCCTAGCTTTTATCCTCTTGAATCCTTGCTCTAAGTATTTGAAGTGTTAAAGAATGTAAAATAATGTTTTAACACTATTTAGACCCTTATTTAAGTGAAAAAGGGTCATAGTTTAAGCTTAGAAAGGGTGAGAAAAATACTAAAATACCTCTCTCAAATAATGACGAAAACTGTACACGAGGCTATCTATAGTTCATGGTTTGAGCTACGGATCGTAGATTCCATCCGTGGAACTGATATTGAATTTTTAAGGCTCAAGTTTCCATTTATGGGTCCCAACAACGGCTCATTGTAGTTCTTACGGCCTGTTGGTTGTATCCATAGGATTTGGATTCCAATTTGTGATTCCCAACACTCTATCAACGACTTGACAAGACAAGTCATTATTCAACCTACGGCCTGTCGGTTGGATCCATCGTTCACAGAGTTAGAAAATTTTGATATGGAAGTCTCCGTTAAAATGGTTATAACGTTTTACTCCAAACACAAAATGACACTAACTTGGTGACATTGGAAAGAGGACTGAAGGACATTTAATTTGGTAGGTTATAGGCCACCTAATTCATTATGTGCCTGGAGATATGATTGTTTGAAGTTGAGCAAAGTAGAATCTTATGTCAAAACTTAATCGAAAATGAAGCTTTCAACTCAACTTTGTGTTAGAGGGTTCTTGTGACCTTAAGTCGTATCCAAATCCAATCGAACACCAAATAAATGACCTTTACACATATGAGAAATTTAATAATCACCCGATATGAATTTATATGTAAATACAAAGTGGTCGGGCCTTACTTAGAAATTTTCAGGATGTTACAATATCTCCCCCTTGGAATCATTCGTCCTCGAATGATGGATGAAATGAGCATGGAAAGGAAAGGAATTACTCATACTATATTTTGGACTTCTTAACTTTCCTACTAGCACAGACGGAACTGATTCATACTAAGATTTTTGAAACTAGACTCGAGCACGCTTAGCACGAAGCTCACATAAGATTTCAAGATTACATTCCATGGAATGAAACAAAGGTATCTAGACACAGAGTAAGAATATGAGTACTATGCTTTGAGTGATATGACTAGTACCTTTTAAGCTTAGCAACACTTCTTAACTATGCTCTCCTTTCTGATTACTACACTTCATTAGCTGCAACTCATAAGTCCCACTAGAGTATATGACTACTCTTACAAATGTCTAAGTCAAATTATTTGCTCTTATTGTGTTTAAGACTAATCTCTAAATCACAAGATGCTAAGCATGAGTTGTTTAACTAATCTAAACCATAGATTTAGGTATTTATGCCTCTATAGGAAATCTCATCCCATGAATACTACTCCTTACCACTACATTCAACAAAACTCCGAGTCCTATATAAGAAACATCTAATGCATCATGTAATCATCCACATGTAACAACACCACATTCAAGCCTAACACTGTAGCCAATCCATGGACTCCTACTAACCAATCCTTCTAAAAATTCTTGCTCCTCTTGTCATCTCTATCAATTGATATTTCACGCATTACTATCAAGAACTAACTAACTACTCTCACCTAACTAATACTCATAGTAAAAATTCATTCATCCTTCCTCCACTTTTACAACCTTAGATGGAATAAGCACACTACTGCTACCAACATAAGAAACATCAACCTTCTCCTTCTATCACTAACTCAACTACTATCATCAACATCACTCTCTAACTAAAAAGGATCATTGAAAGAGCTTTAGGGTTAAAGATCATAAACACGATTCATTCGAGAATTCTAATATAAAAATATGCATGACATAACATTATGTTACTAGCCATTGAGATCAAATCATGAATTTACAATACTGAGCAAACTATGGGATATGAGTGTGTATATGAATAGGTTCATACCATGAGGCTAATATCCATAACTTTATGGAGTAAGATTGAGATCAATGGGCTAAAGTTTTCATTTTGGGAACTGAGCATAGATGTGAACCTGTCCAAAGTGTATGAGCATAAGCCATGAACAATATTTTGATATTAGAGACATCAACATGATGTTGTAACGACTGAACTTTGAGGAATATGCTAGAGTATGAATGGATCGATATATCACTTTACCTCGTTCTGAACACATTACTATATGATTCTCAACACTTGACTTGGTTTCTCATTTTATTATCCCCCCTTAGGTCTGAAGCTGATGCTTTAAAGTTTTCAATCTATTCCATTATCTCTAAACTAGTCTACATTCACTTTACTCTAATACTTGGGAAAGGATTATCTCATGGCTACTAAACTTTCCATGTACAGGGACCAGGGTTCCTTGTAAGACCTCTTTCTAAGATGCTTCTCTTAACCTCTTCTCATTGGCTTATAAGGCCTCTTCATCTAACTCTTAAGTGAAAAAAATAATGCTTACATCAGACTTTCCACATTGACAACTCAAATATTCTCTCTAGGCACACATGAAAAATCATTAACTTAATTGGAACCTCGTCTGGCAACATATGATCTCGGGTACACCTCCTAATTCTCTTATTAATCTATTGATTTAGACACACTACCTTACTTTCATGTAAGAGTGATAATACCACACTTGTGACAGACATAGTTATCAAAAGTAACACCTTAGTTTCTCATCTAATTTATGTCAAACCTACTAGATCATATCTCGAACAAACATCATCACCCTCATGTTGCCATCCTTTTGGTCACAACACTCATATAAAATTCAAGCTTAGTGTCTAGTTCTAAACACAATTATCAATAAGATTTCTCACATACTATACTAACTTACGAATACTAGATAAAATTAAGAAACACTCGCCCACTAAGACCTCATGATTTTTACCTCTCATTCTTCATACTTACAATTTGCCGTCACATTCCATTTCACAACTTAAGTACTACTTACCCATTCACTACACATCATCACCTAATTATTTCTATAACCCTTTGAAAACCATAGTCTCTCCCTTGAAACTATAAGCCTATCATAAATCTCTCACCTCATGAATACTCCTACTATTCTATCCAACACCTATACTTGGTCGTTACTAACACATTGACACATCATCATAAACCCCTCACTAGTCAAAGTATACTCTTAACTCATCCTCACTAGTAAATATTCCTCTACCCTCCATCATGAACTTCATACAAAATTATTATTCCTTAATCTACACATAAAGGAAAACTCCTCATTAATGACTTACTGGGTACATGATTGCAACAACATGATTTGCCTCATCTCTATTTTCCTTTACTTGATTACTATACCTCTGCATGCATTCTTCTAACTCTAGGCACTTTTACTAATAATGCTTATAACATATATCGCAACTCATACTAGATTTTTGAGTGAAAATACTACCCAAGCTCTAAAACATACTCCCCTATTAAAGGGTATCACTTGAAACAAGACTTAGAAAAGAGAGTTTGGGAGTACATTTTAGCTTGAACACATAGTTGATATGAATAAAAGTTCATTCTTTCAAATCTAGACACTTAATCTCACTCATGGGCATTTCTCAAACCCTCTACAGTCTCATGACTTTCTCAAGACTTTTGCTGAGACTAACTCATCGATAAGCATCTGGGCTTTGTTTTTTAACTACCTTGAATATGATGGGTAGTTGAATGGATTTGAGAAACGTATGAGTTAGAATAAGTTCCTTATGACACAGTTTTATTGTACGATTTTGAGTATGAAAGAAGGGAAACTTTTCTTAATGGTCTGTAGTCCCTCATTTATAGAAGTGTGGCCCTCGAAACTATAAATAATATCCCACAGACATGACTTCATAGATACCCTAGGACACTTGAACTCTGTGCTTTGATACTAAGTTTGCCATGACCCGAGCCTACACCCTGGACGTGATCGACACTTGAGAACCATTGTTAGCCCCAAGCGAACCTTCATCCTGGCTAACTACAAGAGAAAGGCTAAATCATGCATACACTAGCATCAAACTGAGAAAAATTTTTAATCAACAGTGAAATAAATCTCAAAACTCTTTGAATATACTAAGTATGAAACATAAGTTTTAAATAAAACATCTGAATCTAAAAGACTCTCCAAAATTATCTATCTATGAAGCCTCTACTATACACAGATGAGTGTCGGGACTAGATCCACGACTCCTCAAGCAAAGTACTACTAACAACTCATAAAATTGGAGTCCTCCAGAAGAAAGAAGGTTTTACTCAAAAGCTGAAGAGCAGATGAACTGATCTCAATGGCTCTTGTTGAGGATCTATAGAACCTATATCTGCATCATTAAAAGATACATACCGAATGACATCAGTACATCGAATGTACGAGTATGTAATATAGCTAATTAACAAATAACCACATGAAATGACTACAATCAATATAGATATATACTCAACTGAATGTAAAGAAATAAGAAGTGAAATCATTAAAACTTTACAAAAGTACCTACTCATCTATGAACTCAACATATTAAGTGATATAATAAAAATACACTTTCAACTCTATTTGGGAGATTCTTTAACTGACAACCATCATTATGAGCTACGTAATAATACAACGTCTCACCCATGCTGCCAAAACTGTCCTATACCATGTCAGAGTATAGAACCTCTTAACTAAGTGGATTCATCTAAAAATTATTATCATGTACCCATGTTGGCAAGACAGGATTTGTGAGGATTTTGAGTTGTTTAAACTTACTCCTATATCGGTGCTCAATACTATTCTCAATAATATATGTACTCATGCTCAAATGTATAAAACATACTCTTTTTCTAGTTTGAGATAATTGTTTAAATTATCCTCTTAAAAGAGGCAGCTTCTCTGAAATATCCGTGAACTCATAAACTCATTTAGAAAATAAGGTTTCTCTTTGCTCAATGTAAAAATACATTATGGGTTGAGATAATTACTCAAAAGGCCTCTTTAAGAGGTAACTGCACTGTACTCAATCTTTCAGAAAACTCTTTAATTTTTCTTAAAATAATACTCTTTTTTTTCATGTAAAAAAGTGAAACATTTGAGAAATACTTAGTTCCCTTGTACTCTTTCTCAAACTCCTCTTTACTTCCTCAAAAACTTAGTTTAAAGAAAAATATATGCTTTAGAAGATTCTCAAAATTTATAACTTAAAATAGGGTTCATCCTGAAATTTAGACATGAAAAACTCAACTCAAGGATCTTAATAACAATATAGAAAAACTCAATACTCAAGAACTCATAACTCAGAACTCAACGATACTAATAATCTCAAGAATACTCAATTAATAGGGTTCATGATGAAATATAGGCATGAACGAATCAACTCAATAATCTCAATGTATAACATATAGCAATTCAATGTATAGGAATAAAATTCCAAAAAGAATCAGGAACTCAAGAACTCAGAACTCAACATCAACTCATCTCAAGAATACTCAAATCTAAGGATAGAACCCTAGATTAATCTTTGACTGATTTGAAAATAGATATAGGTCATGAGGATGAACTAGTTCAACACTATGATAGCCTTACATACCTGGAAAGAACAAAGTTCTTGGCGAAATCGAGGAAATTTGAAGAACATTTGAAAACCCTAACTTTTCTCCTCTTGAATCCTTTCTCTAAGTCTTTGAAGTGTTAATGAATGTAAAATAATGTTTTAACACTGTTTAGACCCTTATTAGGTGAAAAAGGGTCGTGGTTTAGGCTTCTGAAGGGTTGGAATCTCTTAAAAACTGATGAAACTGTTCACGGGACTATCTACGGTTTGTTTTTTGAGCTACGGACTATAGATCACATCGATGGAATTTATATTGAATTTTTAAGGCTCAAAATTCCATTGACGAGTCCAAACGACGGCCCGTAGTAGTTCTTACGGCCCGTCGGTTGGATCCCTAGGATTTAGGTCCCAAATTTTGACTCCCAATTCTCTACTGATGACTTGACAAGATGGGTTGTCGTTGAACGTACGACCTGTCGGTTTGATTCGTCATTCACATACTCAGAAAACTGTGATATGGAAGGCTTTGTTAAACAGTCATAATGTTTTACTCCGAGCACAAAATGAGACAAACTTTGTGGCGTTGGAAAGAGGACTCAAGGACCTTTAATTTGGTAGGTCATATTCCACCTAATTCATTACGTTTTGGGAGATATTATTGTTTGAAGTTGAGAAAAGTAGAATCTTATGTCAAAAGTTGATCGAAAATGAAGCTTTCAACTCAACTTTGTGCTAGGGGGTTCTTGTAACCTTAAGTCGTATCCAAATCCATTCGAACACCAAATAAATAACCATAACTCATATGATCAATTTAGGAATCACCCTATATGATTTTACATGCAAATAAATGATGGTTCGGGCCTTCTCTTAGAAATTCTTAGGGTGTTACACTACTGATGATCAGATCGTTGACACATACGCTGTGACCATCTAGTATTGACTAGTTGAATATCAAATTGTGAGACTTGCAATGCTCGTTAAACGCAAGTTATGGTTGTAGACTTATGTTTGATAATTGTATTTGAATGACATGTGTGGTGAGATTTACTTGAATTTCGTGCATTGTAGAAATCTAGAACTTGCCTTGTTGGTCTAATGTTTTGATATTTATGAATGGGGGAAAGAATCATAGTCATTCTTCTTGAGAGTGACCCATTTTTGTTAAACCCTTGTTGCCGCCACCCTGTGAGTGGGTGATTGAGCCCGAACCTTTCTTTGGAAAAGCCCTAAACCATTTTGAATCATTACCTTTGTTTCTCACCCAAGATCTTCTTGAAGCATTGGAATGTGTTGAAAACCAACTTAGGCCAAATATCTAAGTTGGGGTGTTGTAAGGAAATAAGAGAGCAAAGGAGTATGAAGCTTAGCGTGAAAATCATGAACTCCGTCCTGATGGTTGTGTATGAAAAAATATCTCCATATAAAAAAGATAAAAAAAAGGATAAATATATTGCTATTTAGATTGTGTAGTGTAAATATAGTTGCTTGTTTTATTGAATTTCTCAATAAAAGGAGTTCATAATGAGACAAGCCAATAAAAATGTTGCTAGAAAAGAGTGTGGGTGAGGTTTCATGTTCAAAATAAGGAAAGAAAGTGTGAAAGAAGTAAAGACTTGTGAAAGGTTCCAGAAGGTAGAGTCACTATGTACTAAAATTGTCCTACTAGACCCATCAACCCCGTTACAAGCTTGGAAAGACCTTTATGATTCCGTGGGAGCTAATCCAATGGTCGATTATAAAATATGGGCAAGCATATGGGTAGAAACATGTACGTTATTCTCTTTGTGAGTGTGAGAACTCGTTGGATTCCTAGTTTAATAATTTGCTTGTGGTTTGTGAGAACATGAAATAATCCCTGGTGTGAGGGCGTTTGGGCACTTCTGTAGAGTATAACTTTGAGTCTTAGTGAGATTTTGTGAGCATGTGCTTTTATTGATAACGACTAGTCATTGCTTGAAAATTTTAAAGCATAATTAGAAGTTGTAGACTTGAACATAGCCTTGTGATAGCACTTGCATATTAGCTCTCAAGAAGCATTCCTCGCGGACATCTTCGTTGAACTGATTGATATCATTGTTATACCCTATTTTTACCATGGTTAGATAAATTACAACTTATGAACTCTAAAAAGATTAATAGTTGTATAGAGTCACCACCTAGTTTTTTTTAATAGAAAAAACAAGGAACACTGATTTGATTATTAACATGTATAACTCATGTTTTAATCTACGAAAATCAGTTAGATTCTAGATAAGGGTTTACATTATTCCAAAGCGAAGATGTTAGGCACCCTTCAAAATTCATAAAATATGGTACCCGACTAGACTTAATTTATCATAGAGAGCGGTAATAGAATTATTAGTTACAAGTATAACATATGTATAAATAAAAAAAAATATGTACTAAAATCGTGTAAAAACATATGTATAAAAGAGTATATATCAAGTACATAATGTATATTATTGTAAAATGTGTGTATAGAAATGTGTAAAAGATGACATAATGTATATAAAATATGTGTGAAAAGAAAAGTACCTTTTATGCGGTGCTAAAAAAGTACTATTTATTAATATGAAAAGAAAGGAACTTCTTTCTATATGAAAATAAAAACACCTTTTGTATTGTGTGGAAAAATACTTCTTCAATTGAAGAAAAAATATTCTCAAATAATAATTTTTTTCACTTAAGAAATCAACGAGAGACTAGATTACAAATATTAAATAAAATAAAAATTATTTTAAAGAAAAAGGCAATATAATATTGTCTAAAATATTAACTAACCGATTAAACAGTTAAACTAATTTAATTTATTTCTATAAGTATTTACGGCCTAAGTTTTGCCTAAGCGTGTAGCAATAGATTTGTAAGCAGAGGATACCTCCGCTCGATGTCCCAAAAGTAAAGTCATTTTTCGGTGCGGAATTGGTAACTGAGGAATTCATAGAAGTGGTAGTGTGGTAGGTGAGTATTTTATTTTAAAGATTTTATTATAATATTTTTTGTTAAGTGTCTTAATCTTGATATCTCTTTAATGTTATTTTTTGGTAATGTGAAATTCATGGTAAAATGTAATAACATTTATTGTAATATTCTTCCGATAATTGTTTTAATCTGAATATTTTTTAAATATTGTTTATGATATATTCTATATATAACATATCTTCGGTTCTTTGGTACATATATAAATTTTCCTCCATTAATTGTTCTAATAGTTTTATATCTTCCATAGATTTTATTCAATATTGTAAATATTCGTAGTTCATTTAAATCTGAATTTATTTCTAAATCATACCATTCTATTCTTTCGAAGTCTAAATCATATAGGCCTATTTCATACCATTCTTGATTTAATATATCTTCTGATTCATAATCGTTAAATATTTTTTCCCATATTATTCTTCTTAATTCGATTATTTCTATATTTTAAAGTACATATAAGATTAAAGTTTCGTAGTTTTTTATCATTTCATCATGCATGTACGTAGTCATGTTCTTTATTATGCAGGTTTTTTATTTCAAATTATTCCTTCCTATCATATTCATAATTGATTAAATTCATATTAGATCATTATGAACTAGATTATCTTTATCATGTTTTCCTATCACTACTAGCATCGTACTTTAGCGGATACTTCCTTCTTATCAGCGCCTCAACTTTGTTTACTCCCCTAAACGACTTTTCTCGCCTACCGATTTCAACATTAGGATGGCATAGTATAGAAGTTTTCTCCCTGTTTTCAGTGAGCTAATAAACTAGAAATCATGATTCAAATAATTCTAATACATAATAACTAACATAAATTTATTCAATCATATATATGATATTCAAGAATATATGAAATTAGTTCTGCATATTTTTTGAACAATATACCTTTGCCTCTTGCTTAGCCATGTTATTTGAAATATCTGGTTGGATTTCAGATTTATCCATATTAACTTTTAAGTATTTTTATAACTTAGGGGAGAGAGTGTTTTCAAGAAAATGTTTATTACGTTAGGCATTGCCTGCCTTTCATTTACATATATCCTCCCTTATATAGAGATGAATTCTCACGTACTACACTACTTACAATAATGTGCTACTTTTACAACCTTTTACAATACTCCACGTACACACTACTTAATAATGTACCTATATAGTATAATAATGTGCCTAATAATATAGTATGACACACCATACACTTGTCCACTTACTACACTTATACAATTATTACACTTTACAATGATTTACATAATAAGTCAAAAAACTTTGTTTTTACTTTATCTTTCCACTATTTACTTTAAGACTTTTCATGACTATGTCTTCTTCCTTATCTCTTTATCTACGACTTTATCTTCTTCTTCTTCTTCTTATCTTCTTCCGTCTCTATCTCATTTAATCATTCCAGCTGAACATCGGAGATTACATTGTCTTCTCCATTGCATTTTGAACATATGTGATTTGGATATTTTTGTCCAATTAATTTACAATATCTAATTAATAACTCTGCTGAAATAAATCTTGTCTTTAGTGCTCGTGTTGTAGGTCGTTCTTCTGGTTTAAGTAATGATAAAATTCATCTCTGGACTTCATCCATATCTGCTTTTCTTAGCTCTCTTGAATTGGAATAAATCATTAACTGATCTCTAGATTAATAACTCCATATAGCGTTTCCGTTTAAATAATTATTTGCTAGCTCTTGTATAATAGTTGATATACCAATTATTCCCTTATTGGCATAAAAACAAGGTATCTCGTTTTTTTTGTATCTCTGGTTGTTGTTCTATATCTTCCGATATTATCATATGTTTTGTTAGTCCTATCTTTACCACTTGTATCGGAGGTTTTATTTCCTCGTATTATATCTCTGCTGTTGCCGTATAAAATTTTACATAGAATAAATTTTCCTTAGTAACTCTCTTAGATGTAATAAATGTTTTGTGTAGTTCCGGTATTCCACTTAGTTCTTCTCTGTCGTATGTGTATACGGTATTTAACAGTCCGTAGTTGTAACATTTTCTTACTAAATTAGCGTTAGTTTTTGGCTGTGCAATTAACTTGTTATATCCTTGTAACTTTTGTGTCAAATAATTTTGGTTTGGTTCTTTTGTAGTTGATCTGGGGTTAAGATTTAAATAAGTTTGGATTTTTTGTATAGTTTCGATATAGGTTCGTGTGCTGTAGTTATATGTCTTTTTCTCATTTAGGTTTTGCAAACTATCTACGTATGTAGATGTTTGTGGTTCTATGGACATATGTCTAAGTGTCCTTAGGGTAAATGGTTTTGCGAATAGCTGGTTTAAGTTCGCATCTTTATGTTGTTTATCGCTAACTTGTTTGCTTGTACCTGCAGTTGTATTTAAACAAACATTATGGGTTTTAAGGAGTTTCCCATCGTCTCCTTTTAGCTTTGGGTTTTTTCCGTCTTCCGATCGACGTAGCTTCGCATTTTTATAGTCATGTTGCTGACTAGCTTTAGAGTTCAGATTATCTTCATCAGTCTTTAACTTTTGTATCTCCTTGTCCATACTATTCATTTTGTACAAAGTGCAGTAATGACTTTGAGTATCTTTTCAATTGTATCTTCTTCATCAGTCTCAATCTGAGTAACTTTGTCGTGATAGGTAATTTGCAATAACATTCTTATCAGTTTTTATTACTTCAATTGTAAATGTAAAATTTAATATATTTAATACCAATCTCCTTATTTCTTTTGTTGTTACCGAATCTTGTATTTTTCTTGTTAGCCACCATTTTACTTGTGTATTATTTGTTCTTATGATAAATTCGTTATATACAATTAATGGTTCAAATATTAATAAACACTTATACACTGAATATAGTTCTTTCCTATTTATTTCCCATTTTATTTCTGTATTATTAAATGTTCCTGAATAATACCTACAATGATGTTCTATCGTATTGTCATTATATCGGTATTTTAATATTCCTCCATAACTTTTTTCACTCGCATCTGATTCTACTATATAAGTAAATTTTTTGTTTTCATCCGGAAAATATAGTTTAGGTAAGTTTTTACATAATAATTTTACCTTTTGTATTTGTATTTGGTCTTTTTTATCAAACTGATATTCTATATCTTTCTTTAATTTTTGTTGTAATGGTTTTAAATTCTCTGCTAATTTTGGTATGTATTCTCTTACTTGATTTACTAGTCCTAAGAATGATTGTAATTTCTTTTTTGTGTCTAGTTGTTCATTTGAGTTAATTATTTTTTGTACTATATGTGTTTGCATTTTTATTCCGTTTTTATCAATTTGTATTCCTAAGAATTCTATTTGATTTTTCATTATATCAGCTTTCTTTTTACTTAGACTTATACCTGAATATTCTATGATGTGTATAAATTTTTCTAATAATCTTATATGTTCATCTTGTGTCTTAGAATATAATAATATATCATCGATGTACACTACACAATTTTCTATTTGTTTAAAGTAATTGTCCATAAAGTGTTGATATCTACCTGGTGCGTTTTTATATCCAAATGGTAATACATTCCATTCATAAAATCCTTGTGGTACAGTGAATGCTGTTAGTTTTTTAGATTCTTCTTCTAGTTTTAAGTGGTAAAATCCTGATTTACAATCAAATTTGCTAAAATAATTATATCCTTGTATTTGTCTTATCTTTAGTATTTTATTTGGTATCGGATAATTATATGTTTTAGTTTTTGCATTTAAATTTCTATAATCAATAACCATTCTACTTTTTCCTCTTTTTTGTTCACTATGTTTATTTACGATAAATGCCGGGCTTGTATGCTTACTATTGCTTTCTTGTATATATCCTTTTTCTAGTAATTCATCTATATGTATCTTAAATTCGGTTAAATCATTAAAATTATACTTTAATGGTTTTTGGGTTATTATACTGTTATTATCAATTAGCTCAATTTTTACTTTTGTTTTATGTTTTTCCCATCCTTGTAAAGGATCCTCACTATATAATAATTCTAACTTATCTTGAATTATTTTTACTTTATCTATAGAGAATATAATTAATTCTATTTTAGGGTCTTCTTCTTTTATATTTTCTAATTTTTGTGTAATTTTTTCACTTCCTTTTATCCATTCTGTTGTTTTTCGTTTTTTATTATTTACTCTTTTTGCTCCTATTTTTTGTTTACACGGTGTCGTGAACCACCAGTGTGTTTTTGTTATTATATGTGGGTATAATTTTTCTAAAAATGGCATTCCTAATAGCATATCTTTTGTAGTTAATTCAAAGTTATATATTTCTTCTATAGTTAATATCTTATCCCATATTTGTACTTTTATATTTTTTGCCTTATATGTGATCATGCTTCCTTCATTATTAAATCCTGTTACTACTATAGGTGTTTTTAATTTTTCCCACTTATCTTCTGGTAAACAATTATATTTACATATATTAGCTTCTGCTCCCGTATCTATCATTGGTGTATAATATCGGTTGTAATATCCTTCTATTATTATCTTCGCAAGTATATATATTTTCATATTTTTATCATACTAAAGTCCTTTTTATTATTACCCTTTTATTTTCATAATTTATTGTTAATTGTTTGTCTTCTAGATTATATGGTTTTACTTGTTCTAACCATTTTATTCCTAAGATGATATTTTCATTTCCTTGATATATTTTGAATTTTATCACTATTGGTACTCCTCCGATGATTATTTCCTTTTCTGTAGTTTCTTCGGTATATATTAATGCTTTTGGTAGTTCGGAGCATGATTGTTCAATAGTTATTATTTCATCTTCCGTCACTAATTCTCTTGTAATATAATTTTCTTCTCGTCCTGTATCTATTAGTATTAAATATTTTCGTTGTTCCATTATTCCCGTGATGTAGTAATGATATGGTTTTATGTCTTCTTCCATTGATTTTAGTGGGGTTTTATCTATTCTCCTTGAGGTACTCATTTTTGATGATATTTGGGGTATCTCATTGTTTATTCTTTTCGATGTGCTTAGTCTTTCTTTTACTATTTCTAAATCTTCTTCTATATCAATTTCATTATAACTATAATCATTTTTATCTATGACTGTAACTATTCTTTCAAAGGGATCTTCTATTTTTATTTTATTTATTTTATTTTTTGCTGTTATTTTGTGTTTTGTCGTTAAAACATATAAGTTTTTACATCTAGCTGTAAATATTTTACTTCCCGGGGCTAGTTCTATTCCTGACATTTTCCAATATAATACTAATGATTTATCTATATTTCTGTCATTTACTGCTACTGAGTAATTAGCACTTATTATAAATTTAAATTTTTGGTATATGAGGTTACCTTTTACCGCACTTATTATGCTTTTTTCTATAGGTTGTATAATTCTATCATCTGCTAAGTATATTTCTATGGGTGTATCTATTCCTTCTCTAAAACATGCTTTTATTAATATTTCTGTTCCTCCTAAATGTACATATTTAATTGGATTTTTAGCCTTAATATCTTGTATTTCTTTATTTATTATTCGTTTATTTATTATTGGTATTTTAGCTTTTCCTTTAGTGTATTTGCAATCTATGATATGTTCTCTTTGACTTACTACGTAATATTCTTCTTTTTGTCGTTTAAACCAGTTTCTTATTGTTGGTATTTCGAATATTTTTGCTACACTTAGGTCTAATTCTTTTCCTTTTATTTGCTCAAATATATTATTATCAAATATTATTTTTTGTTCTGTCGATTCTTCATCTTGATATTTTTCTTTAGTTATTATTTGTATATCTTTTTCAGTCATTGATATCGTATTCATTATCCGATTCTATTACTGAGCTATTTTCTATTTCATTTTCCGATAATTCATATATACTATCATTGCTTTCTAATTCATAATCTACGTACTCTATTTGTGTATATTTTTCATCGTCTATTATTATTTCTGATATTTGTTTTTTCTTTGGATTTTTAGGTAATTTACAATCTCTAGCTATATGTCCTAATTTTCCACAATTATAACAAGTACATTCCGTTAGTTTTCTTTTTGGTCTATATGGTCTTTTGGTTTTGTAGTTTTTTACATAGTACCTTCTTCTTGGTTTTTTATATTTATATTTTGATCTATATTTTTTATTATATTTCTTTTTATTTTTATAATATCTATCCGTACAACCAAATTGGGGTGCTGTCTTATTTTTGCAACATGCCAAGTTTTTTACTAATATTTTTTCCATTTTTATTTCTTCTTTATGTTTTTCACATAGTTCTATAAACCATCGTTGTAAGAATTTTATTCTAGCTCCTAAGGTATCTGTTAATTCTGCTTCATTCCAACTTTTTATTATTTTTGAATTAAAAGGTTCTGGTAATTTTGTAAAATATAATTTTCTTATTTCTTTACCTTCTTCTATGCTATATGTTCCTTTATAATAGTATTCTCTAAATGCACATGTATATTCATCTATGTAACACATATTACATATTGCTAATTTTGTCATTAGATTCCGATTTATGATTTTTTCTTTATTTTGTTCTTCTACCTCTGTTGTCATACTACTAAATTCATTTCTTATAGCTATTTCGTATTTATATAATATTTCCATGGTTGTAGTGGCTATTTCACCATCAAATTTTTTATTATTTCTTAAAGTTGTTAAGCTTTCATTTGTTAAATTTTGTAGCCATAATTTTACTGTTCCTATAATTGTTCTTTCTATGTATCCTGGTGCCTCTGCTATTACTATCTTGTTATCTATTAATTGTTTTGATATGTATCCTACCCATAATTGGATTGTTTTATTTATGTCTGCTACACAGTCTAAATCTAAAAATTCATGTTGTCCAGTTATTGGTTTAGGCGTCCATTTTTTATTTAATCTTTTATCCCATGTAGTTTTTTCTTTATTATATTGTTCATAATTTTTATTATAATATTTTGGATTAAAATTTTTTGGGTTTTTTACTCCTGATGTGCTAGGTTTTTCGTCCATGTCTACGTCTTCTGCATTTACTTCTAAATTCTTTGTATTATCTATATTTGCTAAAAGTTCCGTATATGTTTCACTTGTTTCCGAATGTTGTTCTAGATCATCATCGTTTATTTCATCAACTCTTATTTCGGGTAGATTATCTTGGTTATTTTCTTCTTTTTCTTCTAATTCATCTTGTAATTGCAATTTTTCTTTAATTTTAATTATCTCATTTGCTAATTTTGTTTTTTGTTCTTTTTCTTTTTGTTTAATTTCATACATTTCTTTTAATATTGCTAGCTCTTTTTCTAGCTCTATTATTTTAGTATTTTTTTACTTCTTTTAATTGTTGTACTTCCTTTTTTGCTTGTTGTTTTATTTTTTCAATTTCTGTTTTTCTATCTATTTCTTCATTTTCTTTTGTTATTCTTATCATAACAGTTAAATTATCTTCTAGTTTTACCATTTCTTTTTCTAACATTAAACTTATATTGTCACCTATTTTCTTATATCTTCTTCCTAGATTAGAAAATATTATCTTTATTTTTAATCCGTCATAATTTTCATATGTTTTTTTATCTATTGCGTATTCTTCTTTATTCATTTATAAATTATGTTGTAGTTTGTATTCAAAGTTATTTATTTGTATTTCTAGATATAAAATAGTCTTTCTTTGTGCTATTATAGATTTGTGACAAATTTCTGCGAATATATTATTGTTAAGTCTATTTTGCCTATGTTTTAATTCTTGTTGTTTTTCTATAATTATTTCATTAAGTTTTTGTCTATATTCGTGATTCTTGTTATTCATTGTATTTTTAAATATTGAATATATTTATATTCTATTTTAGATATATTATCTATTAATTGATCTAATTTTTCGTTATCACTCTTTGTGATATTAAGTTGTTTATATCTCGGATATAATTTGTTTAATTTTTTTCTTATTATTTTTCGGTGTGGAACTGGTAGTTGGTGAATTCATGAAAGTGGTAGTGTGGTAGATGGTAGTGTGGTAGGTGAGTATTTTATTTTAAAGATTTTATTATAATATTCTTTTGCTAAGTGTCTTAATCTTGATATTTCTTTAATATTATTTTTTGGTAGTGCTAAATTCATGGTAATATGTAATAATATTTAATGTAATATTCTTCCGATAGTTATTTTAATCTGAATATTTCTTTAATATTATTTATCATATATTCTAAATATAACATATCTTGGGTTCTTTGGTTCATATATAATTTTCTTCCATTAATTGTTCTAATAGTTTTATATCTTCCATAGATCATGTCCAATATTGTAAATATTCATAGTTCATTTTAGTCTGAATTTATTTCTAAATCGTACCATTCTATTCTTTCATAGTCTAAATCATGTAAGTCTATTTCATACCATTGTTGGTTCAATATATCTTCTGGTTCGTTATCATTAAATATTTTTTCCCATATGATTCTTCTTAATTCAATTATTTTTATATCTTTAAGTATATATAATATTAAAGTTTCGTAGCTTTTTATCATTTCATTATGAAGGTAAGTAGTCATGTACCTTATCATGCAAATTTTTTATTTCAATTTATTCCTTCATATCATATTCATAATTGATTAAATTCATATTAGATCATTATGAACTAGATTATCTTTATCATGTTTTCCTGTCACTACTAGCATCGTACTTTAGCGGATACTTCCCTCTTATCAGCGCCTCAACTTTGTTTACTCCCCTAAACGACTTTCCTCGCCTACCGGTTTCAACATTAGGATGACATAGTATAGAAGTTTTCTCCCTATTTCCAGTGTGCTAGTAAACTAGAAATCATGATTCAAATAATTCTAATACATAATAACTAATATAAATTTATTGAATCATATATATGATATTCAGGAATATATGAAATTAGTTCTGCATATTTTTTGAACAATATACCTTTGCCTCTTGCTTAGCCATGCTATCTGAAATATCTGATTGGATTTCAGATTTATCCATATTAACTTTTAAGTATTTTTATATCTTAGTGTAGAGAGTGTTTTCAAGAAAGTTTTTATTATGTTAGGCATTGCCTGCCTTTTTATTTACATATATCCTTTCTTATATAGAAAAGAATTCTCACGTACTACACTACTTACAATAATGTGCTACTTCCACCTACCATTCCTACTACTTACACTTATCCATATTATTTTTACACTTGTCCATACTTGCCCATATTCTTTTTTACATTTGTCCATCCTACTTTTAATATACACATGCACACTACCTACTTTATTGACTATTTTACACTACATTTAATAATAAGACTAGTAGAATTTACAAGTGTCTTCTTTTCTTTATCCTTCCGTCTCTATCTTCTTTTTCTTGTCTTCTTCTTCTTATCTTCTTCCGTCTTTATCTTATTAGATCATTCCAGCTGGACATCTGCAATTATATTATCTTCTCCGTTACATTTCGAACATATGTGATCAGGGTATTTTTGTCCGATTAACTTGCAATATCTGGTTAATAACTCTGTTGAAATAAATTCTTCCTTTAGTTCTCTTGTCGTAGGTCGTTCTTCTGGCTTTAATAGTGATAAGATCCATCGCTGGACTTCATCCATATCTGCTCTTCGTAGTTCTCTTGAATTTGAATATATCATTAATTGATCTCTCGAGTAATAACTCCATATAGCATTTCCGTTTAAATAATTGTTTGCTAGCTCTTGTATAATAGTTGATGCACCAATTATTCTTTTGTTGGCATAAAAACTTGGTATCTCTATTTTGCATATCTCTTCCTGTTGTCCGATATCTTCGGGTATAATCATATCTTTAGTTAATCCTATCTTGATAACTTGTATTGGAGATTTTATTTCCTCGTATAATATCTCCGCGGTACTGTATAGAATTTTATATAAAATAAATTTCCTTTCGTAACTCTTTTGAATGTGATGAATGCTTTGTGTAGTTCTGGTATTCCACTAACTTCTTCTCCATCGTATGTGTATACGGTATTTAACAGTCCGTAGTTGTAACATGTTCTTACTAAATTAGCGTTAGTTTTCGGCTGTGCAATTAACTTGTTATATCTTTGTAACTTTTGTGTCAAATAATCCTGGTTTGGTTCTTTTGTAGTTGATCTGGGGTTGCGGTTTAAATAGGTTTGGATTTTGTGGATATTTTCAATATAGGTTCGTGTGATGTAGTTATATGTCTTTTTCTCATTTTGGTTTTGCAAACTATCTGCGTATGTAGATGTTTGTGGTTCTATGGACACATGTCTAGGTGTCCTTTGGGTAAATGGTTTTGCAAATAGCTGGTTTAAGTTCACATTTTTATGTTGTTTATCGCTAACTTGTTTGCTTGTACCTGCAGCTGTATTTAAACAAACATTATGGGTTTTAAGGAGTTTCCCATCGTCTCCTTTTCGCTCTGGCTTTTTTCCGTCTTCCGATCGATGTAGCTCCGCATTTTTATAGTCATGCTGCTGACTAGCTTTAGACTTCAGATTATCTTCATTAGTCTTTAGCTTTTGTATCTCGTTGTCCATACTATCCACTTTTGTACAAAGTGTAGTAATAGCTTTGAGTATTTTTTCGATTGTATCTTCTTCCTCAGTCTCAGTCTGAGTAGCTTTGTCGTGATAGGTAATCTGCAATAACATTCTTATCAGTTTTTATTACTTCAATTGTAAACGTAAAATTTAATATATTTAATACCAATCTCCTTATTTCTTTTGTTGTTACCGAATCTTGTATTTTTCTTGTTAGCCACCATTTTACTTGTGTATTATCTGTTCTTATAATAAATTTGTTATATACAATATATGGTTCAAATGATAATAAACACTTATATACTGAATATAATTCTTTTCTATTTATTTCCCATTTTATTTCTGTATTATTAAACGTTCCTGAATAATACCTGCAATGATGTTCTATCGTAGTGTCATCATACCTGTATTTTAATATTCCTCCATAACTTTTTTCACTCGCATCTGATTCTATTATATAAGTAAATTTTTTGTTTTCATCTGGAAAGTATAGTTTAGGTAAGTTTTTACATAATAATTTTACCTTTTGTATTTGTATTTGGTCTTTTTTATCAAACTGATATTCTATATCTTTCTTTAATTTTTGTTGTAATGGTTTTAAATTCTCTGCTAATTTTGGTATGTATTCTCTTACTTGATTTACTAGTCCTAAGAATGATTGTAATTTCTTTTTTGTGTCTAGTTGTTCATTTGAGTTAATTATTTTTTGTACTATATGTGTTTGCATTTTTATTCCGTTTTTATCAATTTGTATTCCTAAGAATTCTATTTGATTTTTCATTATATCAGCTTTCTTTTTACTTAGACTTATACCTGAATATTCTATGATGTGTATAAATTTTTCTAATAATCTTATATGTTCATCTTGTGTCTTAGAATATAATAATATATCATCGATGTACACTACACAATTTTCTATTTGTTTAAAGTAATTGTCCATAAAGTGTTGATATCTACCTGGTGCGTTTTTATATCCAAATGGTAATACATTCCATTCATAAAATCCTTGTGGTACAGTGAATGCTGTTAGTTTTTTAGATTCTTCTTCTAGTTTTAAGTGGTAAAATCCTGATTTACAATCAAATTTGCTAAAATAATTATATCCTTGTATTTGTCTTATCTTTAGTATTTTATTTGGTATCGGATAATTATATGTTTTAGTTTTTGCATTTAAATTTCTATAATCAATAACCATTCTACTTTTTCCTCTTTTTTGTTCACTATGTTTATTTACGATAAATGCCGGGCTTGTATGCTTACTATTGCTTTCTTGTATATATCCTTTTTCTAGTAATTCATCTATATGTATCTTAAATTCGGTTAAATCATTAAAATTATACTTTAATGGTTTTTGGGTTATTATACTGTTATTATCAATTAGCTCAATTTTTACTTTTGTTTTATGTTTTTCCCATCCTTGTAAAGGATCCTCACTATATAATAATTCTAACTTATCTTGAATTATTTTTACTTTATCTATAGAGAATATAATTAATTCTATTTTAGGGTCTTCTTCTTTTATATTTTCTAATTTTTGTGTAATTTTTTCACTTCCTTTTATCCATTCTGTTGTTTTTCGTTTTTTATTATTTACTCTTTTTGCTCCTATTTTTTGTTTACACGGTGTCGTGAACCACCAGTGTGTTTTTGTTATTATATGTGGGTATAATTTTTCTAAAAATGGCATTCCTAATAGCATATCTTTTGTAGTTAATTCAAAGTTATATATTTCTTCTATAGTTAATATCTTATCCCATATTTGTACTTTTATATTTTTTGCCTTATATGTGATCATGCTTCCTTCATTATTAAATCCTGTTACTACTATAGGTGTTTTTAATTTTTCCCACTTATCTTCTGGTAAACAATTATATTTACATATATTAGCTTCTGCTCCCGTATCTATCATTGGTGTATAATATCGGTTGTAATATCCTTCTATTATTATCTTCGCAAGTATATATATTTTCATATTTTTATCATACTAAAGTCCTTTTTATTATTACCCTTTTATTTTCATAATTTATTGTTAATTGTTTGTCTTCTAGATTATATGGTTTTACTTGTTCTAACCATTTTATTCCTAAGATGATATTTTCATTTCCTTGATATATTTTGAATTTTATCACTATTGGTACTCCTCCGATGATTATTTCCTTTTCTGTAGTTTCTTCGGTATATATTAATGCTTTTGGTAGTTCGGAGCATGATTGTTCAATAGTTATTATTTCATCTTCCGTCACTAATTCTCTTGTAATATAATTTTCTTCTCGTCCTGTATCTATTAGTATTAAATATTTTCGTTGTTCCATTATTCCCGTGATGTAGTAATGATATGGTTTTATGTCTTCTTCCATTGATTTTAGTGGGGTTTTATCTATTCTCCTTGAGGTACTCATTTTTGATGATATTTGGGGTATCTCATTGTTTATTCTTTTCGATGTGCTTAGTCTTTCTTTTACTATTTCTAAATCTTCTTCTATATCAATTTCATTATAACTATAATCATTTTTATCTATGACTGTAACTATTCTTTCAAAGGGATCTTCTATTTTTATTTTATTTATTTTATTTTTTGCTGTTATTTTGTGTTTTGTCGTTAAAACATATAAGTTTTTACATCTAGCTGTAAATATTTTACTTCCCGGGGCTAGTTCTATTCCTGACATTTTCCAATATAATACTAATGATTTATCTATATTTCTGTCATTTACTGCTACTGAGTAATTAGCACTTATTATAAATTTAAATTTTTGGTATATGAGGTTACCTTTTACCGCACTTATTATGCTTTTTTCTATAGGTTGTATAATTCTATCATCTGCTAAGTATATTTCTATGGGTGTATCTATTCCTTCTCTAAAACATGCTTTTATTAATATTTCTGTTCCTCCTAAATGTACATATTTAATTGGATTTTTAGCCTTAATATCTTGTATTTCTTTATTTATTATTCGTTTATTTATTATTGGTATTTTAGCTTTTCCTTTAGTGTATTTGCAATCTATGATATGTTCTCTTTGACTTACTACGTAATATTCTTCTTTTTGTCGTTTAAACCAGTTTCTTATTGTTGGTATTTCGAATATTTTTGCTACACTTAGGTCTAATTCTTTTCCTTTTATTTGCTCAAATATATTATTATCAAATATTATTTTTTGTTCTGTCGATTCTTCATCTTGATATTTTTCTTTAGTTATTATTTGTATATCTTTTTCAGTCATTGATATCGTATTCATTATCCGATTCTATTACTGAGCTATTTTCTATTTCATTTTCCGATAATTCATATATACTATCATTGCTTTCTAATTCATAATCTACGTACTCTATTTGTGTATATTTTTCATCGTCTATTATTATTTCTGATATTTGTTTTTTCTTTGGATTTTTAGGTAATTTACAATCTCTAGCTATATGTCCTAATTTTCCACAATTATAACAAGTACATTCCGTTAGTTTTCTTTTTGGTCTATATGGTCTTTTGGTTTTGTAGTTTTTTACATAGTACCTTCTTCTTGGTTTTTTATATTTATATTTTGATCTATATTTTTTATTATATTTCTTTTTATTTTTATAATATCTATCCGTACAACCAAATTGGGGTGCTGTCTTATTTTTGCAACATGCCAAGTTTTTTACTAATATTTTTTCCATTTTTATTTCTTCTTTATGTTTTTCACATAGTTCTATAAACCATCGTTGTAAGAATTTTATTCTAGCTCCTAAGGTATCTGTTAATTCTGCTTCATTCCAACTTTTTATTATTTTTGAATTAAAAGGTTCTGGTAATTTTGTAAAATATAATTTTCTTATTTCTTTACCTTCTTCTATGCTATATGTTCCTTTATAATAGTATTCTCTAAATGCACATGTATATTCATCTATGTAACACATATTACATATTGCTAATTTTGTCATTAGATTCCGATTTATGATTTTTTCTTTATTTTGTTCTTCTACCTCTGTTGTCATACTACTAAATTCATTTCTTATAGCTATTTCGTATTTATATAATATTTCCATGGTTGTAGTGGCTATTTCACCATCAAATTTTTTATTATTTCTTAAAGTTGTTAAGCTTTCATTTGTTAAATTTTGTAGCCATAATTTTACTGTTCCTATAATTGTTCTTTCTATGTATCCTGGTGCCTCTGCTATTACTATCTTGTTATCTATTAATTGTTTTGATATGTATCCTACCCATAATTGGATTGTTTTATTTATGTCTGCTACACAGTCTAAATCTAAAAATTCATGTTGTCCAGTTATTGGTTTAGGCGTCCATTTTTTATTTAATCTTTTATCCCATGTAGTTTTTTCTTTATTATATTGTTCATAATTTTTATTATAATATTTTGGATTAAAATTTTTTGGGTTTTTTACTCCTGATGTGCTAGGTTTTTCGTCCATGTCTACGTCTTCTGCATTTACTTCTAAATTCTTTGTATTATCTATATTTGCTAAAAGTTCCGTATATGTTTCACTTGTTTCCGAATGTTGTTCTAGATCATCATCGTTTATTTCATCAACTCTTATTTCGGGTAGATTATCTTGGTTATTTTCTTCTTTTTCTTCTAATTCATCTTGTAATTGCAATTTTTCTTTAATTTTAATTATCTCATTTGCTAATTTTGTTTTTTGTTCTTTTTCTTTTTGTTTAATTTCATACATTTCTTTTAATATTGCTAGCTCTTTTTCTAGCTCTATTATTTTAGTATTTTTTACTTCTTCTAATTGTTGTACTTCCTTTTTTGCTTGTTGTTTTATTTTTTCAATTTCCGTTCTTCTATCTATTTCTTCATTTTCTTTTGTTATTCTTACCATAGCAGTTAAACTATCTTCTAGTTTTACCGTTTCTTTTTCTAACATTAAACTTATATTGTCACCTATTTTCTTATATCTTCTTCCTAGATTAGAAAATATTATCTTTATTTTTAATCCGTCATAATTTTCGTATGTTTTTTCATCTATTGCGTATTCTTCTTTATTCATTTATAAATTATGTTGTAGTTTATATTCTAAGTTATTTATTTGTATTTCTAGATATAAAAAAGTCTTTATTCTAAGTTATTTATTTGTATTTCTAGATATAAAAAAGTCTTTCTTTGTGCTATTATAGATTTGTGACAAATTTCTGCGAATATATTATTGTTAAGTCTATTTTGCCTATGTTCTAATTCTTGTCGTTTTGCTATAATTATTTCATTAAGTTTTTGTCTATAGTCGTTATTCTTGTTATTCATTGTATTTTTAAGTATTGAATATATTTATATTCTATTTTAGATATATTATCTATTAATTGATTTAATTTTTCGTTATCAGTTTTTGTGATATTAAGTTGTTTATATTCCGGATATAGTTTATTTAAGTTTCTTCTTATTCTTCTTAATTTTCTACTCGTATTTTTCTTACCATGCTTCTTATTATCCATAGCTGTTTTGGTCAATAAAGTGTCCCTCTTTAATGAAAAGTTTCCCCCTCTTTTGTATACAATATGTGTATACGAAATATGTAAAAAAAAATATAATATAAATATATAAATGGTGTAAAATAAAATATGTCCGTTAAAGTGTTAGTAAGATGTAAGCCAAATGTATAGAAAATATATGAAGAAATGTATACAAAATTGTGAAAAGAAATAGACAATATATGAAGAAATGTAGAGACGATATATATAAAAAATGTAAAAATTAAATAAATAAATAAATATAAAGACAATATATATATTAATAAATGTAAAAGCAATGTATGAATGAATGTAAAAACAAGACATAAATAAATATAAACACGATGTATATAAATAAAAGTAAAGGCAATGTATAAGTGTATATGAAAACAAATGCATGAGAAATGTAAAGTCAATGTATGAATAATGTAAACAAAAATATACGAATAAATATGCAAAGAGGAAAATGAGGCTAGTCTTTCTATAAAAAGAAAACATATGAAAGTATAGAGAGAAAGAAAAGAAATGTATGTGAGGTAGTGTGTAAGTGTGTGTTAAAAGTGAGAGACCCCTCCTCCTTTTATAATACTATACAACCCACTCCTTTGCCCAAAAACTAATAAACTCCCTCAATTTGTCCCCTTAAGACATATTTTAGTCCCTTAGGTCTTTAGCAAAATGATTTCACATCCTTTTAACCAAAATACGAAGACTTTTTGATCATCATATAAAACCCCTAACCTATCATCCCAAATGTCAACTTGTTAAAAGGTGACAAGATCTTGATTTGTTTGAATTATTGCTCCGTATTTAAGAATAATTGCTCTGACATTTTAGTATTTATAGACTATGCTAAAAATATAATTAATGTACATATATATGTATCGACATATAACTACAAAATATAAATTTAAAACTGTAATTGATATTTTGAAAGATGTACAGAAAAATATCTTACTGTCCATCTCAAAATTGAAGAGGATAATATATATGCAGAAAAGAAGGCAAATGGTAAATAAGCAATTATGGGAGCTAATATTGTTGAAACTGCTCCAACAAGGTCGAAGAAAATAAAGAAGGCTTCTAGGCCAAAAATATTCTCAACCAAGAAAAAGTTTAAAGAAAATTGTGATAACTGTGGCAAGGTTGGGCATGTATCTATTGATTGCCGTGCTCTAAGAAATGAGAAGAAAAGGGCCAAGAAAATATGGAAGAAACAAAATAAGTAGATCACTTATGTGTCATGCTCTCAGAATGCAACATGATTGAAAATCCAAGGGATTAGTTGATAGACTCGGGTGATACTCAACATGTTTGAGCTAAGAAGGAAACATTTACCTCTTATGTTGCATTTAAATATGATGAGGCCATTTTAGTGACGAATTTTGCTCCTGCAAAGATTGAAGAAATATGCAAGATTGATTTGAAGATGACTCCAGTCAAGTTAGCGACATTAAACAAGGTTCTTCATATTGCTGAAATGTGAAAGAACTTGATATCCATAGTATTCCTGATCAAGAATGGATTTAAATGTATAGTTTTTCAGATAAAGTTATAGCTAGAAAATATATGTATATGTAGGAAAAGGTTAACTCACTGAGGGCTTTTTAAAACTTAATATAATTGTTGTTGATATGAAGAAAATCTTAGCTTCTTCTTACTTGCTTGAGTCAAACAATTAATGACATACATGTTTGTGACATGTCAATTATAAATTAAATTTTTGCAAAAAATAATTAACTTGAATGTATTGCCTAAATTTAAAAATAATATAAAATGTCAAATATGTGTGGAATCTATGTATGCAAAACATTCTTTTAAGTCAATTGAATGGAATTCAAGTCCTTTAGACTTAATTCATATTGATATATGTGATATGAAGTCAACACCATCACGTGGTGGAAAAAAATATTTTATAACATTCTTTAATCATAGCACTCCATATTGCTATGTTTAATTATTTACTTAATAGCGAAGATGAAGCAATTGATACCTTCGAGCAATAAAAAAATGAAGTTGAAACCCAACTTTATAGAAAAACTAAAATTATTAGAAGTGATAGAGGTGGCGAATATGAATCTCCTTTTAAAGAAATATGCCTACAATATGACATTATTTACCAAAAAAACTTCTCCATACATTCTAGAATCCAATGAAATTGATAAAAAAAAGTAGAACCTTAAAGGAGATGATGAATACTTTTTAATAAATTATGTATTACCAGAGAACTTATAGGGGAAGGCGATCCTTACAACTAGTCGAATATAGAATGAATTTCCCCCATAACATGACCGAGTTTTTTCTATATGAGAAAAGAAAAGGAAGGAACCCCCTTGAAATATTTCAAAATGTAGGGGTGTTTAGTGAAAGTGCCAGTTCCTAAACTCAAAAGAGTTAAAATAGGACCAAAAAAATGTTGATTGATTTTTGTAGGATATGTAACTAATAGCAAAGTATAACAATTTTTGGTTTAGAAATCAGAAAAATTTGAGTTTCGTGTTAATACGGTAATTGAATCAGATAATGTTGAATCTTGTAAGAATATTTATCCTTATAAAAGGAAACGTTACTCATCTAGTAAAAGATCCAAACGACCCCGGAAACAACCAAAGAAAAATAAATTAACAAGATAATTCATGACGCAACAAACGTCAAAGAACATCTACTTCATTTGGTCTTGACTTCTTGACATTCTTAGCATAGAATGATCCTCAAAATTTGAGAAAACAATATCTCTTGAGAAGCATAATATTGAAAAGAGGCAATCAATAGAGAAATAGAGATCATAATGAATAATCATACTTGTAAATTAGTTGATCTTTATCCAGGAAGGAATCATTGTGTTCGAAATGGATTTTTAAAAGAAAAAATGAAAGTTGATGGAACTAATGACAATTATAAGGGTAGAATTGTTGTCAAAGGATACAAGAAACGAGAAAATCTTGACTATTTTGATACATACTCACCGATAAAATGGATAACATCTCTCCAGGTATTAACAACATTGACCATTGTATACGATCTTTAAATCCATCAAATGGATTTTAAGACAACCTTCTTAAATGGAGATATAGATGAAGAAATCTACATGGACCAACCCGAAGGGTCTGTAACTTTAGGAAAGGAAAAGAAAGAATGGTTACTTGTAAAGTAACTTTATGGACTAAAACAAGCACCCAAACAGTGAAATATAAATTTTTACCAAATAATGTTAGCAAATGGGCTTAAAATTAATAATTGTGATAAATTACATTATAGACACTCCAAATAACATAGTAATTATTTGTTTGTGCTTTTGATGATATGTTAATAAAATGAGTAAAGATATTGCTAACATAAATTCTATTAAGCATATGCTTGCTAGCACATTTTATATGAAAGACTTAAGAGTTGTGGATTTATTTCTAGAAATTAAAATTTAGATGACCCCTCAAGGTCTGGCATTGTTTCAAACTCATTACGTTAACATAATACTTGAAAAATTCAAGTATTTGGACTTCAAGATTACAAAGACTCCAATTGTTGTGAACCTTTCTCTCACAATGAACCAAGATCAAATCAAGTCTCAATTAGACTACTGCCCGAGTGAGGAGAAATTTGGTGTACGTCATGAACTGTACTAGATCTGAAATAGTGTGTGCCATAAGTAAATTGGATCGGTATATAAGTAATCCCAATCAATTTCATTGCATGACAATGAAACAAGTTCGTATATATATTTGAAAAACACTCAAGATTACTCATTGCACTAAAATAAATACCCTATAATAATGAAGGGATATAGTGATGCCAATTGGATCACCGGATCATCTGAAGTAAAATCTACAAGTGCGTACGTCTTCACCATTGGTGGAGGAGAAGTGTCTTAGAAATTATTCAAACAAATATGTATTACTTGTTCTACTATGGAATCTGAGTTAATAGCCTTGTATAAAGCTGGTGAAGAAGCAAAATGACTAAGGAATTTGCTTTAGAAGATATTCCATTTTGGCCTAAACTAGTTGCACCTCTATCCATTCATTCTGACAATCAAGTTCTAATGGGAAGGGCAATAAATGTAATATATATAATGGAAAGTCTCATCATTTATGACGAAGACTTAATACTATTATATAATTACTCTCTAATGAAGTTATCACAGTTTACTATGTAAAGTCAAAATATAATGTGTCAGATCTACTTACAAAATACATAACTAGAGTGACAATTCATAAATCATCAAAGGGAACGTGACTGTGGCAAAGAACAAGCCATCATAATGGTAACTCTACCTAGTTGATTTGAGATCCCAATTTTTAGGTTCTAGGAGATCAAACAAAGTTATGAATGATGGTTCAACATTATCACTTAACTAAATCAATTCTCAGATAAGATAATGTTCGGAAACAAGGATAAAGTGCTAAAACTTTTTAATATGATTTCAAAAATTTACATGACATGATCAAATAATGTATCTACGACTTACATATTTAGAAATCATCTATATGAGTGTGAGGTGTAAGCCGCCTCAAAGAGAATTAATATAAGTCTAGTCCTCTATGAACTCATGAAATCATGTGGTGTTCATACCTGAAGCGAACACAACAATGAGAACCAAGAACAATTAAGGGTTAATTTTGTGACATATGCTATCTGATATACATAAAAGCTTGATGGTTCAAAAATATCAAATCTACCGATTGACAAGTGTACCCGATGTATGCTCGTGGAGAGTTCAAAGGGAAACCTACTTATCAAAATACAATGAATATTTATTAGTATATCACACATTTTTTATGCATATGTTCACAGTATAGCCATTTTCCATTCATGTGTGGGATTATTGGGTTTTTTTTAAAGACTAAGGCTTTAAAGGTGAGGTGAAATGTGAATAAGGAAATATAGGGAAACAAGATGGAGCAAAAAAGATAAAGTGCATTAAATTGCATTTCTCCATCATTGGTGGTGAAGATGATTTCTTTTGTGCATTTAATAAGAAATACTCTTCATAGCTATTAAAGAGCTAGAAGAGGGTCTTCCCTCACGCTGTCATCGTCGCTTGCTCGACTCGACTTCGGCTTTGGAAAATGATGTGATTGATTGATAACTTTTTGGACGAAATTTAATTTATCATTCTCATTAATTAGTTTCTTTTTTCTAATATTAATAATTAATTCATAGAATTATTAATTAATTAATTAATTTTTAGATTTTTTAAAATCAAAATGGGGCCAGGCCCATAAATTTCTAAAAAGATAAGAGTATTAAAAAGTAATGATCGGGCCAAAAGTGACCCAATCCAGCAACAAGAACACCAACAACGAAAGTAAATACTCCATCTGTCCTAATTACTTGTCTACTTTTGAATTGACACACCTATTAAGAAAACAATGATTGACATATTGAGTTTACCATTTTATCCTATTAATCATGAAGTCGATGAATTAAAAACTTAAGAGTTTCAAGAAGTTCTACATTTTTCAAAGTAATTAATTGAGGGTATAATAGGTAATTTATTTTTGTCTTTTCTTGATTTGTCAAAATGAACAAGTAATTAGGGACAACTAAAAAAGGAAAAGTGGACAAGTAATTACAGACAGAGGGAGTATCTGATACAAACAAAAAGGTGCAAATTAGGAAAGTAATGGTCTAAACTTCCAGCTCTTTCAACCTTAATCGTCACCACTGATTCCCTTACACTTCCTTTGATGATTCAATCTATACCAAGATGAAGTGCATATATCTTACCACTCCAAGCATTGTATTGGTTATTTGATGATTCCAGATCCGTCAAAGGAGCTCAACTCGATTTTTGTGTTCATCTATGATTCGATCTACTTCCCAGCTTGTAGCTTCCATGGCTCGACCAATCCTGCGTCTCCCAGATAATCAGTTGATGAAGCTCTACCTCTAATAACAAGCCTTTTGTTAATGCAGATCCCCAAGAATAGGCACACAGTAACTATACCCAAAGCTAAGTCTCAAATCTCTGATCTATTTTCATTAACGTTTTATCTTCCAAGAAAAATCTCAACCCAAATAGGATTAATACCACCATTAAAGCCTTTACTTAGTTGATTCAACCATAATGAACTAATTTAAAATTTATACTGAACTCTTTTATTAATTTCAGCATATCCAACATGCTAAGGATGATTTCCTTGAGAAGTTATTGTCTTGATATGGTACTAATGGACACTGCAAGCCCTCACCAGTTGTAAGTATTCAAATCAAATGAATTTACTTCAGACAACAACTTGATCAACATTTTACCTCAGTTTAACGAATCTGCTTGACACCATTGAAAGGATAATGGAAACTAATAGTTAACGACTTGTATTTTTTGTTATTCCTGAATATGCCTCCTTATGCATGGTGTTCCAACTTTTCTAAATTAAGTATCTTCTTTCCTTCACTAGGGATCTCCTGAATATGACTAAATTGAAAATCATCTGCAAAAGAGAACACCAAGTTAGCAAAAAAAATCAGCAAGAGTATTTCCTTCCCCGAGGGAATGTTGTACGCTTGCTGAAATATCTCTTCTCAATCTCTTAATGATACTAACTTCAAACACCTCACTCCATGGCAGCTCCCACTTCCCCTCAATAATATGCACCATAGCCAATGAGTCTGTCTCAATAATAATATTAGCAATATCATGTTCAATGCACTACATAAGACTCTCCCGTATAGCTCTAGCTTCAGCTACCATGTTGGTAGTATAGTATCTTGGATTCTGATCCCTTTAGCAACAACCAAGTTACCCCTACAATCTCTGATACAAAAAGCTGCTAAACATGGTCTAGAATTCCCTTTAGATGCACCGTCCGTGTTGTATTTCAGGATATTAGTAGGATGAGGGTTCCATCTAACAATTCTAAAAGAAGATCTTGGTCTGTACGGTTCCAATTTTGATAGGATATAAGGCCAAGAAATGCTGTTACATTGTACTTTAACTCTGATCTGGATGAATTTTGAAATTGTATCATTAATACCCCAAAAACACTCTATATTCTGAGAAAGACCCTCCATGAAGAATAGTGTTTCTTCTCTTCCACAAAAACCATAAAATAAAAATAGGTATATCCTGACACACTACCTTCACTCTGTAATTTCCTTCCACTTTCCACCACAATCTTATGAAGTATTTTAAATTGAGCATAGAAACCACAATTCCAGTAGCATGTAAATAGCGGTTCCAAATTATGTTAGCAAAATCTCCGATAAAAAATAAATGCTCAATAGTTTCTTCCACCGGGCTTATACAACATCTGCAATCCAATGAGTAATCTGAGTTCTATCTATGTATTAAGGTAGCAACATGTATCTTTCCAAAACGAACTTTCCAAGCAGGAATGATATTTTAAAAGGGATCCATTTTATCCACAATTTCGCCATGTCTTCAACTGTGTATTTTTTATACCTCAACAATTCCCAAGGTGATTTAACAGTAAATTTGCCATTGTTGGTTTCAGTCCACCAAGCTTTATCTCTTTGATTACTGACATATGCATGATGTAAATTTGTCTGGACATGATCTATAACATAATCAGGGAAAAACTCTCTCATAGCTGAATAATCCCACCCATTCTCCTTTAAATATTCGCTAATTTCTTTTATAGGGTGACAAATGTGCACCTCAGATGCATGTACATGCAAAGGTCCCATGTTAGACCAATTATCATACCATATAGTAGAAGTACCTCCTCTAGGTTCCCACCACATATACTGTTCCAGAACCCCCCCCCCCCNCCCCCCCCCCCCCCCATTCTCCAACATGTACTTCCAGATTTGAGATCCTCTTTTCCTTTGAACAAGAGCTGAAACTTATTTCTTACAATATTACTGTCTATTAAGAAGAACAAAGCAATAATTGTTTCCTAACAATCTCCAGATCAAATCAACCACCATACTAGAAAATCCCATCTTCCTTAGCACTTTGATAAGGAAAAATCAAGAAACTCTATCACAAGCCTTAGACATATCCAACTTTATTATCACATTTTCAGGATTACCCCTCTTAGAGATATTTGTGACAATCTCTTGAGCTAATAAGACATTCTGAATGATGCTTCTTCCTTTAACAAATCCAGATTGATTAATAGAAATCAGTCTTGGGAGAATCTTCTCTAATCTTTCGTCAATAATTCTTGAAAGGATCTAATTAATGAAGTTACTTAGACTAATAGATCTCATATCTGAAAAGGAGTGAATATTATCCTTCTTAGGTATAAGAATCAAATTAGTATGAGTAATAGATTTAGGTACAAAACTTCCATCATCAGAAGCCTCTACCATTCTCCAACTATCATTACCTATAATGTCCTAGAAAACTTGATAGAATCTACATGTAATTCCATCTGGGCCACTAGAGCTATCCCCATTCAACTTAAACACAACATTCTTCACTTATTTTTCATCTGGTATATTCCCTAATTCTGTGTTATCATCCTCAGAGATTAATTCTGGAATATGTTCCAGTAAAGTGACATTAGTTTGATCTCTATCCTGCTTGAATTGGTTTTGAAAGTGAGCTACTGCTTCTTGAGAGATTGCAATATCATCTTCTAGCCATTACCCAAGCGCATTCTGTATTCTTGTTACCTTCATTTTTTGTCTTCTCGCTTTCACCAAGCTATGAAAAAATCTTGTGTTCCTATCCCCAATTTCAAACCAGTTACACCCTGCCTTTTGTAACCAGAATTTTTCCTCCAGATGAAGATATCTAGCGTATTTAGCCTTTGCCCTTTGCATAATACCTCTATTTTCCGAAGAAGGAAATTCCTCAAAGTTCTTTTCCTTAATACATGCAATTTCTTCAATTATGATGAGTTGTTTGAAAATGTCCCCATAAGTCTCCCTACTCCATGACGCCAGAGCAGTCTTTACTTTCTTTATCTTCCTTTGAAGTCTAGAAAATGATTAGTTGAATAATTATCATCCTAATTCTGTCTAACCACATCCTTAAAACCTCTATGATCCATCCAAAAATTCAAAAACCTAAAAGGTTTCATGAATGTGGATACTCTATTTTCACATGAGAATAATAAAAGAGCATGATCTAATCCTGTTCTGGGAAGATGCTCCACTTCAGAGACGTTGAATTGGTCAAAAAACATATTATTAACCAATACTCTATCTACTCTTTCAAATATGCAGTCACAAACTACTCTACCATTCCACCAAGTGAACAGACTGCCTTTATATTGAACCTGGTAGAAATCATTCAATTCAATACAATTTTGAAAATCTTCAATCTCATGTCCCATTACTGGAAGGCCACAGATCTTTTCATCCCCGTGAAGAACCACATTAAAATCCCCTCTTATAATCCATGGATGATCTAGACCATCAACAATTTGGGACAATTCTTCCTAGAGTTCAATTCTTTGTGTCATGTCACACTTAGCATAAACAATAGTAACATAGATTATTAAATTAGAAGTCTGATTCCTGATCAAAATAGAAAGTTGATGCTCAGAGTTTCTCACTGATATCAAATCCATGATTCATAAATAACCAGATATTTCCATTACTTTTAGCATACCCCTTTGACATTTTTAGTCTTATGTTATATCTGTTCAGCTCTCTCACATATTGTAAGGGTTCCATCAGAGCAACAAAGTTTAATTTGTGAAAACTATGTAACATTTGGACTCTTTGGAAAGCATTTTGAGTCCTTACCGACTTAATATTCCATATGAGAGCTTTCATTAACAACATTGGTGCTTATTAGTCACATTCCTTTTAGGTTGAGTTTTGATGGGATGAATAATATCTTCACTTCCTTGCTTTTTACCCTTTCTTGCGGATCTCATTGATTTAATACTTCTAGGTAACAAATCAACATTTCTATATATTTGATCTTTTGCCTCCTCTATCTGATTACTGCCACATAATTGTAGCTTCTCAATCCCAGTTCCCTTGTGCATGAGAATGTCATGAAGAATCCCATTAGGAGACTAAAATATCTTTCCTTGAGAATCTTGTTCAATAGTTATAGGGAATGCTACAATAGCTAGCTCATTTTCTATATCATCTTTCTTATCTTTCCTCAAAATGTTGCTTGTATTAGATTGCTGAGAGACTTCTATAAATTGACCTTTATTTTCCTTTGTTATCTCCTTTTCATACTGATTTATTTGCTATTTTGAATGATTTACATGACTACTTGAAGTATTAATCAAGGAATCAACACTAGCTTCATCCTTCTTCTAATGCTCCCCTTCCCCAATATATTGAATTTCCTCTTACTGGACATTTTTGATTGGATGGCTGCTGACATTTTGGACCACCTCTTTCCCCACATGTACGTGAACAGGTGACACCACCTCGTGGTGTTGTTGATGATCCGTCTGCTTTATTCCCATTAGAGTTGTTTCATTATAAGCCATAATTTTTTGATTTGTTACGCCTTCTACTTTCTCTTCATTACATTGTTCTCCTTGTAGCACAAGCCCAAAAACTTTTGTTACCCAATCTTTATTAGGTTCTCCTTTTTTTCATTTCTGTATTGTTATTTTAAGATGTGTTATCATCGACCCCTTTGATATATTCAGATTGATTCTCCTCTTCATGTGTGAGGGCATCAAATTTGTTACTCACCTCAGTTGGGTGTGATAGTTTTAAGAGGGCGGCCTCTTCTATCTTTAACAACATTCCAGTTACTCGTATCTCTAACTATCTTTCCACTTGAGAGAACTTTAGCTTTTCCTTTTTGAAGTAGTGGATTATGTTCTTGACTTACATGTTATAGTTGTTCCACTTGTGTTGCTTGTTTTTCCTTTCTCCTTGCGTTAGTGCCTGCTTTACAATTATTTTTATTGTGTCCTTGCATTTTGCACTCGAAGCAGTATTTAGGAACATAATCTTGCTGAATGGTTACCATCATTGACCTTATTTCCCCTATTTTTGAATTTTCCATATTCATCTGCACCGAGGTAGGAAATTTTCCTTTGAAATCCACCAATACCTTCACACGTGCACAACTAGGCCTTGTCTTCTTTATCGTTGCTTGGTCCAACTGGATTGGTTTATCAACTGCCGCAACAATTGAAAACAAACATTCTTTCACAAAGAACGTTGGCAAAATATTAGGAAATGAAATCCATGCCATAGCCATAGTTGTCTCCTCCGAAAGCTTAAATCTTGAATCATAAATTAAGGTGCGCATCAAGTATGAACACCCATCTTTATAGTTAATGCAAAAGGCCCCTTTCGAGATCATATTGACACAATATTCCTGTTGGGTTAATCTGATTAGGATATGCTTACTGCGTAGTAAACCTATTGCCACACTTTAATTCACATTGTTTAGGTATTATCCGTCTCAAATCTTCTAGGTCTGTCCATTCATATGAAAATTTTCCAATCACTGCATATTGGAGTTTCTCAATATGGGTCATCTTAATCACTTCCTATTCCGTCCAGTTGACATATCGTACGCCTTCCACACATGTTATCTCTTTCAATAAAGAGATGTACTCAAGGATCTAATTATCAACATTAATGTTTAGGGACTCCACAAAGGTTTTCTCCTTGGGTATGTTTGGGGTGATATTTGAAATTTATTGTGATGTTGTTGGTATGGTTGATGGGAGATGAGGGAAATCAGCGTTTGAAAGAAGACCAATCCCCGATGAGGATTGGCCACCACTAGGCGCCACTGATTTAGCGTGAGTTTATGGTATTTCTAATACATTTCACTTACACGTTTTGTGTGTCTAGGGCCTTTTTGAATTGGTTTTTATGTGTTTTTATCATGGTTTGTAGGATAGACGTTTAGGCGCGAAAGTAAAGGGACAACTGAAATAACTGCAAAAAGGGCACCTACGGAGGTGATCTATGGACCGTAAGTCCAGTGACGCTCCGTAGGTGATGGCCGTAGATTAGCAGGCAAGGTATGGAAGGCAAATCAGGGAAATCTGACAGAGTGTGGAACCACAGTGGCCCTTGACGGTCCATAGATTTATACTGCGAGGGTTCCAGTATCTGATATTTGAAGATTCCAAGTATGGAGCTATGGAAGGGGATTGACGGACCGTAGATCGATCTACAGTCGGTACTGCAAGTCCATCGTTTGCTTCAGAGAAGCTAATTTTTGGAGGCTGAAATATTTTCTAAGTCCTGGCTGACGGAAGGGACTCACGGACCGTAGATCCATTGATGGTTCGTGAGTCAGTCTCGTGGAATGAAGACGCGTGCCTGAGCACACTTTCCTTAATTTGTTTCCCTTTTAATTTAGGACTTGTTTTCTATAAATAGGGTATGTGAACCACATTTCTGGGGGTTAGAATTTATTACTTTTGTTTTACTTTGTGACTTGGGAACTAAGTTTGCTACCCGAACAATTCTTGATTTCCAAAGGTTCATTTTGAAGATTTTGTTTGAAATTTTAGTTGAATTTCTGGGTTTATTTTTCTCCACTACGTAAGTTCATAATTCTTTCATCTAAAACAATGAATTGTGTTCATATGATTATGGGTAACTAAACTCCACAATTAGGGTTGTGGGATCCATGAGCGATTAACAAAGTATGAATAGTAAATAAGCAATTCTTGAATAGTGTTTTGCATGCATTGATAATTCTTTTGTTCAAAAGTCTTTTTAACGAGTGCACGCGTTAGAACTTGCCTTGTTGCTACTTGCCGGACAAAGGAGGTAATCAGCAAGAAAAGAATTATCAACATAGATTTAGTGTGATACTATCTAATCGGCTAGTGTCAATTGGTATGAAGTAATAACTAACCCAAACATCAATTATGATGTCTAATATGAGGTAAAGGTAAGGATTAGTAAATTATACACACGTAACCGGACCAAGGTGTGGGGTGAAGTTCTCTAGATGTCGGACCAAAGATTTAGAGATACCTAACTTATCACTTTGCATGTAAAACACTAGGACATGATTGCTATTAGTAGGATTACTGAGTTATGAGCTTGTGGTGAGCACGTATACCCTAGTTAATTTTCTCATCTTGATAACAACAAAAAATGACTTTTGTTTACTGATTACTTACTGAATTCTTACTATTTGTTTCACAAATGCCCCCTTTTTATTAGTTGTTTCCAAAAGTACTTTGACTAAACGAATATAGGTGTAAGTTAAAGTTAAGTCTAAACCAGTTTCCTCGTGGGATCGACCCCAACCTACAAGTTAGGCTCTTTACTTGATAATGATCGCTTATGCTTCTTTAGGGAGGTGTAGTTTGAGTGTATCAAATTTTGTCGCCGCTGCCGGGGAAATTTGGGTTTTAGATTAATTTTCACACATTATTGAACTTTAGTCAAATATTTCCTAATTTAACTTTTTCTTTTTGTTCTTGTCTCTCTCAGGTTTTGACTCCAGTGTATGCCAAGGACATGGAGCCAAGGTGAACCACTTACTCCTTACGATCCAGAGTTGAACAGAACTTTGCGAAGAATGAACAATCAAGGAATTCCAGTTAATCCTATCGGAGTAAATCTTGATGATACAATTGAGTTACAATAGCCGAGAGTAGCTGGTGGGGAAAACCGGGGTCTAGTTGAAAATCAATTGGGAAATGCAGTGAGGGTGCACGGTCCACCAGACCCGTAACTGCATACCAACTACAGGGGCAACACAAATATTGCTGACTCTGATGGACCTCTAGTCTTACCTCCTCTGCCTCCGGGGCACACATTTGTGGTAACCAATAGCTTGACGCAGATTCTTACAGCGAGGGGCTTGTTCTCAAGGTTGCCATCGGAGGATCCACATGCTCACATAGCCAAGATAAGGGTAGTCTGCAAAAGCTGTGTAGGTCGGCCAGATTTGGATATAGATGTCATCGGATTGAGAGTGTTACCTCTATCACTGACAGGCGATGCTGCTATATGGTTCACTAAGCTGCCTTATAACTCAATCTATTCATGGAACCAACTGAGGGATGTGTTCTCAGCAAGGTATTACCCAGTGTCCAAGAAGCTAAATCACAAAGATAGGGTCAATAATTTTATGGCATTACCTGGAGAGTCTGTAAGTAGCTCATGGGACAGATTCACTTCGTTCATAAGAGGTGTTTAGGATCACTGTATTGATGATGAGTCACTGAAGGAATATTTCTATCGAGGTCAGGATGATAACAATAAAACAGTGTTGGATACTATTGCTGGAGGTTCATATGGTGAGTGCACATATGCACAGATCACAGAAAAGCTGGAGAAGATCTCTCGCAACAATAAAGCATGGAGCACTAGGAGGTCGGATACTGGGAGAAACACATTTGCCGTTCATGCTACAAACAACCAGTCTGTGGATGAGATTTGTGAAGAGATGGCCCAAATGAGGACCGAGTTGGGTTTGGTATTGAAGCATATGAGCGGAGGTGAATAAAAGGTAAATGTTATGAACTACTTGACTAGAACTCCACCACCTGTGGAAGAGTGTTACTATGAAGAGGATGCTTATGCAGTGAATGATCAGATGTTGGGTTTCCGACCAAATGCCCAAGGATCCAACATGGAAAATTGGCGCCAAGGTCAAGGGAACCAAGGTCGGAACTATGGAAATTACAACCGAGAGGGTCAATATGTCCGGGATGGGAACTTCAATCGCGACAACAACTACAACCAAAACAGCTATGGCAACATAAACGATTGAGTTGGACCTTATGTTCCCTCTCAAAATTGGGAATCTGGTACTAGGGAAGCTGGAGGAAGTATGGCGCGTATTGAATATATGATGCAACTGATGAGAATGTGAAGAAGATGAGAAACGAATTGTCTGGTATTGGTCAAAAGGTTAATGCCCATGCAGTGTCAATAAAGCATCTAGAGCAGCAGATGACCCAGTTGTCTACTACAGTGAACCCACGTATACCTGGTACTCTTCCTAGCAACACCATCCATAATCCAAAAAATGACGGCCATTGCATGACAGCTACTACTCGAGGGGGTAAGCAAACCATTGATCCACCTATGCCGGCTATGGTGGAAGTTGAGATTAGAAAAGAAGATGATATGATAAAGGTTAGAGAAAAGTATGAGAATGCGACAAAGAAAGAAATGGAGATATCTCATAAAGTGGTCCCCATACCTAGACCTCCACCACCTTTTCCACAAAGATTAGTGAAGAAGACTGAAGATGGGAAATATCGCAGGTTTATTACTATGTTGATGCAGCATTCCATCAACGTTCCGTTGATAGAAGCTTTGGAACAAATGCCTGGGTATGTAAAGTTTATGAAAGATATAGTAACAAAGAAGAGGTTTGTGAGTTTTGAAGATGATGCTAGATTGCAACATTGTAGCGCTATTGCCACAAGGTCTCTTGTGCAAAAGACGGAGGATCCTGGTGCCTTCACGATTCTATGTACTATCGGACTGTTACACTTTGCTAAGGCATTATGTGATCTTGGTGCTAGCATCAACCTAATGCCATTGTCTATTTACAAGAAGTTGGGTCTAGGGGACCCAGAGCCCACTACAATGCGGTTACAGATGGCCGATCGAACTGTGAAAAGACCCATTGGTTTACTCCATGATGTGCTAGTGAAAGTGGAATCTTTCATTTTTTCGGCAAATTTTGTGATTCTTGACCGTGAGGTTGATTTTGAGGTTCCCATCATCCTTGGGAGACCATTCCTTGCCACAGGGCGTGCATTGGTTGATATGGAAAAGGGACAGATGAAGTCCAGACTGAATAATGAAGAAGCAACTGTCAATATTTGTAGGTCCATGAAGCAGAGTGGTGAACTCCAAACAGTATCTGCTATAACCTACAGAGTGGAGAGTGGGACAAAAATGCAAATTGAAGAGCGATTAGGTGTTGAGCCACTAGCAGCAATCATGATGAATTTCGATAGTGATGGTATTAAAGAATATGAGGAGTTGGTAGCCACACTCGATAGGTGTGAATATCGGTCCAAACCAAAGAAGTATGAGTTAGCCATGAAAAATCGCGAGTCCCCACCCGCAAGACCATCTATTGTGGAGGCACTGAAAGTGGAGCTTAAGGCTCTACCACCGCATTTGATGTATGTATACTTGGGCAGAGAGAATACTTTGCCGGTGATTAATGCGGCAGATTTGAATTCGTTACAAGTAGAGTGCTTGGTGACTGTGTTAAAAAGGTTCAAGCGAGCTATTGGGTTGACTATTGCGGATATCATTGAGATTCCTCCCGGTATTTTCTCTCACAAAATCCAACTCATTCCAGATCATAAGCCCAGTATCGAGCACCAGAGAAGATTAAATCCACCTATGTAAGAGGTCGTTAAAAAAGAGATCATCAAGTGGCTGGATGCGGGAGTTTTTATCCCATTGCAGATAGTAGTTGGGTGTGTCTTGTGCAGTGTGTGCCTAAAAAGGGTGGTATTACTGTGGTGACAAATGAAAGAAATGAGCTTGTTCCAATGAGGCCTATGACTGGATGGAGAGTTTGTATGGATTACCAGAAGTTGAATGCGTGGACAGAAAATGACCACTTTCCTATGTCATTCATGGACCAGATGTTGGATAGACTTGCAGGAAAGGGTTGGTATTATTTTCTCTATGGGTATTTGGGCTACAATCAAATTTCTATAGCTCCAAAAGACCAAGAGAAGACCACCTTCACTTGCCCTTATGGGACTTTTGCTTTCAAACGGATGCCATTTGGGTTGTGCAATGCTCCAGCAACTTTCCAGCGCTGTATGATGTCGATATTTTCTGATATGGAGGACACTATTGAAGTGTTCATGGATGATTTTTTAGTTGTAGGTGATTCTTTTGATCGTTGTCTAGATCATTTGGCCGAGGTGCTTAAGAGGCGTGAAGACTGCAACTTGGTGCTGAATTGGGAGAAGTGTCATTTCATGGTTAAAGAAGGTATAGTGTTGGGTCATCAAATTTCAAAAAAAGGTATTGAGGTTGATAGAGCTAAAGTTGAGGTAATAGAAAAGCTTCCGCCACCTATTTCTGTAAAAGGTGTTAGAAGTTTTCTTGGGAATGCTAGGTTCTATAGGAGATTCATAAAAGACTTTTCAAAAATTGCACATCCATTGTGCAAACTTCTCGGAAAGGAGTATAAGTTTGACTTTGATGAGGCTTGTCTGAGAGCATTTGGAGAGTTGAAGGAGAAGTTGGTCACTGCACCTATCATTATTTCACCTGATTGGGGACAACCGTTTGAGGTAATGTGTGATGCAAGTGGAGTGGCGCTTGGTGTGGTACTGGAACAGAAGAAAGAGAAAATTCTTCACCCTATTTACTATGCTAGCAAAGCTCTAAATGTGGCCCAGAAGAATTATACTGTGACCGAACAAGAACTTCTTGCGGTTGTTTTCACATTCGAGAAATTTTGATCCTACTTACTTGGAACTAAGGTCATAGTGCATACTGACCACTCTGCATTAAGGTATTTGATGGCGAAAAAGGATGCAAAACCAAGATTGATTAGATGGGTATTGTTGCTGCAAGAGTTTGATTTTGTGGTAAATGATAGAAAGGGGACAGAAAATCAAGTTGCCGATCACTTGTCCAGATTAGAGGAAGAGGCTATGCTAAAGCTTGGAGATATGGCTGAAATTAATGATGCTTTTCTGGATGAACATGTATTGGCTGCTTCTCATGATTTGATTCCATGGTTCGCAGACTTTGCTAATTATTTGGCAAGCGATTTGGTGCCCCTGGACTTGTCTTTTCACCAAAGGAGAAAGTTTATGCATGATGTGAAGATATTTCTTTTAGGATGAACCTTACTTGTATCGTAGTTGTGCTGATGGGATTATTCGTCGTTGTGTGCTCGAGGTTGAGATGCTGAGTGTACTTGAAGCATGCCATTCATCACCTGTTGGTGGGCATCATAGTGGTATTCGGATTGCGCATAAAATTTGGTAGTGTAGGCACTACTGGGCTACCATCCACCAAGATGCTCATGATTTCGCCAAATTTTGTGATCATTGCCAAAGAGAAGGAGGGATTTCAAAGAGGCAAGAGCTCTCTATGAATCCGATATTGGTGATAGAGTTGTTTGATGTATGGGGCATTGATTTTATGGGTCCATTTGTGAGCTCATACAGGATGAAGTATATTATTGTTGCGGTTGATTATGTATCAAAGTGGGTGGAAGCAGTTGCGCTCCCAAACAATGAAGGTAAAAGTGTCACCGCATTCTTGAAAAAGAACATCATCTCCAGATTCGGTACATCGAGGGCGATTATCAGAGATGGAGGTTCTCACTTTTGTAATAAGTTGTTCAAGGCACTACTTGAGAAATATGGTGTCCACCACAATGCTGTCACTCCTTACCATCCACAGAATAGTGGGCAAGTTGAAGTGTCCAACAGAGAAATAAAACAGACCTTAGCGAAGACTTTGAATGCTAATAGAACAGATTGGTCAAGGAAGATTGATGATGCTCTATGGGCATATCGCACTTCATACAAGACCCCCTATAGGTATGTCTCCTTACCAACTTGTATATGGGAAGTCTTGTCATTTACCGGTAGAGCTAGAACATAAGGCGATGTGGGCAATGAAGAATCTAAATTTGGATTGGGGTGCCGCGTCGAATCAAAGAATGAATGACTTGAATATGCTTGATGAGTTTCACCTAAAAGCTTATGAAAGTTTAGCCTTGTACAAAGAGAGGCTGAAACGGTATCATGATCAAAGAATTGAAAAGCGAGAATTTGTGGTTGGTGATCTTGTGCTTCTATTCAATTCTAGGTTGTGTTTGTTCCCAGGCAAACTCAAGTCCAAATGGACTGGGCCATTTTTTCTCACAAAAGTGCTCCCCCATGGAGCGGTTGAGCTTGAAAATAGTGAAGGAATAGGGTTCATGGTAAACGGGCAAAGGATCAAGATCTATCTGGGAAATGCTGAAAGTGTGCAAGAAGTGATTGAGGCCTACAATCTTGATGAAGTCTGAGTAATCAAGAAACTTGCGTCGTGCAGTGACGTTAAATCAAGCACTGCTTGGGAGGCAACCCAAGATGTACAATCTAGCCAACGATAGGTTTCTGTTTCCCATTTAGTAATTTTGTTTGTTTAATTGCATCTCTGTATCAAATTTAGATAGGTGTTTTAGGTTTTTTTAGTGTTGGCAAGAATTAACATAGGGTCCGTGTCTAAAAGGTGTCCAGAAAATGTAAAAAGAATAGCCTAATGGTTGCTATATGTGCAGGTACGCTATGAAAAATATGTAGAAAATGGTCTGGTGCAGAGGTCTACGGACCCCATCGACGGTCCGTCGTTCTATCCACAGACCGTGGATGGTGCCCGTAGATCCCAGGTAAGCTCCTAAATTTTTTCCAAGTGTAAGAGTGATCTACGGTCCCAACCTACGGACCGTAGATCGACCCACGAACCGTGGACGGGGTCTCGTGGGTCCAAAACCCTAAATCTGTCAGACTCGACCCGGACCACCTTATTTAAAACTCCCCTAATTTCAAATCATTTCCACTTCCCTCTATTCACTCTCCAACCGTTTCAAACACCCTCAACTCCCCTAAATCACGCCATAATTCCCTCTTAAAATCATCCTTTCCATTCCCTCATCATTCCCACAATTCCTTTCCATTCCGAATACAACTCATTTCATATTTCACAAAAAGGGTCCGGTGTTGGGTTAGTAATGCAGAGGCGATTCTTTGATCTTGCAAAACTTAGTGTTGTCACGAAATCACCCCACTTCACGTTGTTTGTAAGGTAATAGACTTTCCCCTTACTTTGAATGTCAGTTCATAGATAGAATATAGAAAGTCGGGAGTCGGGTCTTGACCTTGGGTAACTGTTAGATGAAATTGCATGATTAAATTGGAAGTTACAATACCCTTGGAACTATAGATACTGATTGTGTTGCCTTGTTGTATGTGATTATAAGTCTACATGTAAGTTTTGAATTAGGGATCCAAAGTTTGTCTTAAATAATTGTTAAAATGATTAATCAGAATCCTGAGAATGACAAACTAGCATGATTCAATGTTGAAATGCATGAGTAGACTAGGATATTGTGGAAAATTGTCTAAGATGTGGACTTGAAAATAAAGAATGGCTAAAACCTGGCACAAATCCCATGCACGATACCGCGTCTACGGACCGTAGATTGGGTTCGTGGGTGGATGCTCTTGAAAATTTCACCAAGTGTGAAACCACGGAGGTGGACTACGGTCTGTAGATCAATCTACGGACCATTCTGTACATCTGTGGTTTCCATCTGTGACCAATATTGTTGGTTCGGTGATCCACAGAAGAATTCCACGGACCGTAAGTTCTCTCTGTGGATGACCACTGTAGCCTCTGTCTGAAATTTTCTTAGGACTTTATTACTGTTCGTTTATAGTCTAAAGTTTTTTGTTTAGTTGTTTAGCTTTATTTTTTGGCACCAATATTGATTCCACAGGTACAATGGCACCCAAAAAACTAGTCACCTACTCAAAACAGGGCAAGTCAAAATCTGTTACTCCTAGCTTCAGGTTAATCGATGAGGCCACAGACACGCAAAAAGATCTAGCATACGTTCCTCCCAACACAAGGACTTCTCCCACTGCACCCCGAGCCACCAGAGGCACCCTTGGAAAGTGATTCCTAACGTAGTCACTGCCTCCCAGTCTGATGAGGAGGACACACTGATCGGGTCACCAACTGGGGCTGCTTCCAGTTAAGCTACTGGGTCTGCGTCTGGCTCCGAGTCTACCCATGCTTCGAGCTCTTGCACACTATCCCCGACATTCACCGGCTTTTCAACCTTCACAAGTGTGACTGGATGGCTCGAGACCCAGGGACGTATAGCGAGAAGATTGTGCGGGAGTTCTACGCCTTCTATTCTGCCACTCACCGTGGGTCGATCTCCAAGAAATCAAAGCCCTTAGCCCAAGATCTTCTCACGTCCACTATGGTCCGAGGTTGTCCGGTAGACATATCATAGGCTACCATCAACCTCTTTCTCTATGGGCCTACCACAGGTCACACTTGGTCACTAAACACAGCGGAGTTTGATTACAGATGGGATATCGTGCGGAGCGGTGCTTTCCAGAGGAATGCTGAGCAGCGAGAGACTGTTATACTATGGTTGGCTAAGTACACCGCTGTCGCACCCTTATTTCGAACCGGCCGAAATAGTTCACAACATAATATGGCTGACACTCTGATTTCAAAAAAAAAAATTGTTTTGTTTTAGAGTCGCCACCTAAATTTAAAGGAAAATATTAGGAAAACCATTTTTTAAATATGTAAATGTAAACTCTGTTTTGATTTGCGAAACCAGTGAGATTCTGAGAAAGGGTTTTGATTACTCGAGGGGAGGTGCTAAGCACCCCTCAGAGCCTATCCAAAAATAGTCCTTAAACTCAAATTAAGAAAATATAATTAGGAAAACGTGTTTATTTATTTGTTTTAAAATCAATGATAAGTAAATTTATTGTATTTAAGAAAAGAGTAAAATACAAGTTACGACATATATATACGTCTATTAAATAAACTAATGGTAGTATGTTTATCATATAGTAATAAATAAATGTACTGAAGTATATGATAATTTTATATGTTAAAATATAGATGTATCTTATATAAATATATCCAAAATAAATGTTGAGTTTAAAGGATATGAAAATTTTGTCATTTTATTTATATATAGAATTAGGACGTGAAAGAAAATAAAATAAAATGAGATAATAATCGAGTATAAATATGTAGTAGTATGTGTAAAATATGTTTTTAAATGGAAATACATAAAATGGAGTTTTCTAAAAATAAACAAATACAACAAATAATAACGATACGAAATGTTAAAATATTATATAAAGTTTGTGATCTTAAGCGTGGTATGTACACATAGGTTGTTTAAAGCATATGAATATTCATTATATATTTACATGTTGGAAAAATTGACAATAGATTATATGTAGTAAAATAATATGTATATGAAAGTATAGGGATTTATAAATTATAAAAATGAATAAGCAACTTCGTAAAAGAGATAGTAGATAATAGAAAAATAATATAAAGGGTAACAAAATACTAAGTCATGTACAGAGAAAACTAAGTATAAAATATAGAATTTTGTACCTTTTAGCGTATGACATAGAAATATATATGTACCTTGTAATTGTAACATGTGTACAATAAATATACCTTGCGTTTTTCTTTTCAAAAATCTGAAATCTCAAATATAAAAATTAGAAAGATTAATTAAAAAATAAAAATAAAAATTGTCATATCAAATTAAATAAAGATGAATTTAATGGTTGAGTTACTTGCGACACTTCTTAGTTTATAATTATTACCTATTTTAAAATTCCAATTAAGATGACAAAAAAAAAAAAACCAAGGCTATAGCTAACCATTTTTGAATTAATTCCTAAAGAGGCGTATATACCTATACATACATTTTAAACTTATACTTGCATCAAAATTAGCCCCTTTTATATATATATATATATAAAGTTTTGCTTTAGGAGTCTAAATAAATGGTTAAACAACAAGTCGTTATTTTATGTCGATAAGTGTCGGATGAACTAGAGATCAACCGAATAAAATGAACTCTAGATTATTTTAGACCAAATAAATATATCAATTTTTATATCAAAAGCTACACAAAACACATATTCGGAGTAATACAAAGTTAGTTAAGTAAGTACGAATAAAAAAGTAATGAGGAAGGTAAGGAGCTAGATACTATAAGTTCCTATTGGAGGAACAAGCTTCCGATGATTTAGACCCTGAGCGCTACGATAGTCCTAATAGCTGTTGACCCAATATTTTCGGTCAATAACGAGTTCCAAAATAGAACTCCAGCTCCCGAGTGTACATGGAATAAAAGAGATAAAAGATTAGATTGCAATCTAAGTGATCAAACAATGTCTAAAGCAGTGAGCAGACTCAAATAATATTAATGGAAATATATATTTATCATAAGAAATTGTACTCAAATTTAACATAGGTATTCATTGCACATAATGATTCTTTTCAATACAATCAGTTCACATTTTGGTAAACAAATAAGGTACAGACTTGGAGAGATTAAAGGGTACAAATAATTATATATGGTTTGAATAGGCGAGTACTTAGCTAAAACCATATCTTAAACCATGAACTCATGGCTAAACACATAGATTAAACTCTAAAGTTTAACTATCTACCATGTTGTTGCAAATTAGTTTTTTTTTTTTAAAAAAGTTTAAGGTAGCTTAATCATGTATCAAAAGAGGAACCAAGAAGAGAGTCATTTAAAGAAAGAAACTCGCAAACATAGTCCGCTACCCATTTATTTATATGTACACATGAATATCCATTGTTTCGAAAAATTCAAAAAAATACTCTAAAAATCAAGAGATGATAACAGATGGTAACATATTTGCAAGTAGGACTAGATCCTTTGAACCATGAGGAGAATGTAAAGAAAATCATATTCGTAAGCTAATTACTAAATCGTTTATCTTGAAATTAAGGCTGCAACCCTTTTTACCTTGATTTTAGATCTCAAAATAGTATCCCTTTTAGGCTAGTCTATACACTAAGTGGATAAAAATTGATAGCATTTATTCGGGAAGTTATTTACCTTAGCAATGAGTGTTCAAACTAATAAAAAATGTTCAGGTTATTATCTCCATATGTACATAATGAAAACAAATGGAATAGTGAACCTCAACAAACAACCAATTACATCTTAAGCCTTCAAGACAAAATTACAACAATTTTGTGATAAACAACCAAGTTTGCACGAGCTTTAGGACCTTTCAGTGCATCTTTGTGTTAAATTAAAGGCAGCCAACACTTGTACACATATGATCAGACGCGGAAAATAGTTAGGACAGTAACAAAAGTGTGCCAACATCCTAATCAGGTATTACGATAATAAACACATGATGGAACTTTCGGAAGTGAGGGCTGCTTGCATCTTGCAAACACCAAAAAAACTGAGCATGAAAGTGCTAAACAACCATTGCGACGTTAGAACATCCCAAGAGACAGCATAAAAATGGCAGCCATCCCTACTTAAAACCTCATACTCTATAGAGTTTAACTCAACTTAAATCACAAGTCATAAACATTTTACGCAAAACTTAATGTGAATGAACCAAGGAACTTGAAACTGCTTTCGCTTTGCAATTTTTCATGACAATTTAAAATAGAACAGCCCCCCGATTTAGCTATAAAAGATTATATCCCATACTTAAAAGAACATGTGACAATTTCGAAATATATAGATGCTGCCAGCTCGAGCTTAAGACTACAAATATTATGATTTTATCAAAATAAAAGTAGTAGGCTGAAAATTACCTTGTAAAAAAAAAAGATTAAACAGAGATACAAATATAGATATCATTGTATTCCAAAGGAACACGCTGATACAACTACACCACCAACTATAGACAGAGGGCAACCGTGATTTTGGGACCAAGTTAATGTATATCTTCCATACTTAAAACATCAAACACTCATAAAGTTTATTTCAAACTAATCATATGTTGCAAACTCTAAGAAAAGATCTAATATGGAAATAAAAAAAAAAAGACTAGAAATCACATTCACTTCACACTTCCGTATCTATTAATCGCTTAAGCATCCAATCCCTAAACTATACAACCAACAATTCATGGAATTGATTATTGTAACTAAGTCAGGATAGGATTTACCTTGTGTAGGGCAGCGATTGAGGTTGTCAGATGTCGAGTTCCAAGCTAACGACTCCAACTCCAACTTCTTCGACTTACAGTATTCCGAGAAGATTAGAAAGAAAATTGATTAAGGCAGATGGAGATGAGAACAAAGAGGGAGCAATGGAATGCTAAATGCTTTCTGATATCTATTCTCTCCTTAATCCCTTTTTTTTCTTTTCGAATGGGAAACCTAAGGGTCCCTTTTATAGCCGATTTTTGAGGCTCAAATGGTTCACAAGAAAAGCTTTAAGCTTCAGAAATTTGAATTCTTGATAATCCAAATTCACTTTTTCAGATTGATACGATGGGGATGGAGACGTTGGCGGCTCAAACCCAAGGGTATGAGCTTCGATCCGGTGATTATCGAGTTTTCTCCTCTTTTCCCAGGCGAACAGTAAAGGAAAAGCTTTTCAGGGATTTGCAGATCCATGGAAAAGGGAAAAAGGCGACGTGTATGTGATTGAGAAGGCGACATCGCCGCCGAACTGTTGGTCCGAAGCAAAATCCGGCGAGTTTCATCAAGTTCTCTAGTTTTGTCGTTAATGAGCCAGAGAGACATAGGGTATGTTGGGTTGTATTTAATTAGTTTAGGTAAGAAATAAATAAATAAATAGGTTAAAATAATACTATTCTTTAAACAATTTTTCACTTAATTAATTTAACAATCCCCCTTTTTTTTGTCTTGCTTAATTTCCTAAAAATGTGCATTTACATATATTATATATATTATACTTTTCGAAATACTTGTAGCAATAGCCCGCTACTAAACGAAAGGGAAACTTCAAATAATGGTGTAGCAAAAACTATTTAGATTTTGAAAGAAAAGTTAATATACTAACATTTTGTTAGAATGAATGATAGGAAAAAATATTTAAACTTATATAAATATATATCGCAACTTAAATATTTTTTCATACGTGCTATTGTAGATCCCACAACTATAACCGACAACGTAGGAAAGATTGTTTGGAGTTGTAAATTAGTAGGGATTTGTTATATTAATATTATAAATTATTATTTAATAATTTGAGTATATATGTATTTTTAATTAGAGAAATAAAATGTCTTCAAATCTATTACTGGTGCCAAATTTATTTATACATATTAAAAAAAATAGTCAAGACTAAAAATCATAGAGAAATTAATCTTAAGAAAAAGGGAGAGCCAAAATTGGGTGTCAACAGTTGCCCCTGTTTGAACAGAGATGATGTAACAGTCTCTAGACAAACAAGTTGACGTACAGGCCTATTTTGTCTCGACCGGAGGAAATATGTTTGCAAGGTTATGGAAAGGATGCACTTAAAAGAAATGACCTTGTTGTATAATTGGTTCGCGTGATTGTGATGGAATTCAACCGAACTCTGGTCTCTAAGTAGCCTACATATCTCAGGTTTCATGAGAATTACGCCGATGTAGTTTGAAGTGGCATTATGATAAAATTTTGAGAGACCCTCAAAATTTGCCCCAGTATCAAATTTACGATGACATTGGTGTCACTTAAGGTTGAAAAAGAAAGGGATAATTTTAGCATGAACGGGGTTGGTACGACCGTGCTCAGAATCGAGTTACCTAGAAGAAAGCGCAAATAAGACCGATTGTAGTTCTAGACTAAGGATTATGGTAAATTCTAGAAGGTCATCAAAATTTACCTGGTGTCTAATATATGGTTGACACTGGTATTTGGATGAAGTTTGATAAGGATAATGCAATATTAACGATAGACGGATTTTAAATGATAGCAATCCTTTCGGAATACGTCCACTTTGTAGCCTTTTGATTAATAAATGTGGTGTACAACACATTCATAAACAGGATTCTATGAAATGTGTCTCGCATCCCTCCAAAATTGTATCCTGTCTTTTTTTTTTTTTGTGGGTAGCTGTCATGATTCCTACATTGCTTTACGAGCTGAAAGATAGAGAAGAAAGAGCATTGGCACTCTAAAGAGTAGATGTGCTTGAATTAGAAGTATGGATGATGGTGGGATTGGAGTCGGAGTGCTAGTCTTGACTCTAGCTTGTGAGTTTGTTATTCATCGCCAAGCAATACCTCAATCGCTGCTTAGAAATAGTTCCACGTTGTAGCGTACTATCCTGCAAAACATATAAAAGGGTGAAAAGTACCTGTTGCGGTTCAAAATATTATAAATTGAAATAGTAATGTAAAGAGTGGAGTGTGGATGTTCAAACGACTGTTGATGTTTCTTTTTGTGTTGTAAGTGTGATGTAGGTAAAGTAACTTGTAATGTAGAGGCCCTCGACTGGCGGGGCTGTTGTAATGTAAAAGCCTGCATCTGGCTGTGTAAAGCTTGTAATGTAAAGCCTCCGGCTGGCGGGGCTGTTGTAATGTAAAAGACTGTATCCGACTGTGTAAAGCTTGTAATGTAAAGGCCCTCGACTGGCGGGGCTGTTGTAATGTAAAAGCCTGTATCCGGCTGTGTAAAACTTGTAATGTAAGGCCTCCGACTGGCGGGGCTGTTGTAATGTAAAAGCCTGTATCCGGCTGTATAAAGATTGTAATGTAAATTTAATTGTCGGCGTGTGACAATGTTTCTATGCGTGCTTGCCCCCGATCGATGGAGCTTCACTGATGTCACTACGATGTGGTCTCCGATTGACGAAGTTCTATCAATGTTTGCTATGTACAACCTTCGGGTGGCGGAGTTTGACGATGTTTACTATGTACAACCTCCGGGTGGCGGAGTTTGACGATGTTTGCTATGTACAGCCTCCGGGTAGCGGAGTTTGACGATGTTTCCTATGTACAACCTCCGATTGGCGGAGTTGTTGATGAGGTTAGATTACAAGCTCCAGTTGGTGGAGTTATTTTGAAAGAAGGCTAACTATCTTATTTTCCTATGAGGATCCTCTTTTCTTCAGCACTTGATTCGGATCTTGAGCGTACCTGCAAAAATTTAAATGAAATATTCTAAGACATAACATGCATGTTGAAGTACTTCGGAGAAATAAAGTAGGGAAAGAGTATTTTGGCTCATGATTGTGAGAAGTCGAATGGCGTGTCTAGTCATGCCCCAATACTTGATGTTATTTTCTTGATTCCTATGTTCCTGCACTCAAAGAAAATTTTAGTTTGGGAGGGGGTGTTGATTTGCATCGACTTGTGGACTGAAGCCTCGTCACTAGAATCCTTCGACACCTCCTCAGTACCGCACATAGTTTCTTAACCTAGAGACTTGGTAGGTGGATGAGTAGAAAAATATTATTGAAGATAATAAGCTTGTTTTTCCAAAAATAAATATACTACGTATATTAGGTGTGTGTGTGTATATATATATATATAGATTGTAATTCTCCAGCGTTTTTAGATTATGACATGTTCCGAAGTCCATTGAGCTTTCCATTTTGTTGACTATATCCAACATAGTCCTCCTGTAGCTTTTACCCTCCTGATGAAGCTTTCTAGCTCTTTTGCAAACACTGCGATGATCAATGTTCTTCAACATTCTGAGGTTACGCTAACTATGAGGGAGTGTTTCCTAAGGGTAAGTAAAGAAGAAAAATAAAATAAAATAAAAAAATAAAAAATTATGCAATGCATCGATCGAGCCTGACTCAGGCTGCCTACGTATCCCCAAGATAGAAATCAGATCGTAACGTAGTTCGAACACAAAAAGGGAGAAGTAGAAGTATGTAATGCAATGACCGAGCTTGACTCAAGCTGCCTACGTATCCAAGTGGAATCAGGTCGTAACGTAGTTCGAATACAAGGGAAAAGTGAAAAATATGAAATGCAATGACCGGGCCTGACTTAGGCTGCCTACGTATCCAAGCGGAATCAGGTCAGGACGTAGTTCAAATTACAATAGGAAAGTGAAAAATACAAAGGGACCGAATCCGACAAGGATTGCCTACGTATCCCACCGAGGGAATTCAGGTCGAGCGTAGTTCTAAATACATAGAAATGATGATTTTGGGTTTTCTAAGAGAGACCGGATCCGATGTTGGTTGCCTACGTACCCCACCGTGGGAAGTCAGGTCTAGACGTAGTTCTGTTACATTGAAAAATGCAAAAGTACACAAAATAAACGCTAATCTTGAGGTCTTCAAATGTAGTATTTCTTGATGGCGTCTGAATTGATTGGCTTTGTGCTTACTCTACCGTCCATTTCTGCTAAGATTACCGCTCCTCCTGAGAGCACTCTATGAACTATGTAGGGTCCTTGCCAATTTGGTGCAAATTTCCCTTTGGCTTCTCCTTGGTGAGGAAAGATCTTCTTCAGTACTAACTGCCCCGGTGCGAACTGTCGAGGTCTGACTTTCTTGTTGAAGGCTTTGGTCATTCTGTTCTAATAGAGTTGGCCATGACAAACCGCGTCCATTCTCTTTTTATCGATGAGCATCAACTGCTCATGCCTGCTACGTATCCATTATGCATCGTCGAGACCAACCTCTTGGATAATCCTTAAAGACGGTATTTCCACTTTAGCAGGTATTACTGCTTCTGAACCATAAACCAACATATAAGGAGTTGCCCCAGTTGATGTTCTGATTGTGGTGCGATAACCGAGCAAAGCATATGGTAGCTTCTCATGCCATTGCCTATGACTGTCTACTATCTTCCTTAAAATCTTCTTGATATTCTTATTTGCAGCCTCAACTTCTCCATTCATCTGTGGCCGGTAAACTGTGGAATTTCGATGAGCAATCTTGAACCTTTCACAAGTTTCTTTCATAAGATCGCTGTTGAGGTTGGCTGCATTGTCTGTTATGATTGATTCCGGAATTCCAAACCGACAAACTATGCTATTGTGAACAAAGTCTGCCACTACCTTCTTAGTCACTGCCTTGTATGTCGAAGCTTCGACCCATTTCGTGAAATAATCGATAGCCACCAGGATGAAACGATGTCCATTTGACGCGGGAGGCTCTATGGGTCCAATAACATCCATGCCCCAAGCGGCAAATGGCCAAGGGGAACCTATCACATTGAGCTCATTCGGTGGAACCCGTATAAAATCTCCATGCACTTGATACTGATGACACTTTTGCACATACCGAATGCTATCTCTCTCCATGGTCATTCAAAAATATCCGGCTCTCAGAATCTTCTTTCCCAGAGTGAACCCATTCATGTGAGGTCCACATGTTCTTGCATGTATTTCTTCCAAAAGCCTTGTCGCTTCTGCGGCGTCAACGCACCTCAGTAATCCTAAATCTGAAGTTCTCCTATACAGGATTTCTCCATTAAGGAAGAAATGATTGGCCATCCTCCTCAAAGTCCTTTTTTGGTTGCTTGTGGAATTTTCAGGATATTCCTGTGCTTCTATCAATCTTCTGATGTCATAGTACCAGGGTTTTCCATCCAGTTCCTCATCTACATGAAAACAGTATGCATGTTGATCATGTATCTCTATATCGATAGGGTCGATGTAATTCTTGTCTGGGTGTTGAACCATTGAGGACAGTGTTGCCAAAGCATCGGCAAACTCATTTTGAGCTCGAGGGACATGCTTGAACTCAATCCTTGTGAATCTCCTACTTAACTCTTTAATGTAATGCAGATAAGGCAGGATCTTGACATTCTTAGTGGTCCATTTTCCTTGCACCTGGTGAACCAATAAGTCGGAATCTCCTATCACCAAGAGTTCTTTGATGTTCATGTCGATGGCCATCCTGAGTCCAAGAATATACGCTTTATATTCCGCCATGTTGTTGGTACAATAGAACCTGATCTTGGCTAAGATCGGGTAATATTGACCTGTTTCCGAAATTAGGACTGCTCCGATTCCAATTCCAATAGAGTTTGATGCTCCATCAAAGAACATTCTCCATCCATCATATGACTCTGATATGTCTTCTCCTACAAACAAAACCTCTTCATCAGGGAAGTAGATCGTGAGTGGCTTGTAATCCTGGTCCACCGGGTTTTCTGCGAGGTGATCAGCCAGGGCTTGTCCTTTGATAGCCTTCTGTGTCACATACACAATATCAAACTCACTCAACAAAATTTGCCATTTCGCCAGTTTACCCGTAGGCATGGGCTTCTGAAAGATGTACTTTAGTGGATCCATTCTTGAGATCAAGTACGTGGTGTATGCAGACAGGTAATGCCTAAATTTTTGCGCAATCTAAGTCAAAGCGCAACATGTTCGTTCCAACAACGTGTATCTTGCCTCGTATGGTGTGAACTTCTTGCTCAAATAGTAAATAGCTTGCTCTCTTCTACCTGTCTCATCATACTGCCCCAATACACATCCAAATGCATTATCCATGACAGATAAATACAATAACAAAGGCTTTCTAGGCTCTGGTGGGACCAATACTGGTGGGTTGGACAAGTATTCTTTGATTCTATCGAAAGCCCTTTGGCATTCCTCTGTCCATTTTGTGGCAGCGACCTTCTTCAGTAACTTGAATATGGGTTCACAGATCACTGTAGATTGAGCTATGAACCGACTGATGTAATTCAGTCTTCCCAAGAAACTCATCACGTCTTTCCTGGTCTTGGGTGGAGGTAGCTCTTGGATTGCCTTTATCTTTGACGGATCCAACTCTATGCCTTTCCTGCTAACGATGAATCCCAATAGTTTTCCCGCGGGTACCCCAAATGCACACTTTGTTGGATTCAACTTCAAATTATACTTACACAACCTCTCAAAGAACTATCGTAAGTCATCCAGGTGGTCTGAACTTCTTTTGGATTTGATAACGACATCATCCACGTACACTTTAATTTCCTTGTGGATCATATCGTGAAAAAGGGTAGTCATGGCCCTCATGTAGGTTGCACCAGCATTTTTGAGACCAAATGGCATTACTCTGTAGCAATACACTCCCCATGGAGTGATAAATGCTGTTTTCTCTGCATCATCTTCATCCATCAGGATTTGGTGATACCTCGCAAAGCAATCGACAAATGATTGCAACTCATGTTTTACACAATTATCGATGAGTATATGAATGTTTGGAAGAGGGAAATCATTCTTAGGACTGGCCCTGTGGAGATCTCGATAGTCCACACATATTCTGATTTTTCCATCCCTTTTTGGCACAGGCACAATATTGGCTAACCATGTGGGGTAATTTGTGACCCTTACAATGTTCGCCTCAATTTGCTTAGTTACCTCCTCCTTGATCCTTAAGCTCAAATCTGGCTTGAATTTTCTTGTCTTTTGCTTAACAGGTAGACAAGTTGGATCAGTTGGTAATTTGTGCGAGACAATATCGATGCTTAATCCTGGCATGTCATCATAAGACCAAGCAAATACGTCAACATACTGCTTAAGCAATTCTACTAACTCTTGCTTTCTTTCAGCCTCTAAATGTATACTGATCCGCGTCTCCTTCACGATTTCCTCATCTCCTAAGTTGACAACCTCTGTCTCATCCATATTGGGTTTCTTCTGACTTTCAACCTGCTCAACCTCGTGTGGCAGGTTTTCAGGCATCATGCTTTCATCATACTCTTCGTGATCTTGTTCATCATTTTCATCTTGCTCGATGGATTTATTACATGTCATAACCGTTGAACGAGGACTTTTATTAATATGAGTGCTGAAAAGTGCAAAAGGTAAGTAAAAATAAATAGATATTTAAAATAACGAGATTTTTTTTTTTTTAAAAAAAATAAAGACTTTTATTTCAAAGCATTCTAGCTTTTAGAAGAGGCAAACAACAAAAGATTGGGCATGATTCAAGCCTCAATTTGACCATGCGAATTTTTTAAAATTAAGACTACTTTTCCACACTACTAGGACTCTGGTTGAAACAGGGAGGGGCTGGTGGTCCAATTCTGCAAGATTTCTCCAAGTTCGGCCTCACGGATGGTCAACTTGTTAAGATTTATCCCTTCCTCTTCTCCAGCCATGGCCACGAACAAATTGCCTATTCCTTCTACGATGTCATCAACGCCAGCTTGATCTGGAGTCAAAGTTTGTTCTGGTACAAAGATTGTATCGCTTGACCCGTGACAATCTCTTCCCGAGGCAAACTCATATCCTAGTCCGTTGGTGCCTCTCTGACGCTTCAGCTGGATTGGCTCAACTATACCGTTGGACTTGGGTCCAAGTCCACTCTTTGGCTGATATCCATACTTCAACATTTCTGACGCAACCATTTTCGCTGCACTTGACAACTTAGTATCTTCGGGCTCTGCTCCCTCATTGACCCTTATAGCTTGCATGATTTCCAAAGTGTGAAAAGTAGCTCCGTCTAACTCGTCAGTGACTGGGATAGAATTAACAGATTGAACGGGGTGACTGAGTTCTCCGTGGATGGTAACTTCTATATGACCCCACTCAAACTTTACACATTGATGAAGAGTGGAAGGAACCGCTCTTGCCATGTGAACCCATGGTCTTCCCAACAACAGGTTGTAGTTGGATGATACATCCATCACTTGAAATATAATAGGGAATTCAGCCGGCCCCACCTGTAATGTGAGATAGATCTCTCCGATGACACTTCTTTGCGCTCCATCAAAGGCTCTGACTTTCACACGACTTTCCCTTATCTCTCCCATAATAACACCTAAATCCTTTAGAGTGGTGAAAGGACAGATGTTGTATCCAGAACCACCATCAATTAAAACTCGAGTCACAATCTTATTACAACATTTGACTGCGATGTGAAGCGCTTTGTTGTGCCCAGCCCCTTCTGCGGGCAACTCATCATTATGGAAAGAAATCTTGTTAACTTCCACTATTCTTCCAATTGTTGCAGCTAAGGTTTCACTGGTGGTCTCTTTTGGATTTATCACTCCGCTTAACACCTCCATCAAAGCATTCCTATGAGCTTCAAAACTCATAAGCAAAGACCAAATGGATATGTGGGCTGGCGTCTTCTTCAACTGTTCTTCAACCGAATAGTCTTTAGACTGCATCTTCTTCCAAAACTCTGCGGCTTCAGCATCAGTAATATTCTTCTTTGGATTCTGTTCTTTTTCGATAACTCTTTGATTTAGGTCTTCTGGGGCATAGCACCTCCCTGACCTAGTCATCCCTTGAGCCATGGCAGTATCGATCATCTTGCCCTTGGCACTTGCTCGATAGTCCCAAGGGACTGCTTTGGTGTCATACTCAAGCTTCTTAGCAATTAGAGTGGTCACTACAACTCTTGGGAGATATGTTTGGACAGTCAGAGGTTCCCTTAGTCTAACAGTGATAACAAGTTGCGTCGAAGACGTCATGGCATCCGCTTCATCTATGTATGGATAGTCGGGGGTCCCATATTCGTCATCCAGAGTAACCATGTTGACTTCCCGATTCTCATGGTTTGGCAAGGGATTGTTGTTCACATCGGGAGGTGCCGGAGTGCATTTGATTACTCCTCTCCTAATCAAAGACTCGATCTGGTTCTTCAAACCATAACAATCTTCTGTGTCGTGTCCCTGGACTCCCGAGTGATAAGCACATCTCTTGTTCCCATCAAAATTACAAGGGATTGGGTCAGGAAGTTTTCCTTCAACTGGTTGCAGCACTCCCGCTGTCCTCAATCTCTCAAACAATTGAGCATAGGGCTCAGCAATCGGTGTGTAAGCGCGAGCATTTCTAGCTTCAGGATTTGGACGTGGTCTCCGTGCATATGCTGGTCTATTTTGGTAAATTGGTGCTTGGACAGGGACATATGGTCTTGGAGGGTTTTGGTATGCTGGTGCTCGGGGTGGTTTATAGTGTGGTTGGGTATTATACACTAGAACGTATGAAGTATGCACAGCGATTTGGGGATTATTGGGGTATCGGTGAGATGGTCCTCCTGGTTGGTAAGTGACAGCTGAAACATCCTCCCTTTTCTTTTTGATGCTGCCAATGGAACCTGATTGTATAGCCGTACTTGCAGCTTGCAATGCGACCATAGACTGAATCTTTCCAGATTTAACAACCTCCTCTATAAAGTCTCCCATCTTGACCAATTCTGCAAACTTCTGACCCATCATTGACATCATCTTGTCAAAGTAGATACCTTCTTGAGCTCGAACAAAGTACTTCGAGAGCTCACTCTCATCTAGTGGTGGTTGCACCCTCGCGGCCTCATTTCTCCAACGTCGTGCATATTCCTGGAAATTCTCAGATGGCTTCTTCTGTATATTGGCCAATGAGAATCTGTCAGCAGTAATTTCAGTATTGAATCTGAAACGAGTCATGAAGTCCTCAGCCATTTCCTGCCAGTCATGCCATTTGCGAGGGTCTTGGCGGGTATACCAGGTTAATGCTTCTCCAGACAGACTCCGAATGAACAACTTCATCCTCAACTTCTCATTTCTCCCTACACCAACTAACTTGTCACAGTATGCCCTTAAATGTGCGTGAGGGTCACTCTTTCCATCGAACATGTCAAACTTCGGTGGTTTGTACCCTACCGGCATGTCAATGTCTGGATGGATGCACAAGTCATCATAATCCAGACTCTCTGTCCCTCTAGTGACTTGTAAGCTTTTCAATGCTTTTCTCAAACGTTGAAGCTGGGCATTTATCGACGCGTCTTCTTTCAACTAAGCATCTTTCTCCATTTCTTCATATTGATCGACCTCGTATGGGGCATTAACCACAACTGGCATAGTGAAGGTAGGAGCCCCATCNATGTCAATGTCTGGATGGATGCACAAGTCATCATAATCCAGACTCTCTGTCCCTCTAGTGACTTGTAAGCTTTTCAATGCTTTTCTCAAACGTTGAAGCTAGGCATTTATCGACGCGTCTTCTTTCAACTGAGCATCTTTCTCCATTTCTTCATATTGATCGACCTCGTATGGGGCATTAACCACAGCTGGCATAGTGAAGGTACGAGCCCCATCGGCATATACGGGTGGAACATGTGGCTCATAGGGAGCGGCGACATGTGCCCTAAGTATCTGCTGCATTGTAGGTATGGTAGGGTCGTGGTTGGAAAGGTCGGGAACGGTCCTGACTACGGTTGGAGAAGCTAGTGGTATTTGACCGTGAGTAGGAGCGCGTTGAGTTTGTTCTGGCTGATTTGGCAAGTCAGCTTTTGCGAAGTAGATAGGCGTCTTGAAAGTAGGAAAAATGGTAGCCGATAGTTTGGCCAAGTCTCGCGCTTGGCGTAATTCTTCCCTCAAGAACTCGAGTTCTTGCTCCATGTGAGCCATTTTCTCTTTATTTTGGTTGTCCATCATATTTCGAGAACCTTCGGGGTTCTCAATAGGTATCATTATGTTTGCAGCAACGTTGAAATCGTCTTTATCAGTCATCTTTCTCTATGATCGAAGGTTGTATCGTGAGTCAGCCAGTTTGCAAGTCGACACAAATCAACGTACTTTTGGGGATAAATAAAGAAAGGAAAACAAAGAAAAATAAAACTATGTTAGTTTGGGAAATATTGAAAGTTGTAACAAATAAGTAGATGTAACACATATATACGCCAATTTGGCGACATTCAAAGTGCGTCCTAACATATAACCTCTTTTTACCTGAGGTAGGCCTACGTTGCAATTAGTTTGATAATAAATGATCCATTTAAACACATTTTAGATTTGGAGCAAACATAACTTCATTGATTACGGTTTGGCTATTACAACGACGTAGGCGGTCAGAAGCCGAAGAAATGAAAGTACAGGGGTGGCCATAAGGCGTACAAGAGGGATAGGCCACATGGCAATTTAAAAAGCTTATGAGGGAATTCAAAGAAGAAAGATGATCTACGGCCAGGTTGGAGTATCATCATCATCATCATCGTCTACATCATAGTAAGGACCCGGGTGATACTCTGGAGATTCGTCGATTTTCCATTCCCAGTTGTTTGAATCTTCCCTTTCATCAAACCCTATGGAACCATATTCTGAGTGAGCGTCTTCTACTGTTGGAACATGTTCATCCTCTATATGCATCACTCCTCCATCTATAGGGTCATACAAATTAGAGTCATACTCTGAGTATTCTTCTGGATCCTCTTCCATCTCCTCAGTTGGCTCTCTAGGATCCTCTTCTGGGTCTTCCTCCATCTCTTCATTTAGTTCATCATCAACTGCCTGTATGAGATGGTCGATAGACCGTGGGGTCACCTGCTGATACATGGTCGTAGTGATGTGCATGAGGTTTAATAGCTCCATGCCAATTCGATTTGACCTTTGAGTGTCTGTGAACCCTAATATTCCCTCATAGCTAGGCCTAGCGAGAATTCCTCCTATCATAAACCATGTATAATATTCAGGCGTGCACCATGATTCAACCCCCATGTCTGAGTCAAGAATACCGCACCATCCTTGTACCAAAGCAGCGATCCTTTCGATCGGAATTCTTCCTTCATAATTGACCTCAATCAATGCCATATTTGACCATAGAGGAACGCCTTGGGTAATCCCAAACTGCCGGAGGACTCTTAAAGGTGCGTAGGGCTGGAAGCCCTCCAACCCAATCAACTCAATGAAATAGTCCTGGTTAGTTCTCAACAAAGCTCGGCCATGGACCCACGGTAGTCGCCATTGAATGTGATTCCCTGTGACGTGGGTCAAGAAAAGGCGCCAACCATCTTCATCATTTGGGGCATCCCACATGCTCAATCCCATTGCATGGCTTCTGATTTTGTTGCGTAAGTATGCTTCAACGCCATTTTCTGCATGTCTTTGATAAAAGTGTTCCAACACCCAAATCTGCAGCAACAAGTTACTTCCCTTAAAGTGATCATATCCTCTAGAGTAGAGGGATAATGATCGAAATATTTCTGCCAAGATCATGGGTAAGATGGTCACTCTAATAGGTCCCCTAAACATGAAGATGATCATAGGTAGTAAGTTGATGTCGACACACCCCTTTTTCTTTGAGAAAATCGTAATACCCAAAAAGGCCGTCACGAAGACAATAGCCCGGAGTCTTTCCCAATCAACCCTGGAGATGAAGAATTCTTGATGGAACCTATCATAGCTATCTCGACGACCGAACCTTTTAAACAGATAATCCAATTTAACCTATCCTTCATCAACTCTTCGCAAACATTGGCCTACCCTCAAACCCAAAGACTGGAGAAAATTGATTCCTGACGTAGTGCGCGGGGCCAAAGGTACTCTTCCAGCCAACGGTAAGTCAGCAATTTGACTTATCTTCCAATGTTGGTGTGATTTCAAAATCTGTGAACTGAAAGGTCACCGTTGTTGGTTGCCAAAATTCAATCATTAGAGTAATGAGTGACTTGTTTGCCTCCACATTCAGCAGATAAGTTAACGACCCTAAGTGTAGCATAATCTCATTTTCGTAGGCCACTCGAATGTTTCCCCACCACTCTTTCAAAGTTCGGGGGACCTCAGTCATCATCCTGATATTAGGAAGGTTTTGGTTGATTTGCATCTGAAAGAAAGGGTAAAGGGTATAATGAGTTTATTTGCTCCAAATCTGTTAAGTGTTTAAGTTTGGATAATTTATATCAATTTCACACAAAGTTTATGTCTCGAGTTTCAAAGAAGAAACTCATTGACATTTGGGTGGCTTCCTAAATGCAACGACAATACCGTATACTATCTTGCCTAAGGCTATGCAACATGACCTATTCTAAGAGTAAGATTATGTTCCTAGATGATTGAGAGTGGGATTGAATAATTGCGAGAAGGTGTACTATCTTAACTGCACCAACTCTGAAACTAAGGAATCCAAAGAGAGTTTCGGAGGAGTGCAGGAACACCCCTCGCGTGTACAGTGTGTGAGTGTACGGCCAAGACTCGATAGAAATGTGCAACTGACAATGTAGGGAAAGCAGTAACAAGTAGTGTCTTAAAACAAATAAGGAACAGAAGCTTGGATTTCACTTGTGACCTTTCAGTCAAAGCAATATATCAATAACAAGCTGAAAGATAAACACGTAATCACAAATATTGCTCCTAATTTGAGTTTTTTTAAGGTTAAAACCTAAGTATGTCCCCAGCAGAGTCGCCACGCTGTCGCACCCTTATTTCGAACTGGCCGAAATAGTTCACAACATAATATGACTGACACTCTGATTTCAAAAAAAAAAATTGTTTTGTTTTAGAGTCGCCACCTAAATTTAAAGGAAAATATTAGGAAAACCATTTTTTAAATATGTAAATGTAAACTCTGTTTTGATTTGCGAAACCAGTGAGATTCTGAGAAAGGGTTTTGATTACTCGAGGGGAGGTGCTAAGCACCCCTCAGAGCCTATCCAAAAATAGTCCTTAAACTCAAATTAAGAAAATATAATTAGGAAAACGTGTTTATTTATTTGTTTTAAAATCAATGATAAGTAAATTTATTGTATTTAAGAAAAGAGTAAAATACAAGTTACGACATATATATACGTCTATTAAATAAACTAATGGTAGTATGTTTATCATATAGTAATAAATAAATGTACTGAAGTATATGATAATTTTATATGTTAAAATATAGATGTATCTTATATAAATATATCCAAAAAAAATGTTGAGTTTAAAGGATATGAAAATTTGTCATTTTATTTATATATAGAATTAGGACGTGAAAGAAAATAAAATAAAATGAGATAATAATCGAGTATAAATATGTAGTAGTATGTGTAAAATATGTTTTTAAATGGAAATACATAAAATGGAGTTTTCTAAAAATAAACAAATACAACAAATAATAACGATACGAAATGTTAAAATATTATATAAAGTTTGTGATCTTAAGCGTGGTATGTACACATAGGTTGTTTAAAGCATATGAATATTCATTATATATTTACATGTTGGAAAAATTGACAATAGATTATATGTAGTAAAATAATATGTATATGAAAGTATAGGGATTTATAAATTATAAAAATGAATAAGCAACTTCGTAAAAGAGATAGTAGATAATAGAAAAATAATATAAAGGGTAACAAAATACTAAGTCATGTACAGAGAAAACTAAGTATAAAATATAGAATTTTGTACCTTTTAGCGTATGACATAGAAATATATATGTACCTTGTAATTGTAACATGTGTACAATAAATATACCTTGCGTTTTTCTTTTCAAAAATCTGAAATCTCAAATATAAAAATTAGAAAGATTAATTAAAAAATAAAAATAAAAATTGTCATATCAAATTAAATAAAGATGAATTTAATGGTTGAGTTACTTGCGACACTTCTTAGTTTATAATTATTACCTATTTTAAAATTCCAATTAAGATGACAAAAAAAAAAAAACCAAGGCTATAGCTAACCATTTTTGAATTAATTCCTAAAGAGGCGTATATACCTATACATACATTTTAAACTTATACTTGCATCAAAATTAGCCCCTTTTATATATATATATATATAAAGTTTTGCTTTAGGAGTCTAAATAAATGGTTAAACAACAAGTCGTTATTTTATGTCGATAAGTGTCGGATGAACTAGAGATCAACCGAATAAAATGAACTCTAGATTATTTTAGACCAAATAAATATATCAATTTTTATATCAAAAGCTACACAAAACACATATTCGGAGTAATACAAAGTTAGTTAAGTAAGTACGAATAAAAAAGTAATGAGGAAGGTAAGGAGCTAGATACTATAAGTTCCTATTGGAGGAACAAGCTTCCGATGATTTAGACCCTGAGCGCTACGATAGTCCTAATAGCTGTTGACCCAATATTTTCGGTCAATAACGAGTTCCAAAATAGAACTCCAGCTCCCGAGTGTACATGGAATAAAAGAGATAAAAGATTAGATTGCAATCTAAGTGATCAAACAATGTCTAAAGCAGTGAGCAGACTCAAATAATATTAATGGAAATATATATTTATCATAAGAAATTGTACTCAAATTTAACATAGGTATTCATTGCACATAATGATTCTTTTCAATACAATCAGTTCACATTTTGGTAAACAAATAAGGTACAGACTTGGAGAGATTAAAGGGTACAAATAATTATATATGGTTTGAATAGGCGAGTACTTAGCTAAAACCATATCTTAAACCATGAACTCATGGCTAAACACATAGATTAAACTCTAAAGTTTAACTATCTACCATGTTGTTGCAAATTAGTTTTTTTTTTTTAAAAAAGTTTAAGGTAGCTTAATCATGTATCAAAAGAGGAACCAAGAAGAGAGTCATTTAAAGAAAGAAACTCGCAAACATAGTCCGCTACCCATTTATTTATATGTACACATGAATATCCATTGTTTCGAAAAATTCAAAAAAATACTCTAAAAATCAAGAGATGATAACAGATGGTAACATATTTGCAAGTAGGACTAGATCCTTTGAACCATGAGGAGAATGTAAAGAAAATCATATTCGTAAGCTAATTACTAAATCGTTTATCTTGAAATTAAGGCTGCAACCCTTTTTACCTTGATTTTAGATCTCAAAATAGTATCCCTTTTAGGCTAGTCTATACACTAAGTGGATAAAAATTGATAGCATTTATTCGGGAAGTTATTTACCTTAGCAATGAGTGTTCAAACTAATAAAAAATGTTCAGGTTATTATCTCCATATGTACATAATGAAAACAAATGGAATAGTGAACCTCAACAAACAACCAATTACATCTTAAGCCTTCAAGACAAAATTACAACAATTTTGTGATAAACAACCAAGTTTGCACGAGCTTTAGGACCTTTCAGTGCATCTTTGTGTTAAATTAAAGGCAGCCAACACTTGTACACATATGATCAGACGCGGAAAATAGTTAGGACAGTAACAAAAGTGTGCCAACATCCTAATCAGGTATTACGATAATAAACACATGATGGAACTTTCGGAAGTGAGGGCTGCTTGCATCTTGCAAACACCAAAAAAACTGAGCATGAAAGTGCTAAACAACCATTGCGACGTTAGAACATCCCAAGAGACAGCATAAAAATGGCAGCCATCCCTACTTAAAACCTCATACTCTATAGAGTTTAACTCAACTTAAATCACAAGTCATAAACATTTTACGCAAAACTTAATGTGAATGAACCAAGGAACTTGAAACTGCTTTCGCTTTGCAATTTTTCATGACAATTTAAAATAGAACAGCCCCCCGATTTAGCTATAAAAGATTATATCCCATACTTAAAAGAACATGTGACAATTTCGAAATATATAGATGCTGCCAGCTCGAGCTTAAGACTACAAATATTATGATTTTATCAAAATAAAAGTAGTAGGCTGAAAATTACCTTGTAAAAAAAAAAGATTAAACAGAGATACAAATATAGATATCATTGTATTCCAAAGGAACACGCTGATACAACTACACCACCAACTATAGACAGAGGGCAACCGTGATTTTGGGACCAAGTTAATGTATATCTTCCATACTTAAAACATCAAACACTCATAAAGTTTATTTCAAACTAATCATATGTTGCAAACTCTAAGAAAAGATCTAATATGGAAATAAAAAAAAAAAGACTAGAAATCACATTCACTTCACACTTCCGTATCTATTAATCGCTTAAGCATCCAATCCCTAAACTATACAACCAACAATTCATGGAATTGATTATTGTAACTAAGTCAGGATAGGATTTACCTTGTGTAGGGCAGCGATTGAGGTTGTCAGATGTCGAGTTCCAAGCTAACGACTCCAACTCCAACTTCTTCGACTTACAGTATTCCGAGAAGATTAGAAAGAAAATTGATTAAGGCAGATGGAGATGAGAACAAAGAGGGAGCAATGGAATGCTAAATGCTTTCTGATATCTATTCTCTCCTTAATCCCTTTTTTTTCTTTTCGAATGGGAAACCTAAGGGTCCCTTTTATAGCCGATTTTTGAGGCTCAAATGGTTCACAAGAAAAGCTTTAAGCTTCAGAAATTTGAATTCTTGATAATCCAAATTCACTTTTTCAGATTGATACGATGGGGATGGAGACGTTGGCGGCTCAAACCCAAGGGTATGAGCTTCGATCCGGTGATTATCGAGTTTTCTCCTCTTTTCCCAGGCGAACAGTAAAGGAAAAGCTTTTCAGGGATTTGCAGATCCATGGAAAAGGGAAAAAGGCGACGTGTATGTGATTGAGAAGGCGACATCGCCGCCGAACTGTTGGTCCGAAGCAAAATCCGGCGAGTTTCATCAAGTTCTCTAGTTTTGTCGTTAATGAGCCAGAGAGACATAGGGTATGTTGGGTTGTATTTAATTAGTTTAGGTAAGAAATAAATAAATAAATAGGTTAAAATAATACTATTCTTTAAACAATTTTTCACTTAATTAATTTAACAATCCCCCTTTTTTTTGTCTTGCTTAATTTCCTAAAAATGTGCATTTACATATATTATATATATTATACTTTTCGAAATACTTGTAGCAATAGCCCGCTACTAAACGAAAGGGAAACTTCAAATAATGGTGTAGCAAAAACTATTTAGATTTTGAAAGAAAAGTTAATATACTAACATTTTGTTAGAATGAATGATAGGAAAAAATATTTAAACTTATATAAATATATATCGCAACTTAAATATTTTTTCATACGTGCTATTGTAGATCCCACAACTATAACCGACAACGTAGGAAAGATTGTTTGGAGTTGTAAATTAGTAGGGATTTGTTATATTAATATTATAAATTATTATTTAATAATTTGAGTATATATGTATTTTTAATTAGAGAAATAAAATGTCTTCAAATCTATTACTGGTGCCAAATTTATTTATACATATTAAAAAAAATAGTCAAGACTAAAAATCATAGAGAAATTAATCTTAAGAAAAAGGGAGAGCCAAAATTGGGTGTCAACAACCGCTGCTGATGGTGAGCGTGTGGAGTGGGTCGCCACACCACGGTTGGGTATCCGAAAGGTCACATTAAATTTTGCGGCCAAGTTCTTCTGGTTGTTGGTGCGTAACAGGGTATCGCCGACAAAAGCTGACAACCAAATCACTTGGGATAGAGCGGTCATGGTTGCAGCATTAGTAGCAAGAGTGGAGATTGACTTTGCACGAGAGGGCATTCAAGACCTCCACTACTTACCCCTTTCCATGCTTGATATTCCAATTGTGCAGGGACTCTAGATTGCTGATCTAGCATTGTGATAGGTTGATCCACCCTACTGGGGCTTTGGATATAGGCCTCATCCGAGATGAGGCAAATGTGGTGGCACCTCGTAGAGAGCCCCAGGTTGAGGTATCTCCCTTGGGCGCAGATTTTGTAGACTCGGTGGGGCAGACCCCATTATACCAGATCACTCTGATACTGTCCCGACCTCCTCTTCCCAGGACCCTAGCATGACTCCTAGTTCATCTCGGTCCACACCATAATTAGGAGCTACTGTTGTCCCATTGGCCAGAGTTCAGAAATTAGAGGCTCAGATGGCCACATTGCTGCATCACATCCAGCCTTGGATGCAAAAGTCTATAGCCGAGTCCGAGGCCAGAATGGAGCGAATGATGGAGGGCATGATGGCCTGGAAGGTCTTGATGTTTTTGAATTGCGAGTCCTCGAGCGACCAGCCCCGACCATAGGCCTATCCTTTCTTTAAGATGAATTAGCCAGTCTCCGGGCCGACATTGATGCCATTTTTGCCACCCTTACAGTTGAGCCTCAGGCTGCACCTACTGCACTGGTTGATGATACGGTGTTGGATGCTTTATTCAGTGGGACCGTCGAGGATGATTCTATGCCTACACATACCAAAGGTAATAGGCACCGTTCTAGTAGCACTGAGGAGGAAAAATCTCAAAAGAGACAGCGTAGGCAGAACAAGGAGGCAATGAAGGCCTCAATTTTAGATAAGGAGTTGCGCTAGCGGAGGATGCGTGAGAGTATTGCAGGGGCATCAAATTCTGCCCCAGTTGTAGAGGTCTCGCTTGTTGTGAGGACATTGTGAGCAATACTGAGGGTGACCCAACTATTGTTCTAGTAGGCTCTGGGAAACCGTACCCACCCGCTTGTTGATGATTCGCCAGCGCTATACGCCACAGGTTTGCTTCACCCAATCCACTTTCTTTTTCTACTTTTGTATGCATTGGGGACAATCACATCTATTTTTGTTGGGGGTGGGGTAAATGCATTGTGAGTGATAGGGTGAAGTCTGAGTAACCCAACTCATAGATCTTCTCGTGGGGTTTTCTTGCCTGTGTTCTTTTTCCCCACGAGACTGTTTAATTTATGTTGAACCGGCATGCGTTAGGATCGTATGTGTAGAAGCATGAAATATAAAGAAGCATGATGGCTTAAAAAAATATGATACCCATCAGATTTTGTGATGTGTGCTAGAATTTTGTAGGCTACGATTAGCTGAATGTGTTGGTTCTGTGTGTGACATGATAATGAATCAACTTTATGGCATGACTTCAACTGAAACTTGAACTGGGTAATCTGATAATCTGATAATTAAACTATGTGCCAAGAGTGTGTGAGAATAGTTGAGTGTTCAAACAATTTTTGTGCAAAACTAGAATTTGCCCGGTTAATCCTACTAAGACTCAACAATCTAGAGGTTAGGAAGTGATCATAGGCCATTGTTCTGATAAGTCAGCAAATTGCCTGAAAGAAGCATCTGACCAAATGAAACAAATGCTCCCTTTGATCCAAATACTTTGAGCCTACAATACCATTTCTTTCTAAACCCCGAACTCACCTTCCTATAATCGACTATGTTGGCCCCGGTCCCTCCTTGGACATGTGCACCTCGACCTAGGCCAAAAGCCTAAGTTGAGGGTGGCTAATGTAAAAAAGTAACTTCAATCTTAGCCCTGACCCGACATCGGGTATTGTGCACCTCAACCAATGGAAAATCTATAAGTTGAGGGTGGCTATGAAAGAGCAAAACCGAAAGAAAATAGGTATGAAAAGAGTTTGATGTTGAAAAAGAGAGGAAAGGATGTGACTTGTTGAAACCTAAAAGAAAAACTAAATAAAAGTAAAAAGAGCTACAAATTTTAAAGTCACATCCGTGGTTAAAGAAAATCAAGGGAAAGAAAGTAAAACGGTAGGAAGGTAAAAATAGGGAAAAAAGAGGTTGAAAGCCTAGTGTAATGTCAAGGAGGGCAGAAAGTCACTAAGAAGTACCCAAATGTACCACACCTGACCCAGAGCCTACGTTACAAGCCAAGAAAGTCCTATAGTGATCCTAGAGTCTAGTTTGGAGAGTCTAAGCAGTGAAAATAATGGCAAACCTATGGTACTGAGCACTAACTGTACTTGAAGTTCTTTCTGATTGTGAGTGTTGAATGAATCCTTGTCCTCAAATTCATCAGTCATTGTGCGAAGAAAAAAAATGGGATTTCGTTTGAAGTAAGGGCACTTAGTACATTGTCGGAGAGTTGGTACCTTGGTGATAGTGAAACAATATATGTTGTGTGTTGGTTGGTCAATCGTTGTCATGGTTTGATCCACATAAATTAGCTTATCGAGTCTAAGAGAACAAATTTTGTACCCACAAAGAGAGTGGGGTAGAAAGCCATGTGATTGCTTGTGCTTGAAACGCTTGCTTCTATACAAGTGTCGTTTAGAGTCTTAGTGCGTCGCTTGAGGACAAACAACGAATTTAAATTGAGGGTGTTGATATACCGTGAGTTTACGATATTTCTAATACATTTCACTTACAAGTTGTGTGTGTCTAGGGCCTTTTTGGATTGGTTTTTATGTGTTTTTATCATGTTTTATAGGAAAGACGTTCAGGCGCGAAAGTAAAGGGACAATTGAAATAACTACAGAAACGGCACCTACGGAGGTGATCTACGGACCATAGGTCCAGTGACGCTCCGTAGGTGATGGTCGTGGATCAGCAGACAAGGCATGGAAGGCAAATCAGGGAAATCTGACAGAGTGTGGAACCACGGTGGCCATTGACGGTCCGTAGATTGATCTACGGACCGTACTGTTGATCCGTAGATTTATACTGTGAGGGTTCCAATACCTGATTTTTGAAGATTCCAAGTATGGAGCTACGGAAGGGGATTGATGGACCGTAGATCGATCTACGGTCCGTACTGCAAGTCCGTCGTTTGCTTCAGAGAGGCTGATTTTTGGGGGCTGAAATATTTTCTAAGTCCTTGCTGACGGAAGGGACTCACGGATCATAGATCCATTGATGGTCCGTGAGTCAGTCTCGTGGAATGTAGACGCTTGCCTGAACACATTTTCCTTAATTTGTTTCCCTTTTAATTTAGGACTTGATTTCTATAAATAGGGCACGTAAACCTCATTTTTTGGGGTTAGAATTTATTACTTTTGTTTTACTTTGTGACTTTGGGAACTAATTTTGCTACCCGAGCAATTCTTGATTTCCAAAGGTTTGTTTTGAAGATTTTGTTTGAAATTTGAGTTGAATTTCTGGGTTTATTTTTCTCCACTACGTAAGTTCATAATTCTTCCATCTAAAATAATGAATTGTGTTAATATGATTATGGGTAACTAAACATCACAACTAGGGTTGTGGGATCCATGAGCGATTAACAAAGTATGAATAGTAAATAAGCAATTCTTGAATAGTGTTTTGCATGCATTGATAATTCTTTCGTTCAAAAGTCTTTTTAACGAGTGCACACGTTAGAACTTGCCTTGTTACTACTTGCCGGACCAAGGAGGTAATCAACAAGAAAAGAAATATCAACATAGATTTAGTGTGATACTATCTAATAGGCTAGTGTCGATTGGTGCGAAGTAATAACTAAGCCAAACATCGATTATGATGTTTAATATGAGGTAAAGGTAAGGGTTAGTAAATTATACACACGTAGCTGTACCAAGGTGCGGGGTGAAATTCTCTAGATGTCGGACCAAGGATTTAGAGATACCTAACTTATCACTGTGCATGTAATACACTAGGACATGATTGCTATTACTAAGATTACTGAGTTATGAGCTTGTGGTGAACACGTATACCCTAGTTAATTTTCTCATCTTGATAAAAACAAAAATTGACTTTTGTTAACTGATTACTTATTGAATTCTTACTATTTGTTTCATAAATCCCCCTTTTTATTACTAGTTTCCGGAAGTACTTTGACTAAACGAATATAGGTGTAAGTTTAAGTTAAGTCTAAACCAGTTTCCTCGTGGGATCGGCCCCAACCTACAAATTGGGTTCTTTACTTGATAACGATCGCTTATGCTTCTTTGGGGAGGTGTAATTTGAGCGTATCAGCCACCATGACTAGGTTTGGCCGTTCATGTTAGGAGAGAGGAGAGAAAATATTATTTAATCTCAAATGAAAGAATGATATTAATTAATTCACAATATTAATTAAGGAACATGTTCTTTTGAACAAAAACTAGCCTCTCTTCAATGCAGAGTTCTCTCCCTTCTCAACAGTTGTCTTTGCACCTATTGATAACTTTAAATTTTTAGAGTTTTCGCTTCATTAGACACTGAGAAATGAAATCTGTTACTTCTTAAAAGTAGAAAGAATTTGAATATTTCTTCTCTTCTTGTTTGCACAAAATTTTTTCAATCAAAACAAGTATCTTGTGATCTACTCTATTTTTTTAGTTCACTGAAGTTCTGCAATTTCGATTGCCAGCATTGCAGAACATTGTTCCATTCTATCCTGGGTGGAATTAATCTAAATTTTGGACAAGTGTGAGGGGATTAACTTTTTTTAAGAAAACACAATTTTCTGTGGGCATGGAATGAAATTTTTTTTTCACTATTTCTTGATTTCTGATTATATTTTGATAGCATGAATAACATACTCTGTATATATTTCATAAGAATATGTCAAGGTAAATATTAAACTCCATTAGAAATAGCTTAATACCATAAATCTCTATAAATACTAATGTAATTACTTTGTTAATTATAGTCTTGGTGTCACGACTCAAGTATATCCTAGTGTAACATGTCGTATAGAACTTCGAGAGGCCCTACACAAGTCACTTAGCATACATCATACAAGATAATAAAAATAAAGATGTTAAAGAAAAAATCTTATATCATAAAAGAGTTTGACAAGAAGTCTAACATAAGTCTCAATAAGCCATCTATTACATCAAAAGAAGTGATCGAGATGTAACCCATGCAACAAATACAAGTCTGAAAACTGAAATGACATAAAGTTGTAAAAGTGTCTCAATCCATGAAACATGAGGACTCACCAAAACCTTGAACGCCAAAGGATCAACTAGCCACGAGTGTGATAGGTAGGATAGTTTGACCCTACATTAGTGAAACAATGTTGGCACAAGTATGCATTAGTATATGAAATTTACTAAGTATGATAGCAATGCATAAGAGTTACAAAATCATGCTAAAAAGGGATTTACATGACATGCAATGACCAAGTTAAATCATAATTTAAAAGAGTTAGAAAACATTAATCATAATCATGGTCAATGCAAGCTAAAAATCTTTAAATCACTTGTGAGATACTTTAGAAGTAACCTTAGTTCAATATTGTGGGAAGTTTACCATATAACTGACATAGACCATGTGAGCTATAACATGGAATCTGGTGTCTATCCCACACCGAAAAGAGATGTCCTTACTTGGCAAGGTAAGAACCACGAGTCTGAGCTAAAGTGGATCCACTAGCTAATGTATATCTAAGACAATCATTCTATATGGTGGCATATAGTTACGGGATAAGAAGATTGTTACTAGAGACCCGACCTCTAAGAATGGAGGAGAGCCTCCATCTCAATATTCTCTCATTTCTAAGCAAAAATCCCATAGAATAGTCATTAATATTATCCGTTTCATCATCCATGGGAAGGCACAATTAAGTAACCAATCCAAGCTAAAGTTCATTAGAATAGCTCCTTAATATTGATTCAACTTAATTGAGAAAACCTTTCAATCTTATGTATCCTTTATGTGAGAAATTATATCACAATAACATTGATACGTTACTCTCAAAGTATCCCCAAAACATTTGCATCAATTTCATGAAAACATGCAACTCTTCATAATTCATAGTTCATAGTTCATAAGCTTCATCATGTGATCATAGTCTAAACATCATGGATCATGCATGAGCTCATATGAATTAAACTTAAGATCACGTAGTTACTTCAATTCATGCATAGAAAGATAGAAAAAAAAATTGAATCATAATTGAAAAGAACCCATGGAGATTGGATAAAACCCTAAGTTGTAACACCCCAGAATTTTTTTTAAACTAAGACTTGAACCATCCTTCGTTGTGACTAGGATTTTATCGAGGAATTTAAAAATTCTCAAGTGTTAAGTTCACTAGATGTAGCACCTTGAGTTCCAAAAAGAACCGAAGAGAGATCATTAAAGTCATTCCTAAGTTCCTTTAATTTTGGGTCAACTTCAAACGATCATAACTTTCAATATAAGATGAGTTAGGTGGCCCATAAGATATCAAATGAAGGTCTTTGAATTATATTTTAAGCTCCATTGAGTTTGATAAGTTTCGACTTCAGATGAATGAGATATACCCTTTTGAGGTCAGGCTGTCCAGTTAAGGAAAGTTACCTAAAAATAGTGAGAGGTATTTCGGTCTTTTCCTTACCCAATCAGATATAATTCTTTTTTAGTATGGTTTAAGGGGTCTAAACTGATTAGGTTCAGTTTTATAATCCTAATCTATGCTTAAGGTTTTAGTTGAGAATTCAACAAGAGGAAAAAGGAGAAAAGAGGAAAGGATCAAGGCGTTCGTCAAGATTCTTTAGTTTTGTTGCAGATTTTCACTATGGGTTTGATCCCTAAGAGGTATGTAAGTTCTCATAGTGTTGGGTTCAGTCACCCACACGCCAATCATGTTATTTTCAGCACAATTTCATTCTTGAAGACGATGAAATTGAGTTCTTGGTAAGTGTTCGTAAAGTTTCATTCTAAATCTTGTTTTGTTGGGGTTTTGTTGAATTCTTGAGATGAAAGTTAGTGATTTAATGTTTTTTTTTAGTATGTTAGTGTGTACTTAGGTTGGGTATTCGAATCTAAGTAAGTGGAGAGGAAGCCATTCGAATCTAGGCGAATTAGGGTGAGAAAACGAGCAAAAAAATTCGTTGGGGTTTTCTAGCAATGGGCTGGCGTGCCACCCACCATTGGGCCAGCAGAGAGTGTTTGTAGTTTAAGGGCTGGCACCCTGCGCCACTTAGTGCGCCAGGGTCGCCTACCCCCACCCGTTCTCTGTCGTTTAGTTCATTCTAAACTACTTCGAAACACGTAGAAATCATTCATAGCAAGAATCATAACCTTGAAATCATAAATCAAATTCAAGGTATCGTTAAGAGTTAATTCTTGGGAGTTCTTTCGAATATTTTGAGAAAGTCCCTTTGAGTCTTTTTGAGAAGTCTCTAGAACTTCTATAACATGTTTCAATACTCGAGCAAGTGAGTATGAGAATGATGAGAATGTATTCATGAGTCTACATCATCATCACTAGATCCTTCATATCATGAACCATAACTGTGGAATTCTTAATTCAAATTCAAGAGAGAGTTAAGAGTACAGTTCAAGAAAGTCTTTGAGTTCAATTGTGAATCCTTTGAGATCAACTATCGATTTGAGCTAAGTTTTGAGGAAGTAAGTATGAGAATGAGAAGATTCATGTACATGAGTTCCATATTTTTATGTAGACCCTCGAGTAGAGTCGTTCATGCCCATAAATTTCTTTTGAACTTCATAAATTGTGCATCTTTGAGAGGAGTAGTATCTTCAAGTTCTAAGTTCTTGAGCATTGAATTCCTAACCCTTTTGGGAGTATATTCCTAATCATGGGACTAGTACATGTTACCCATGAAGGTCCTTGAGTTGAGTAGTTCATGCCCATAATTCCACATGAATCCTATGAGTCAAGCAGTCTTGAGATGAGAAGTATTATTGAGCCCTTGACTTAAGTAGTTCATGCCTATAATTCCGCATGAACCACCCCGAGTCGTGCATTCTTGAGATGACTAGTGTCATTGACTCCTTGAGTTTTGGAGTTGTTGAGTTCCAAGTATTGAATTCTATGCATGGTTATTGAAAACCTTGAATTGAGTCGTTCACATCCATAATTTGACATGAATCCTATTTTAAGAAGTCTTTTAACAAATTGTTTTAAAACTTGTTTTAAAGACTTGAGCACTTAGTTGAGGAAGAGTAGAGCTGAGTTCATTTTCTTTAAAATGATATATGGGAACTAAGTATTCTCAAGAATAAATGTTTTTACATTTAAGATGATAGGAAACTTAGATTTTCAAAAGAGTTTTGAGCTGTTTGAGTACCATCTCTTTTAAGAGAGATTTTTGAGTAAAAATCTCAAACCACAGAAAGTAGAATTGTTTTCTTTTAAACATAATGAGCTAAGTATATTTTGGGAGTATTATTGAGCACAAATATGAGGGAGAGTTCATATAACTCACAGTCCACATAAACCATGTAGCCAACGTGGGTAGAAAGGATCATACTTTTTATATGATTCCTTAATGATTTTAGCATAGACTAGTGGATGCACTTAGTAGTAGGTTCTATACCCCGACAAAGTATATGACAGCTATGGCAGTGTGGGTTAGATGATGTATCATCACATAGCTCATAGTGATGGTTGTCGGTTAGAGAAACTCCCACAGAGATATTTTGTAATCTTATATACACATAGTTTACTTTGTATTTTCATATACAAGCAGATTTTATCTTGTATCCTTGCATAAAAACTGAATTACTATTGTATTTTTCAATACATTAAATTGCTTCTACTGTTTTAAAAGCTTTCCATATATTGCATCTCTATTGTTGCTTTACATTGAGTTGAGTATAAGAGTTGAATACCCAGAGTCAAGTATCTTACTATTGAATTGAGCCTTATTTCGCTGAGTTGAATATCTTATTATTGAGTTGAGCCATATTTCACTGAGTTGAATATCTTGTCATTGAGTTGAGACCTATTTTATCTGAGTTGAGTTCAACTATGTTTCTTTGATTTGAGTTGAGTTTAGTGAGTTGAGAAGAGGTAAGTACGTTTATTTTCCACCAGTTCAAGCTTATATTTATGATTTGGAATTCCCCTTGCATGCTTGTACATTCCATGTACTGAGCCATTTGTCCTGCATCATTTCATGATGAAGATACAAGTATTCAGGATCATCTACAGGCATTTCGTTGACGTCATGGGATGTTCAGTCAACTTTGGTGTGCCTTCTTATATTCTATAGGACTTCACCATTATCTTACAGTTAGTAGTTTTGAGATGTCATGTGTCTTATCCCGATAGCCTCTTGTAATAGTTGAGGCGTTATAGATAGACAAAGTTGAGTAGTTTTCAGTATGTATCTTCTTTGAGTTATTTTTACAAACTCTGAGTTTATCTATTGAGTATTATTCAGATTATTTTAAAGTTGAGTATTTAAATTTAATTCAGTATTTGAGCTTTTGTGTTCTTGAGTTAGTTTTCTGCTTGTAGTCAGCCAGGATGAGGGTTCGCTTAGGGACCAGCAATGGTTCTCGAGTGCCAGCCACGTCTAAGGTGTAGGCTCGGGTTTTGACAAACGTGATATCAGAGCACAAAGTTCAAGTGTCCTAGGGTGTCTATGAAGAGGTGTCTAGTAGGATCTTATTTATTATTGTGAGGGCCCCACTTCTATAAACGAGGGACTATAGGCATATAAGAAAAGTTTCCCTTCTTTCATACTCTTAATCGTGCAATTGATCTAAGTCATTGAGATTTGTTCATACTCCTGCGTTTCTCAGATTCATTCGACTACCCCTCATACTAGAGGTGGTTGAACAGAAAAGTTAGCCCTTTATCGCTGAGTCATTCTTAGCAAGAGTCTTGAGGAAGTCATGAGACTCCAGAAAGATTTGACAGATGCCCATGAGTGAGTTAAGTGTTCAGTTTCAGAGGAATGCACCCATAATTATATGAATCATGCATTTGAGCTAAAATCGAGTTGTACTATTTTCCTTAAGCCTTGTTTCAGCTGAGATCCTTATGAGGAAGTATGATTAGAGATTGGGTAGTATTTTCACCCGAAAAGGTAGCATGAGTTACGAGATCCTGAGTAGTAGTAGTGAAAGTGCCCAGAATTAGAGGAAAGTATGCAAAGGTTATGTAATCTAAGGGAATGAGATAGTGATGGGACATATTATGTTCTTGCCATTGTGTACCCATTCATTTATAAGTGATGAGTTCCTTTATGAATAGAAAGAGTAATAATAATGTTGTAGAGAGTCCTTGATCGAAGAAAGAAGAATAATTACTAGTCAAGGTAAGTTAGAGTATATTGTTAACTAGAATAGAGTTGATGTTGATGTGTCATCGTGTTAGAGCATACTAAGTATATGTGTGGAATTAGATAGCAGAGTATTCATGAGGTGATAAACCCAAGCTAGGCTTATGAACTTTGAAGGGGAGATCCCCATGGTATTCAGAGGATGATGGAGCTAATTGAGAGATAATGTACAGTAATTGAGCAACTAGTACTTAAGTAATGAAGTGGAATGTGACGGTGATTTGTAAGTATGGAGACTGAGAGATAAAGATTGACTACATGTCATAAGGTCTCAGTGGATGAGTGTTTCTTAATTTGTATCTAGTAGTTGTAAGTTAGTATAGTAGGCGAGCAATCATATTGATATTCTAGTTTCGTGATAAACATTAAGCTTGAATTTGAGATGAGTGTCATGATCAAAAGAATGGAAACATGAGGGTGCTGATGTTAGTCTTGAGATTTGATTTAGAAGACTTAACATAGAGCAAGTGAGGAATTGAGTTGTTAGCTGCAATAAATATGAGTGGTACAAGTGAGAGACCCTAACCTTTAGATAGAGGGGGGGGGGGGGGTGAAGTGTGGCTAAGCCACAATAGTAACAAGAGCATTAAGAGGTGTACCAAGATGGTATGTAATCATACGAGGTTCCAATTGAGATAATGATTTTTCATGTGTGCTTAGATAGTATAATTGAGCTTCCAATATGAGATAGGCTGGTACAAGTGTTACTTTCCTAAAAGGGTTAGGTGAAGCAGTCGTAGGAGCCAATGAGAAGAGGTCAAGAGAAACATCTTAGAAAGAGGTCTTAGTACTTTCTTATGGAGAGTTTGGTAGTCATGAGATAAACCTCTCCCGAGTGTTAGAGTAAAAGAGGATGTAGACCAGTTTATAGAGGATGGAATATGTCCATAGCTTTCAAGTGTCAGCTTTAGACCTAAGGGGGAGATGACAAGATATAAATCAAGTCAAGTGTTGAGAATAAGATAGTAAAGAGTTCAAAATAGTATGGGAGATATCTTTTAAGAGATCCTTTTAGTAGTGGAGTAATATTAGAAGAAGAAGGTTAATAATCTTATCGTGATAATGGTGGTGTGATAATTCCATCTACGGATATAAACAAGGAGGAAGAGGAGGATGAGGTTTTACTATGAGAAATAGCTAAATGAAAGCCCTTAGTTGGTTCTGACTAGTAATGCGGGAAATTCGAGTTGGTATGGCAAATATGATAAGATTAACGTCATTCCACACCTAGTCCACCCACATTCGAGGATGAATGATCCCAAGGGGGAGATATTGTAACACCCCAGAAATCTTTTTGAACTAAGACTCGAACCATCCTTCATTTTGAGTAGGATTTTATCGAGGAATTTAAAATTTCTTGAGTGTTAAGGTCACTAGATGTAGCACCTTGAGTTCCAAAAAGAACTAAAGAGAGTTCATTCAAGTCATTTTGTTCCTTTAATTTTGGGTAAACTTTAGATGACCACAACTTTAAATACAAGATGCGTTAGGTGGCCCATAAGATATCAAATGAAATTTCTTTGAATTATCTTTTCAACGCCACCAAGTTTTGTAAATTTTGAGTTCGGATGAGTGAGATATACCCTTTTGAAGTCAGATTGTCCAGTTAAGAAAAGTTCCCCAAAAATAATGAAGGGTATTTTGGTCTTTTCCTTAACCAATCAAATTAATTCATTTTTAGTAAGGTTTTAGGGGTATAAACTGATTAGGTTCAGTTTTATAATCCTAATCTACGCTTAGGGTTTTAGTTGAGAGTGCAAGAAGAGAAAAGAGGAGAAAAGAGGAGAAAAGAGGAAAGGATCAAGGCGTTCATCTAGATTCTTGAGTTTTGTTGCAGATTTTCTCCATGGTTTTGATACCTAAGAGGTATATAAGTTCTCATAGTGTTGGTTTCATTCACTCACACACCAATCATGTTATTTTCAGCACAAGTTTGTTCTCGAAGTTGATGAAATTGAGTTCTTGATAAGTGTTCTTGAAATTTCATTCTAAATCTTGTTTTGTTAGGGTTTTGATGAGTTCTTGAGATAAAATTTAGTGATTTGAGGGTTTTTTTGAGTATATTAGTGTGTACTTATGTTGGGTATTCAAATCTAAGTAAGTGGGGAAGAAACCATTCGAATCTAGGTGAATTAGGGTGAGAAAATGAGTAAAGAAATTCATCGGAATTTTTTGGCAATTGGCTGGCGCGCTGCCCCACCAATGCACCAGCAAAGAGTGTCTGTAGTTTGAGGGCTGGCACCCTGCGCCACTCTCTGTGCCAGGGTTTCCTGCTCACACCCGTTGTCTATCGTTTAGTCCGTCTAAGTTCTTTCAAAGGGTACCTTTACTCCCCTTTGATTCTAATCACTCTAAACTACTTCTAAAAACCTAGAAATCATTCATAACCTTGAATTAATAATTGAAATTCAAGGTAGAGTTAAGAGTTAAGTCTTGAGAGTTCTTTCGATTATTTTGAGAAAGTCCCTTTGGGTCTTTTTGAGGAGTCTTCTACAACTTCTAATAACTTGTTTCAAGACTCGAGCAAGTGAGTATGAGAATGAGGAGAATCTATTCATAAGTCTACATTATCATCACAAGATCCTCCATATCATGAACCATAACTCTTGAATTCATAATTCAAATTCAAGAGATAGTTAAGAGTACAATTCAAGAAAGTCTTTAAGTTCAATTATGAATCCTTTGAAATCAACTATCTATTTGAGCTAAGTTTTGAGGAAGTAAGTATGAGAATGAGAAGTTTTGTGTATATGAGTTCCATATTGTTATATAGACTCTCGAGTCGAGACGTTCATACTCATTAATTCCGCATGAACTTTATAAATTGAGCTTCTTTGAGAGGAGTAGTATCTTCAAGTTCTAAGTTCTTGAGCATTGAGTTCCTAACCATTTTGGGATTATATTCCTAATCATGGGACTACTACATATTACCCATGAAGGTCCTTGAGTTGAGTAGTTCATGCCCATAATTCCGCATGAAGCCTATGAGTCGAGCAGTCTTAAGATGAGAAGTATCATTAAGCCCTTGACTTGAGTAGTTCATGCCTATAATTCCTCATGAACCACCCCGAGTCGAGCATTCTTGAGATGAGTAGTGTCATTGACTCCTTGAGTTCTGGAGTTGTTGAGTTCCAAGTATTGAATTCTATGCATGGTTATTGACAACCTTGAATTGAGTTGTTCACGTCCATAATTCGGCATGAACCATATTTTAAGAATTTTTTTTACAATTTTTTTTAAAACTTGTTTTAAAGACTTGAGAACTGAGTTGAGGAAGAGTAGAGCTGAGTTCATTTTCTTTAAAATGTTATACAAGAACTAAGTAGTCGCAAGAGTAAATATTTTTACATTTAAGATAAGAGGATACTGAGATTTTCAAAAGAGTTTTGAGTAGTTTGAGTACCATCTCTTTTAAGAGAAAGATTTTTTAGTACTAATCTCAAACCACAGAAAGAGAAAATATTTTCTTTAAAACATAATTAGTTATGTATATTTTTGGGAGTAGTATTGAGCACCGATATGAGGGAGAGTTCATACAACTCAGAACCCCCATAAACCATGTAGCCAACATGGGTAGAAAAGGTCATACTTTTCAGATGATTCCTTAGTGCTTTTAGCATAGACTAGTGGATCCACTTAGTAGTAGGCTCTATACCCCGACAAAGTATAGGATGACTCTGGCAACGTGGGTTAGATGTTGTATCATCACATAGCTCATAGTGATGGTTGTCGGTTAGAGAAACTCCCATAGAGATATTTTGTATTCTTGTATACACATAGTTTGCTTTGTATTTTCATATACAAGCAGAGTTTATCTTGTATCCTTGCATACAAACTGACTTACTATTGTATTTTTCAACACATTTAGTTGCTTTCTACTATTTTAAAATCTTTCCATATATAGCATTTGTATTGTTGCTTTATATTAAGTTGAGTATCCCGAGTTGAGTACCCAGAGTCGTGTATCTTATTATTGAATTGAGCCTTATTTCACTGAGTTGAATATCTTATTATTGTGTTGAGCCTTATTTCACTGAGTTGAATATCTTATCATTGAGTTGAGCCCTATTTTCTCTGAGTTGAGTTGAACTATGTTTCTTTGATTTGAGTTGAGCTGAGTGAATTGAGAAGATGTAAGTATGTTTCTTTTCCACCAGTTCAAGCTTATGTTTATGCTTTATAATTCCCCTTACATGCTTGTACATTCCATGTACTGAGCAATTTGGTCTGCATCGTTTTATGATGCAAATACAATTATTCAGGATCATCAAGAGACGTTTCGTTGAGGTCATGGGATGTTCCAATCAGCTTTGGTAAGCCTTCTTATATTCCGGAGGACTTCACCTTTATCTTACTGTTAGTAGTTTTGAGATGTCGTGGGTCTTGTCCCGATATCCTTCTGTAATAGTAGAGGCTTTATAGATAGACAAAGTTGAGTAGTTTTTAGTATGTATCTTCTTTGAGTTATTTTTACAAACTCTGAGTTTATCTATTGAGTATTGTTCAGATTATTTTAAAGTTGAGTATTTGAATTTAATTTTGTTTTTGAGCTTTGTGTGCTTGAGTTAGTTGTCCGCTTGTAGTTGGCCAGGATGAGGGTTCGCTTGAGGACCAATAATTGTTCTTGAGGGCCGGCAATGTTAAGGGTGTAGGCTCGGGTCGTGACATGACTTTTATTCAAAATTCTAACTTGTAAAACTTGAAAAATTTAGGAACGCTATGGAGAAAAGGAACGATAGGTAAATACTAACATTCCTCAATAATCAATCACTATAATCAAGGGTTTATTGGAGTTATTGAAGTAAAACCCTAGCTCTCTCCTTCCTTAGCTTTTGAGAGGATGTTGGGGGTGATCATGGAGGGAATTTAGGAATTTAGGAGAATCGTTTGGAATGAGTAGCTTTAGGGATTAAAATACTTATATATGGTATAGGATTAGGACCAAAACGACCTAGTTTAGGCATTAATCTCTTAGGGAAAAGACTTAACAACCCTTTAAAATAACTACAGAATCCTTCTACAATTTGGACCTACGATCCATAAGACTTTTATGGACAGTACTGGTGAACCGTAGAAAAGTTCAAAAACTTTTAAAAATTGGATCAAATTTGTCGAAACCTGTCTACGTATCGTAGGACTTCCTAAGGTTAGTAGATACCAACCGTCGAAACCAACAGAACCCTCAAAATTTCACTAATTCTGGGACTTAGCTACGAGAGCAAACTATGACTCGTACAAGGATTGACGGGTCGTCCTGGTCAACCGTCAAATGAGGTACTGAAAATTAATTTTACAAAATCTCTACCCTGGTCCTACAGTTCCATTCCTACGGTCCATAGGTTGGACTCGTAAAACCAATTCTTAGATAGATTTCTGCACTACCCTTTTTCCTTTCGACTTTACAACTTTCGAGGTGTTACACTTAGGTAAATTTTTCCTCTTCTATAGGTTAATGTTGTGTTCTACATTAAATGCAAGAAAATATTGATATTTAATTTGTTTCTAATTATTATGAAATTAAAAGACTATAATTAACAAAACTTTCCTCAATGGAGACGTGTATAAAATTAGAATACAAAATAAAATTGATTTGTTAGTATATTTCTTACCAAAATTAAAATTTAAAAGCTAAATATAATAAGCATTATGCAATAAAATAATTGCTAGAATGTTTTCATGTGTGTGAAAATGCAAGCTAAGAGAAAATTTGAAATTTAATCTACCTTAAATGCAAAATGATATATCAATAATATTTGGTGAATTACAACAGAATATTATTATTATTAAAGGATTAATATCAAAACATCAAATACTAATAAATCTAGATAACTAGACTTATCAAAAAGTTTTTTTAATAAAGAGTAATCGTATGATAAGATCAATTAAATCTAGGCATATATTAGTAATCATAAATAAAAGAATCATATACACTTGACATACTTAGTTATATCGATTTTAATTTACCGTGAGGGAATGTGATATATTTAAGATGTTAACTATATATATAATAGTGTTATGACCCAAAGTATACCCTAGGCGTAACATGGCGTATAGAATCCCGAAAGGCTCTACACAAGCAACTTAGCATACATCATACAAGATAATTTAAGTAAAATCTTTAAACTATAGCATTCATACATCAAAAGAGTTTTACAAGTGGAAGTCTAACATACATCTCAAACCCATCTAATACATCATAAGGAATGCGATTGGGACGTAACCCATACATCACATACAAAGTGTAAAATGAAAATGACATAAAGCAATAAAACAGTCTCGGTCTTCAGAACATGAGGATTCACCAATCTTCAAGGTTAATGAAGAATTAACTAGCCACGAGTATAGGAGGTAGGAGCATCAGACCCTGCATTAGTGAAACAATGTAGGTACAAGTATGCATTAGTACATGAAATGTACTAAGTATGAGGGAATATATAAAAACATGACGATGATAGTATAAATGACTTAAATCATAATGAAACATTTAAAATCTTTCAGAGAAGAAACGACATAAAGATTATAATACACAGTCAAATACATTAACATAAAGGACATAAGAAAATCTGTGAATGGAACATAATCATTTTGTGGGATATGAGCTTTAACCGACAATAAGACCATGATAGCTATATCATGGAATCTATTATATCCCTCATACCTAAAGAAGGGGAAACTACTTGCCAATGTAGAATCCGTACATATCATCATTTGCTAAATTGGATCCACTAGTTAGGTCATTTAAGACAATCATATAGGGGGCATGCAGTTTGGAACTAGAAGTTGCTACTGGAGACTACCCTATTTGAGCCTCCACCTCAAATGCCTCTCGGTGCTAAGTCTAAATCCCAATGGAATAGATAAAATTCAAATGTCATTTTAACATAGGAAAGGCAATTATCAATACCAATCAACAACTTTTAAGATCAAACCATAGAATAGCTCCTTAAACATAATTCAACATGGATGAGAAAACTTTTCACCAATGTGAATTCATTCGTGAGAAATACCTTTCACAATCATGACCATCATAGTAAGTAAGAAATCCTTTCACAATAGCATTGGCACTTTACTTTCAAAGCATCCCCAAATAATTTATAACCATTTCATACAAAAACATGCATATCTTCAAAATTCATAATTTATAGTTCATGGGTTCATCATAGGATCACGGTTGAAAAGAATAATTTAGGCATGATTAAATACAATTTCAACTAATTATCATAGATTAACATCAAATAACGCATTAGAAACCTTAATCAACCATAATAAATCATAATTGGAAGAAACCCTCATTTATTAAATTGAAACTCTAATTTGATCAATTGGAAATTGAATTGAGAAATTGAAATCCTTGGGGATCCCATAAAGGAAAGGACTCCATGGGTGAATACACACATAACTTGATGCTAGAAGCCCAAAAAGAATGGAGGACTGGAAACTTGGATGAACCCTAGCTCTTCTTCTTCTTTCTTAGACTTGAGAGAATTTGGTGGTTAAGTTTAGAAACTTTGGAGAATGAGTTAAAAAATGAATATTTGGGGCTTAAAACCTTTATATAGGGCTTAGGGTAGAAGGAAAAATGATGTAGTATAAGACTAAAACAATTAGGAAAAGATAGAAAAGCTTCTTAAAATAACTGCCAGACCTCGACCTACGGTCCGTACTGGTCAACTGTAGAAATATTCAGAAACATCTTTATTTGGCCAACTTTTGACGGATACCATCTGGGGTTCGTAGGTCCTTTTACAGACAGTAGATACCAATCATATAACCCAACCTTAGTCTTTAAAATTTCACTATGTCTGGGAGTCACCTACGAGACCTCTCTATGACTCGTACAATGGTGGGCGAACCATCCTAGTGAATCGTAAAAAGGGTTCTGGGACTTGATTTTAGAAAATTATTTTCCCACTTCTTACGGTTGCCATCTACGGACCGTAGAAGCTTCTACGGTCCGTATATAGGAACCATAGACACAACATGCAACCTAAAAACTCTTTTTTCTCTATTTTCCAAATTCCAAGGTTTTAAAATGGGCATTTGAGAATATGAGTAAAAACTTTCATTAAAAAAAGAGTCAAAAGTGTCTAATAGAAATATTTTATTATATATTTATGTGCTCAATCTAAACATGCCGCAAATATTTAAGTCAAGTTTATTGAGAACTCTAAGGGATTGTATTCAATCTTAAACCATTGATAGATAGTTAGTTTTAGTTAGGGCTGGGCATTCGGTATTTCAGTTTGGTTTTGGTTTTTTTTTTTGGTTTTCGGTTATTGTAAAACGCGTACCGAACACCTAACCAAAATAATTCGGTTCGGTTCAGTTTTTATTATTTTGGTTCGGTTTATGTTATTTCGATTTGGTTTTTTGTTATGGGTGAAAGTTGATGGTTGTCATTTGTCGATCGCTGGCTACAGTGTGAAAAGGTCGGCTGTTGTGCGTGCTGCTGCCTGCGCCCTGCTGATCGACGGGACTAGCGGCTGCTGCTGGTTGACGTCGGCCGTCGAAAGTGGAACTGTGCCAAAGTGGGAAAGACGAGAGACAAAACTCGGAAGTGGAACTGTGCGTAGTGATAAGGTAGAACTGTGTCGGTTGCTGCTAGAAAGTTAGAAAAGTTTGAAAAGACCAAGGTGTTGAGTCTTTTAACTTGTGTACTACTGTTCTCTTAGTCTTTCACCTAATTTAATTTAAATTATAATATTTATTATTTAATATAATATATTTCGGTAAACCAAAATACCGAATAATACAAAAATTACATACCGAAAACAGAACTGAAATACTGAAAAATACAAAAACATACACCGAATACCGAACCAAAAACTAAATTACCAAAATAATTATGTTCAGTTTGGTTTTTTGGTGTTTCTGCCCAACCCTAGTTTCTGTAAGAAAATTACAAATTAACTAATACAATGCTAAAACTAAAATCATCATATTATAGATGCGGAGTTGTGTGCAAGGCTTGTACGTAGCGACTATCTATCTATACAATCTTAACTCTCTAACTTAAAAATTTTAAATTACTATTACACCCCAACTAAAAATACCCATAACATTGATGGTACATTACTATAATACCCACAGCTAAACACACTTAATTTAGTATATCTTCTATATGTTTTTTTATTTATTAATTTAAATTATATTAAAAATAGACACTTTTTAAATATTGACTGGTTGTGGTTTTCTAAAAGGTTTGTGATTTTTACTAAGAGTTGTAAACTTTTTTGAAGGGTTGCGACTTTTTAAAAGGGTTGTGTAATGACCCTCGAGGTCATTTCCTCCATTTTTCAATATTTTTGGTGTTTATAAATTTCCTATAGTAACCATAAGTCATTTATGAAAGTCATTTATGACTTGGTGGGACTGATAGTTTGGTCGTCTGATTGTTCGTTTGGGTTTTGTTCAAGTTTTCCTATTTTGGAGCTTTTGAAGACTGAACGGTTGAATCCGGATAAATCTTCAAGAAGATGACCTCAGAAAAAATTATGGAGGTTTTGTTAGCTCAGAAATGTCGAGTTTGGTCTAAAACGACCTTTGGTGTGGATCCTGAGACTTCTGGCCTCATTCTGAGCTACCTTATGGATTTTGCCTTAAAATAGAGTTTGAGTGTGCGACTCACTTTTTGTCAAGATAGCATATTTTATTTGTGTGCACGAAGTTTTGAATGATTCTGGAACCCTGTCAAGGTATTTTGCACATTCGAAGTGTGGGCTAGTGCAACACTTGTTGTTGTAGCCCCACTTGTTCTTCATGCTCGTGCGCCTAGTGCCATGTTCACGGAGGCCTATGATTTTGGTTTACGTGTTCACAAGCCAGGTGCCGCATTTTCAAAGACCAAGTTCTTTCGTCACCGCATTCATGAGATGGGATCTGTGATGACGTAGAGGAAAGACAATCAACTCTTCGTATTTGCAAAGAAGGGTCAAAGTTGACCCAGACATGTAGACCACTGCAATCGTAGCTAGGGTCTCGAATTTACGGAAGTCAATTGACTACTCTTTTAAATAAGACAAATCCCATTTTCAGAGTCATTGTCCCAACTTTATGAAGTCGTAAATCGCTCAATTTTGCTTTGCTTGAGCTTATTTAAGTTGCAAATAACCAAAAGTTTACAAGGCTACATGTTGGGTTCATTATGAAGGTTAAATCTTATCCTAAAGACCTTTGTTTCCTCCTTTAATGGTGATTTGTATACCATTTTATTGAATGTGCTATTTTAACCCTATTTCTGAGCTCATGATGTACCCATTTTTCGAGGACAAGTGCCTCGACATATTTGGGACCAATTGATGGAGTCAATTTTAGGATTACCAGCGTGGGTTCCATAATTCTATTTTTGTCTCAACTTTGGGTCAGTCTTCAATTTTATTGATTTTGGTGTCAAAATATTTGTATTGACTTTGTAATCATATATATGGTGGTGTAGCAGTGATTAGAGGCAGCTAGGAAGGGCAGATAAGTTCAAAGGGCAGATATCTGTAACACCTAAGATATTGAAAAGTTCAAAGGAAAGGGAAAATTCTAATTTTTGGTACTGAGGTAGTGACTACAAGTCTTAACTATGGATCGTAGGAAGTTTTACGGGCCTTAAAAAGGGAGTCGTAGACTTGGAGATGAGTTTTTAAAAAATTAAGTTTCTGAAGTTTAACCTACAACTTGATAGGACGAACTATAGGAACTTGATAGGACGAACTATAGGAACTTGGACGAGACATAAATGGATTTTGTAGAAGGGATTCCGAGATTCAATTTAAGCTCAATTGTACGAAAGGATTTGACAGGTCATAATTGGTTCTACGGGTAGTAGCAGGGGTCCCGTAGAAAGGTTCCAGACTTCTTAAATTTTTTGGGTTAAAGTTAAGGTCTACGGATAGGGTCTACAAATCGTAGAAAGTTTGACGGTCCATAGAATGGTGTCATAGGAAGTTGAACAAAGTTAGGCCTCAGCAACTCGACCTACGATTGACCAATACAGTCCATAGGCCCAAATCGTAGTGTTGTCCAGTAGTTATTTCTTAAGCGTATTTGGGATTTTTCCTATGTATTAAATACATATACTATGTCATTTTGAACCTAATCCTAATTTCTCTAACTACCGTTCAACCCTAATTTACCCAAACCCTCATATTCACTCAAATTCCCAAATCCCATCTACATTCATCTTTTCCAATTCTCTCTCCAATTTCAAGAAGGAAGCTAGGGTTTCAAGCTTCAAGTCTCTGAATCCTCCATTTATTTTGGGCTTTGATCCTTAAGGTATATAGGGTTTCATCTATGGGTTCCATTCACACATTGAGTCCCAAAGATTTCTTAATTCTATAAGTTCAATATCATCAATTTAATTATGTTTTCATTCAATTCTTCATGGGTTCTAATTGTGTTGATTCAATTGTTTGATTTAGATCTTATCATGATCTTTTTGACTCAATTACACGATTTCCCATTTATTTCACATGAACCCATGCAATTTCCATGATTTTGAATATGAACTTTTAAAGAGATGAATTTATGAAGAAGATAGTAATCTATGATTGATGTTTTCATGAAGGTTATGCATGATTTATGAAAAAGAATTTTTTATGATTTAAGGTAGCTTTAAGATGATCATCAATGAAATTGTGAAAGATTTTCTCACATATAAGAGATCATGGTTTGGTGATAGATTTTCTCACACATGCATGATTCATGAAAGAGATACTATATGATGTTTAAAGATTGAATTAGTAACTTAGTTGTGCCTTTTCATGTATGATGACTATTCCGTTAGGATTTTACTTAGCACCAAGAGGATATTAATATGGAGGTTCTCCCGTTAGTAGAGGTCAGATCTTTAGTAGCAATCTCCTTGTTCCTAACTAAGTACTCCCGTAGGATTGTCTTAAGTGACATAGCTAGTGAATCCACCTAAGTTAGAAGTTTAAGGTCTTTGCCCTCGCAAGCAAGGACATCTCTTTATGGTGTGGGAGAAAGACACCAGATTCCATGTTATAGCTCAAGTGGTCTATGTCGGTTAATTGTAAATATCTTACAAAATGAACTAAGTGAATTTCAAGGGTCTTATGAAGCTTTATTATGATTTTAAAATGCATTGACCATGTTCATGACTTATGATTCTTCCTTAAAGGTTTTACTATGCTTTAACTTGGTCATGCTTATAATATTTTCCCCTTATGTCCTCTTATGATCATGTTTTAAATTTTTATGCATATCCCTCATACTTAGTACATTTTGTGTCCTAATGTATACTTGTGTCTACATTGTTTAATAATGTAGGGTGTGACGCTTCCTCTCCTCCCACTTGTGACTAGTTAATCATTCAAGGTTGAAAACGTGTTGAGTCCTCATGTTTCGAGGACTATGTCATATTTACTTGGTTTTCATCTGTCTTTAATTTTTGAATGTTGTACGTGGTATAGCGGGTTACTACATCCTTATCACTTCTTTGATGTATTATATTGGCTTGTAAAGACTATGGGTAGACGTCTTTTCTTTCAGTAAACTCTTTCATTATATGAGATTTTCTACCTTTGTCTAATATTGTGTATATGTCAAGTGGCTTGCCTATGGCCTCTCGGGGTCTTAGATGCCATGCCACGTCTAGGGTGTACTTTGGGTCATGATAGGGTCGATTAGGTTATTTTTTATGATATAATTGTGTATTTTGTGTCTATTTGATTGTTAGTTATATAAATGGTTTGGAGTTGTCTCTATTTTGGTGCTTCTGGTTTTGGCTGGATTGGGTTGGCCTCTTGGCCATTGTGTGGTGTAGAGGTGGTTACTAATGTTGCATCTCTGGTTGAATGGTTTCCATAGTAGACCCTTGTAGTGGTTAGTTTTTTGGGCTAGTGCCTCCATGTATGTTCCCTTGTCTCGATCTCTTTTTCATTTTATTGTATTCTCGTCTTTGTTTACTTTAATTTTGTGATATCTCTTCTTTAGCTACTTGTACTATACTTTCCTTACTTACCTTCTATTTATACTTACTTTGTCTTTGGAACTTAGTCAACCTATGTCTAATGAGTACCGTTTATTGTTACTCATATTATACTTTTGTACTCTGCAGATCATAGTATGTTCTCGCCATTGATTTGGGCCTCCTGTAGAGTATATCTTGGATTCAGAGACCAGGATAAGCACCTCACAGTTGGATTTTCCAATCTCCCTCTATTTTGATTAGGACTAGTATTTATTTTGCATTTAGAGACAGTTATGTATAGATACGTATTTATCTTGTATTTTATTGAAACTAGTAGCTCGACAACTGACTAATACCTAGTCTTGGGGATGTTTTGAATTTATGGATATGTGACACCCCGCATGTTTCAAAGTTGGAATTAACTCATACTTTTGGACTAAGACTAAGACTGCTTAACATATATGGAAGGATGTTATATGAATTATTTTGATTGCACAAAGTTCGTGTGTTAAGTGTTAAGTAAGGAAGTTGCGAAATAAAATTTGGCAAAAGTAATTGTAATTGTTGTTAAGGAATTATCTGAAATTTTGGGTCAATGCCTCAAAATTTTTCTCCTAATATATAATTATTTAGAACTCACATAACCTATAAAATCGAAGGTCAACATGTTTAGTTTCCAACGCACTAAACCATTCATCCAAACAACTTCAAAATAGAGAGATAATCACATTTTTGTGGGACTGCATTAGCAGACACCTCCAAGTGCGTCCCTCTAGCCCCTAAATCGGTAATGCTTTATACATATCAATCATCTTCATTTTTTTCATCAGAAGCTGTACCAAAAACCATCAAAAATCAGAACCAAGCTACTAAATTGTCACGACCCAGGGGCACCCCCTAGATGTTACATGGCGTACAAGACCCCGAGAGGCCTCATACAAGCCACTTAAATTTTATAAATAAGATAATAGAAATGAGCGGCAATTTAAAACATTTTAAAAAACAATCAAAGTTTATAAAACAAAGCGGAAGTATAATATACTTTTGTCTCAAACCATCTAAAACATGAATCTCTTGGGACACAGCCCATACAATAGTGGTCAAATCATAAAAAGAAAGAACATAAGAGAAATGGTGGCCGAATCCTCGAATGTTATAAGGACTCACGAATCTTCAAGTCTTGCCTCTGCTAATATCCTAGTCACGGGGATGAGAGTCGAGATTGCCGGACCCTACATTTGGTTAAGAAATGTAGTCAAGAGTATGCGTTAGTACTAGAATGTACTAAATATGATAGCTTGCATAAACATCAACATAAGCATAAGAGTTAGACAACATAAGTCATAAGCATAATCAATGCACATAATAGATCATCATAACATAAACGAAATACTTCTTGAAGTAACCTCAACTTATTCTATATCAAGACTTGGGTAATCCGCCTCTAGTCTTACATATCATGGAAGGCAACTCAAGCAACAATCCAAGCTAGTCATGCATCATAACATATTTCATACTATTCTTGCTTACTTTTAAAGACATGGGGATTCGCCTCTTTGCCTACTATAAAGGCTAATGGTTATTAGCCTCTTGCCTTACATATTTTGGGATCATGGGTACTCGCCTCCATGTACAACATCTTCATAGGAATGGAGGTAGTCCCCTCTTGTTCAACATCAAGGAATAAGGGTAGTCGCCTTACATCCTTCATCATATGACCTGGGTAATCGCCTCATGTTTTCTAACTTAGGAATATGAGTAATCGCCTCATATCATTCATCATATAAAGGTCATTTAACTTAGATTCATTTTAGGTGAGCAATCCTTTCAACCTAGAATCATTCAATATGAGAAAGCCCTTCACATTCATACATAAGCAATTCATGTGGGAATGATCCCTTCCACAACAGTTTCAACAATAATCAACAATTCATAACATGAGCTTTACTCTCAAAGCACTACATCTCATAATCATCATATATGCTTCAATCTCAAAGATATTATAATTATCTCATTAATCCTATAAGAATACATCTAAATCCATGATCTCTCCTTTCATAGCATAAAACCCAATTACATCAGTTTCATCTAAGAAACATGGGTTAAGCATGGGTACATGTAAATTCATCCTAAAAACATGAAACCCTATCAATTCATGCATAAAAAATCATAATTCACTCATTTGGATCAACATTCATCAAGGCCCACAATACTAGAAGAAAACCCTAACTCAAATTGGGGAAGTTCAACTTTTCAATTGGGGAATCTTGGGGCATCCATGGATGAAAGGATTCCGTAGATGAAAATCTATCATACCTTAATAACAAATCTCACAATTGCTTGAGGAATGGAGACTTGACCTTGATCCTAGCTTGAACTCTTTCTTCTTATTCTTCTTCGAGTTCTTCTTTTGTGATTTTAAGAGAATGAAGTGAATGAATAGATTTTGGGTAAAAAACACTTATATAGGGATCTTATACATAGGCAAAATGTAGTATAGGAATAAAATAATTAGGAAATGACCAAACTACCCCTAACATTAACTACCGAACCCTGACCTACGAGACCCCACAGATGGACCGTGGATTGACCGATGGTCTGTTCTGTCAACTGATAGATACACAGACTTTGGACTGACCTACGGACCCCTGGACCACAGACCCTGGTTTGACCAATGGTCCATTGGTCAAACCGTGGTTCTGGGTCTGAGTAAAAGCTGGGGTGAGTGATTAGTGTAACACTATCAAAGATACTTCATCCAATACTAAGCATCAGCGATCGTTCAATAATAATATAACCCAACTAGTGAGTTGGGGTTGAGTGATTAGTGTAACACTATCAAAGATACTTCATCCAATACTAAGCATCAGCGATCGTTCAGTAATAATATAACCCAACTAGTGAGTTGGGGTTGAGTCCCAAGGGAGCGGTTCGTACTTAAGAATCAATAGAAAAGAATAAATATGCTCAAGTTAATCATACCTAAAAATATTTATGAATAAAAGCATGGTTTAAATTATAGGTGACACAAGTGTCAAATATAAAGGGGGTTTGTTTGTACTATCAACTAAAATAGTAAATAACACGAAAATACGAATATGGAGACGGGATTCTTGGGATGTGATAGGATTATGGGCTAAGCTAAACAATCGGGTAATTGTAATTAATAGTAAATAGCTGCAAATCAGTGAATAGGCTAGACTTTAGTGGGGTAAACTTTCTCTTGAACAATTTACCTCGAATAAAATTGGTTTCTCTCAAACACCAAGAAGCAACAATGAAGCACAACCTTTGCTTTAGTCCATTCACTCTCTCGAGCTGAATGTGTGGAGAAGGGCTTAGGGTTCACTCTCTCGAGCTGAACCCATGACAACCCAATACCCACAGACTATCGATTCAATAATTTTGGTTTTAGAACCTCTCTCTCGAGTTAGCCAAAACACGAAGTTAAGATTATATTTACAACTACAACCCATTAAATTCAACAACGATTACTGAACAAAATCACTTTTAAAATGCAAATAAACTATCAATTAACAATACCCATCAGTTAAATCAACCCATAATCACAAACTCACACCCAAAGAATTGGGGTTTTAGCTAGACATACTAAAAAGGTAAAAATCGTTACCAAGTTGTGTTTCCATCAACTGGGTAGGATTGATATAGTCTTTACAAAGGTCTAAGATGAAGAATCTTCAACACCCACTTCCAATTTCTTAGAAATGGAAATCTTCAAAAATAAGGAAATATTGTCTCTCTATTTAGTTCTAAGTTCTAAACTTCAAAAACTACTGAATGTTTAATCTCAGATTCCACACAAAATCGCGTACTAAGCTAATAATTTAAACAAGTATTTATAGTTGTCAAAAAGTGTGCTGCAGAGGTTCAGTCGCCGTAGTTAGTCGGGATCGCCGACTCAATCAGCGATCCATCCTTTGGTCATTTTCATCGCCATTTTGCTTTTGCCTTCAGCTTCTTCAGGTTTTGTAACTTTGGGCGATATGGCACTGCATCGCGGAACCGTTCGCCGACTCGCTGACTGCTTGATTTTCTCGCCGACTAGATTTTTTCCTTCAGGGATTGGCACTCTGAAACATTAGGCGAGACGCTGGCCGTTCGGCGACTCGCCTAATGAGTTAGGCGATCCTCATGCCTTCTTTCCTCCGTTCTTTCAGCTGCCTTGTTCCTTTCTGCTCAATAATGTCCATGCTTTGTTCCTCAATCCAAATACCTGAAATTCAAGGATTTACATCAGTTATTGGTACAAAATATGAATTTGAGGACACTAGATCTATTAAAACGAAGCCCTAAATGAGTCCAAATCGTGGACTCATCAACACCCCCAACTTAAACTTTTGTTTGTCCTCAAGTAAAACTCAAGTTCAGCAGTTCAAAAAGGATGTCTCAAATAGTGCTAAACAAGACTCAATCATGAATGCACACAACAAGACTCAACTTACTAACGCAAGAATCAATTGTGCACTTAAAGATTCAAGTTGTGACTCACCAATATTAAAGAATCTCAAGCTCACAATACTTGCTTCAAATGCAAGTTCAAGCTCAACAAAGATACTCAAATACTCTCACACATAGAATGATTCCATATTCACACAGAATGGTTCAACAATTTAAAGTTCCGGAATCAAATGCAACACTCACACTCACAAAGATGAACACAATGTATGATTTCACCCGTAGGTTTGCCCGTATTTTCCAACTAACATTTGTTTCAGCTCACTAAAGATCAAAAAGGTCTTTCCAAGGCTTGTAACGGGGTTGAGTGCAAATGTATGGTCATTTAGTCTCAATAGCTATAGTCATCATGAAATGTGGTGTGAACAATACTTCTTTTCCTTTTCTTCATCATTTTTCATTCGTGCTTACAAGTCATCCCATTATTCACTTTCCATGGACTGTTGGAAACCCCACTTTTTTTGCATTTTCACAACTTTATTCCACGACTTTTTCTTTCTTTTTCTTTTTCATTCTTTTCTTCTATCTTTTTGTATGGAGGGGTTCCATTTTTCGCAAAACATGGGTAAAAGGGGACTTTCTTGCACTCCTTGATTTACCCTCTCTTTTCACCACACCTCCAACTTAGGCATTTGGCCTAAGTTGGCTATTCAAACAAACCACAAATCATGAGGATTATGGGTAATGGATCAATAAAATGTCACAATGTCATCAAGTTTCTTCCAAGAAAAGGTTAAGGCTCACAGGGTGCTCAAAAGGAGTTCACACACTCACAAGGTAGGCCACAAAAGAGGTATAATGTCAAATTGTTTCACACTCTTTAAAGTTGCCTAAGATCATATCAAGAGATTGCATCACTTAGTCAATCGGACCAACGGGGCAAATTCTAGGTGTCATCACACATGGTTCACAGTAAGCTCATCACGCAAGGCATCGACACCAATGACAAACAAGACTCCACACTTTCACTAGTGTGCAATGTTCATCACAAGAGACTCAATTCGATACTTGGCTAGTCATAACGAGATGCAAAGAGTTTACATATTGTCTATGCAACTACATTTGGCCTCATCGTAGCCGAACATTTATTTTTCTTCAATTATGGGCACTATTCAAGTCATCAGTATTGATCAAAAACGATACTTAAATTTGCAAAAGAACAGCCATATTCAACACAAACAAAAGATGGCAAAATTTTTTGAAAGGTCCAAAAATCATTTACAATTAAAAACACAGAGCCACAAGCTCAGATCTTCCACAAAAAGTAGTGTAAAAACACAATTATGGCTCAAAAACCCAAATGTATAAACAAACATATATATTCACAAAAAATCACACAAAAGGTGGGCCTCACCCCACCACAAATAAAGTAATTTGTCCTCAAATTCAAACAAAAAATATCCAAAAGTTAAAAATAAAGAAATACATAGAGGGAGGTAAAAAGGGGATCATGTCTACACAGTCGCTCCATCTGTTTGGGCATCAGTTCCCGGTGTATCAGTCTGGACTAGGGCTTCAGTACCCGGAGTCAGCTAAGAAGCAATAACAGTAACAGACCCACTAGGAGCTGCCATAGAAGTCTCGGTCAGTGATTTCTGGATCACCGACTGCATGATTGTCTCTCATGATCCGAAAAGTCTTCATATATGTTGTCCTCCCATATCTTTATCTGCTCCTCATCGGTCTCAGCATCCGACTCATCAACTGCTACCTCATCCCTATGTACATCTCTGGTAGTAGCCGGAGGAATCTCTGAAGTCTCAGGAGTGTCCAAATCATCTGCAGCCTCTAGTAATAAAGTACCGACTTCAGATAGTCTACGTCCTTCCTCAAGGCTGCTACCTTGGCTTTCAAAGCCGTAACCTCAGAGGTCTCCCCCTACCTTCTCACACAGGCCTCAACTCTTGTGGTGAGAGTGTAAATGGAATTCTGAAGAGGGGTCAGTGCAGCTAAAATGACAGCCTCAATCATAAGAGGGACATCTCTCTCAAGTCTGCTAGCCCTCACGTCAGCTGAATGGGCTAGATGCCCCATCTTCAGGATCATCGCCTCAGTAATCTTGGTCTGCTGCGAGAAAATGGATGTGCCTGGAGCATGTGAAGAAGAAGTAGGGGGATAAGTACCTAAAGGCCCGGAGGCCGGAGTAGGCAAAGATTCCTCTGTAGGTATAGAATCCACATCAACCTCTGGAGAAGTATCTGTTGGAGCTGTTCTCCTCCTATCAGCCTCCTTACGAGTATACTCGGCATCAATGCGTCGGATGTCAGTGGAGGAAGATGGGGTAACCTCAATATCTCTCATATCATCCCGGGGAACTCTATCACGCTGACATAATTCAGTGACCAGAATTGGGAATGGCAAGGAGGTCTGCCTCTGCTTGGCCCTCATGGCCATCTCTTGCTCAATAAGGAGTCCCATGTCGATGCTCCTCCGGGATATGATAGACCCAAGTCATGCCGCCTTAGGATGGCGGAGGACATACTCGTTCTGGGATGGCATAATGGTGCTACTAATAAAGCTAAACCAGAACCGGGTAGCAACACTCAAGTCCCTCTTCTACATAGGGGCTCCCGCCTCGATCTACCTCGGGGTGGTATCAAAAATCAAAGGTGCCAGCCAGCCATTTAAATCATCTAAACTGAGCAACGGGCAATCCATCAGAAGGGTGTGTAGAGTGTAGAGCTCTACCTAGTATAGTGTTTATGTACTCACTATTGCACCCAACTTCCTTTCTCCGTACCATGACAAACTTCATCGGTCTGAACTCGCTCGCCTTTTTCTTGCTCTTCGAGACCAAGTCACCATAGGCTAGATAGAACTCCCGGACTCATGAAGGAATGTAAGGGCCTCGGGGCCTGGTAAACTGATTAAACCTATGGTAGTGAATGGTGTCCCTCACATCTGAATACTTGCCTTCCAGGCCTTCTGTCGAGAGCAACTTCTCTTCTAAGATGGTTCGCAAACCATCACCTTTTAACCAGTTCAGAATCTTGGGAAGAGGAATGACAGGTTGCACAGGGGTCACAGTAAGTGCCTGAGCTGGCACTGAGTCAGCTGGTGTGGAAGCAGAATGGACTTTGGCTGAGTCAGGTTGAGATCTAGCCCGGATTTCATTCTGCCGGGACTGCAAAGGCTGGTCATCCTCAGGATCAGATAAAGCATCCTGGAAACCACTAGTCGCCCTACCGGATATGGGCCTCTTTCCCTTGCCTTTGTCACCTGGAGGAGGCTCTTGTATGCCCTTCTTTGGAGGTTTTGATCCCCCTTCATTTATAGTGATAACCCATACTCTTTTCCGGGGTGGCATGTCTATATTTGTTCGTACCATATCTGCAAAACATCGGGAAAAAGTTAAAAATAACTCAATCAAATTCATAGAAAAACAATTGCAGAAAGACTCACCAAACAAAGCGGTAAGTCGCTGAATCGCTTTGGTGAGCTAGATCGGGCTCGCCAAAAGGATTGGCTTTAAAATTTTGGCAAGTTGGCAATGGGGAAGGCCTGTTGGCGAATCGCCGACAGCTTTTGGCAATCAAGGGTTAACCCACCGAAAGTTACAGTGCAAAAATGGTTTGGGGTGCAGACAAAAGGAGATCAAGAAGTCTTTCAGCGAGTCGCTGAGTGCCTTCGGCGACCTCAGGTTTCTTGCTGAAAGTTACAGATCCCAACAACACATTAAGCATGAAATGAAAGGCGAAATGAGGAACTTCAGCGAACTGCCGAGTGGTTCGGCGAGCTCGACCCAGCTCGCCAAATGACCCAACGTGCCTACTTTCAACCCATCATCTCGAATTCAACCCCGCAACCCCCAAAAACAAAATCAAAGCATGCATTGGTCAAATTAAAGGAAGACCCATAACACCCGTTTCCTCGGGATACTCAGACTTCTCACGATTTTGCGAAATTTGGCCAATTGACGACTTTTGCCATTAAGAAGGACGTCACCCGCTCTATCATTAGGTAAATTACGTCGTTTGGCACAAATAAATGCTACTCAAACTTCACCCAACCAAACTAAACAACATGCAAGCACAACCCTACAAAATTTAAATCATTTCAATGCACAACAATACGGGATTTCAACAATCAAGAAAATACAGGCAAGATTATCAAATTAAAATAGAGAAAAGACATAAAGACACAATTAAAGTTGTCCCGTATTTTCATAAAGACACCTTAACTTTCAAAGTGTCCTATCACCCCACAGAACTATTTAATATCGTTGTAAGTGGGCCATTTTGACCCATTCCCTCGTCTGGGTTGTTACCACGCACATGAGGCGCGTCATTCAGTGATTTTACTGCCATGGACCAATTTAAAAGTGCCACGTGTCATTTTCTTTCTTTATTATTAATTATATAATCAATTTATGTCATCTTCCCCAATTTTAAATCCAAAAATAGCTGTTGGCAGCCCTAATTTTTCGATTTCATGGTTTTTTCCATAGCAAGATCAATGTTGGTTCTCTTTGTTTGACGACTTCATCATCTTCCCCAAGAAAATAAGGTAGGAATTCGTTTTATCTTTTAATTTAAAACGTTAATTTAAAGTTTTTTATGGTTTAGTTTCTTCTGAATTTTGTGATTAGGTTTTGATTGAAAATGTCAAATGCAATGTTGAATCGTATTTGTAATGATGAGAATGATCCGATGTTGCGAGTGAAATTGCGATGCAAACATGGTGACTTACTATCAATGCAAACTTCATGGTCGGAGCACAATCCAGCTCGAAGATTTTGGTCTTGTCCACGCTATCGTGTATGTTTCCTAATTCTTTTATGGAGATCTTTTGTTTATGTATTTTTCTTTAATTTATTTTTTTGCGTATTTTAGGAGGATGCGTGCAACTTCTTTAGATGGAGGGATCGTGAAGATGTTGATATACGATCTAAGTACGTAATTCCGAGATTAGCAAAGAGAATTAAGGAGTTGGAAGAAGTATTGGCATCTTATGAAAGTCGTGTTGAAAGTAACCAAGTCGTGATGAAGGAGAAAAAGAAGAACAAATGTTGTAACTTGAAGCTAATTGTTTTGATTATTATTGTGTGTTTTCTATTTTTAAGTCTAACCAAGAATGTGAAGGATGGAAGTTGTAGGTGTGTGCAACCAAAATTGCCATAGACATCTTTAGTGACTTTAGTTTTTGAAGTCGCAGGTGTGTGTAACTAGAAACTAAGCTAATTGTCTTGATCTTGCTAGTTGTAGGTGTGTGTGTAACTTGAAGGATAGAACTTGTTGAATGCTCAAGTTATTGTTGGTCTTTGTTGTTGAAATAGTTATGATTTGAACAAGTTGTTAATGTATTTGGTAGGAGGCCTGTTCTTTGTTATCAGAGAAAGGTGCTCTTCATTTGTATTCGTACTTTTTGTTGGTTATGGTAATATATTTACAGTTGTTACCAAAAAAAAAAGAGGACTTCATTTCAACATAATCATTCAAGTTTTGTTTGGTTACACGCAAAATTGAGTTTGATTCCAACCAAAAACAACACCAAAATATACATAATTAAATTTTGTTTGTCAAAATGAACAAGACAACATCAAAATGCCCTACTTCCATGGCACAAAAGTCTTCCTACTTGAAGTTGTTTGGCTTTGGCTATTAGCAGTAGCAGCAGCTACAGACCTAGTTTGAATAACCTTTTCAGCCCTCATTCTTTCTAGGTTGCTACTGGTAATAGTTGTCTTCCCCTTCCATTTGAATCCACGTATTGGTGTGTAGCCAATATCACTAGTAACAACATCAGCCCTTTTTGTCACTCTTGTACCAGTATTGATGACTCTTCTACTTGGCAATCCAGGCTGCTTAGTCAGATAAATACACATTCAAATATAAGACATTTAGGCTTGCATTGACAATTGTAAACTTACATAGAGAATTGTAAACTTACATTGAGAGTTGTAAATCCATCTCCAGCTTGGTATATGCCAACACCTACCATTCTTGGCCTTTTAAAAGGTCTTGTTTGTTCTCCACTGTTGTCCTCATATTCTACTGGTCTCTTCCCTCTTTCTAGGCCTCTTCCACTACAGGTTGCTTCAGAACTAGTTTGACTATGTTGAGTCATTCCTCTTCCTCTACCTAGTCCTTCATTCACATTTCTTTCTTGAGGTATTCCTCTTCCTCTACCTGTTCCTCTACCTCTACCTCTACTTGTACCTGTACTTGTACCTCTACCTCTCCCTCTACCATTTACAGTCTGTACTTTGAAACCAAAATATTAAACCATATCTATGTTGTCTAAAAATGATATAATAATTAGATATATTACCTCTGTGTTTGTAACAGTTCCATGTGATTGAGTTGGAACACCTATAGAACTTGAAACTCTTTCTGTGCCTCTTCCTCTACCACTTTTATTATTTGTGGTGGCCTGTGAAGAGGCTCTAGGTGGTTGAGTTGAACTACTAGCCCTTGCTCTGCCTCCTGCTGCTCTTCCTGTGCCTCTTCCTCTACCACTTTCAGTAGCCTGTCTATTAATATATCAATACATGTACATATAACTTACATTTGAAAGTAACAAATAAAAGTACATGTGCCTGATAAGATGGTTCAGTTGATTGACTTGGACCAGCTTGGTTTCTTGTAGGACATCCTCTTTTATTGTGTCCTTGTGTACCACATTTGCTACAAGTCATAACAGCACCTCTTTTGCTAAGCTTTCCAGTTTTTCTGCTTTCATCTGCCTCCTTTCTTCTAACCTTACTTGGTCTTCCAGGCAACTTCTTGATCTTTGGTGGCTTTACAATTGGATTATTTGATGTTGGCCACATTTTCATGTTATTCATTGGCTGAATAAAATGGGCATATGTGCTGAGGTACGTTTCCTTGCTATAACAACTAGCCACATAATGGATTGGTTCCAACTCCTTGTAATGAAGGGCAGCAACACCATGAGGACAAGGAATGCCCCTGAGCTGCCAGGATCTGCAACTACAATTCCTACTAACAATGTCCACAGTATGTGTAAATCCATGATGTTTAATCTCAAAACCTCTTTCTCCATTCCAAGTCAAGTTACATTGCATAGACTTTTCAATATTTTCTTGCAAAATCTTCAAAGACATAGGAGATATATCAGTGATCCAAGTGTTTGAGAACTCTCTCAAATCACCAATTCTTTTCATCATCTTCACCCTTATCTCCTCAAGCATTGTGATTATTGTTTTATACCTTGCAGGCAGTATCCAAGCATTAAAGCTTTCTGCCATATTGTTGTCCACAACATCACATTTGCTATAGTCTTGAAAATATTTCTTGCACCATGTATTCAAGTTGTACCATAAAAGATCATCCAAACATTCTTGTCCTAATTTCTTCATTGCCTGTATATTATCCTTCATCTCAGCTTCAAATGTGGATTTAGCAATCCTCCAAAACACTCTTCTTCTTTCAACTCCTTTCCAGTTTTTACACCAATTTGCAAGAACATGTCTTGCACATTTTCTGTGTTCAACCAGTGGCAATACATTTTCAATTGCAATTTCTAGTCCCTAACAAACCAACATAATAGAAAAAGAATAATTAAAATGCAAAACTCAACAACAATAAAACAGTAAGATCAGTAAGATAATTACCTTTTGCATATCAGTAATGATGGATAGTTGATGCCCTTCTCCAAGGTCAAGATCATTCTTCACTAGTTCAAGAAACCATGTCCAGGTAAACTGATTCTCAACTTCAACAACTGCCCAAGCAATAGGCAGCATTTGGTTGTTTCCATCTCTACAAATTGCCACTAACAACTGGCCTTTACACACACCTTTGAGAAAACACCCATCAAAACCAATCAACCTCCTAGCACCTCCAAAAAATGCTTTCTTTAAAGCATTGAAGCAAACATAAAATCCTTCAAAAATTTTCTGCCCAGTTTCATCTTCTTCTCCAACCTTCACTACACAAGTACTACCTGGATTACTCCTTAAAATTTCATCTTTATAATAAAAAATCTTACCATACTCCACAATGTGATCACCCATGATCTCTTGTAACACTCTAGTCCTAGCTCTTCTCACTGTTGTCCTACCAACATTAATATCCAACTCCTTTCTAATAATGTCCTTCAACAACACAATGCTGATGTTTGGCTGTTGAGTTATTCTTTCTTTGTATTTGGTGGCCAAAAACTTTGAGTTGCAAAGATAGTTATGAGTTGATGTCAAACATTTATGGACAGGGTTGTATGTTTTAACAATGACATCTCCACTAGTTTTATCCTTACTTGCACACAACAACCAAGGACAAGTCTCTTTACAACATCTCACTCTAACTCTGCCAGGCTCATTCACATATTTTTCAATTTGAATGTGTTCTTGGACTGCATATCTTGTCACTGCCACTCTAAATTCTTCAATAGTTCCAAAAACCAGTCCTAATTCCCAAACAATCTTTTCAGAAGTTGCATCAAACACAACTCTATTTGGGATTTTCTTCCTCCTGACAGGTTTATGCACTACTTGATCAACCTCTTCACCATCTCCCCAACCTGTTTCATCATCTATCTCAAAACTAGGAGCTTCATCACTTAGATAGTAAGGTTCATCACCTCCTAGCTTACCAACTAAGCTTTCCCTAATACCAATATTTGTCTCATCATACCCTATATCTGGACCTTTTTCATCAACATTAATCTGATATGAATTAGTACCTCTACTTCTCCTTTGTGACCTTTTGAAATGCCTCTTGGATGCCCTTATATCTACATACTCTTGATGGACATCACTATCAACCTCAGTATCTTCATTAGTATCCCCTTCAGATCCTGATTCATCTTCTACTTCATCATCAGTTGGATCATTATCTATTATAGGATCATATGAAGGTACAGAGGAAGGAGGAGGCACAGTAGAAGGAGAAGGTGGAGGCACAGTGGAAGGAGGAGGTACAGTGGAAGAAGAAGGCACAGTAGAAGGAGATGGTGGAGGCACAGTGGTAGACTGGTCTTCAAATGGAGTGCTGGAAGTTTCAGAAGGACCAGTTGTAGGGATAGGAAAAGTAGAAGTAGGAGGCTGATTATTAGGGTTAGAAGCCTCATTAAAAGATTCCTCACCTACCCCACTATCACTCACATTGGGGACAAACTCCAATTCAAGTGGGGCCTGATTGGCTTCACTAACCCCATGAAAAACATACACCTCTACTGTATCCCCATCATTTATCATATTGAAAAGGTCAAATATAACCTTATCATTATCAACAAGGACTAATAACCCATCCCACTTGATGAAAAAATCACAATCTACTGTATATCCTAGTTCCTTTATGTAGCCCCTCAACTCAAAATATGACATCCTATCAACATCTACATCTAGGAATTCTGTCACATGCCCTCCAATATATTTAGGTGGGGGACCAAATTCTATTACCCCCCATGATACCATCTTAGAGTTATCAAAGTAAAAGCCATCCTGAAAAAGCATGTAACAAAGACAAACACAATTCAAACACACATTTCAAGAACAAAACAAACAATAGTAGTAGTAGCACTAACATTTAGCCCCATTACTAACAGAACAAAAGACTGTTTACAAATGTATAATGTACAAATTAAAGTCTACAAATGTATAAGCCCCAACACTAACATTTAGCCCTAACAATAACAACGAATGTATAAGAGACTAACAACACTAACATTTAGCCCCATCACTAACAAAACAAAAGCACTAACATTAGCAGTCGATAATGTACAAATTGAAGTCTACAAATGTATAAGAGACAAATAATAAGATTCGAACTAAGTGGATAACATCAAACCCTAACCTAAAACACAATCACTAATAGTCGCACTAAGTCAATAACACAACACCCTAACCCTAACAGTAACAACGAAAAACTATAATATACTAACAATGGCAACTATTGGAGGTCGATTCCAACACTTTTACTCTATAATAATCCCTAAAATCATAATAATCGAAAAAAGAGAAGATCTTTATCATATGATGTAGAGCCCTAACCTGTTAGACCTTCAATCTCCAAGAATCTTCACCAAGACACATCAACAACGAGATTATCAACACCAACACGATGAGAAATCGTTTCTATTTCTTCAGATTTTAGGAAAAGTTGAGAAAAATAAGAAAAGGAAAAGGAGAAAATACTTTTCTTCAAAGAACAAGTCAGGTCGGGTCGAGTCGGTCGGGTCGGGGTCGGGTCGGAATGAATTCTATCACAGGGAGTGAGCAACACGCGCCACTACATAGACGAGGGAATGGGTCAAAATGGCCCATTTACAACGATATTAAATAGTTCTATGGGGTGATAGGACACTTTGAAAGTTAAGGTGTCTTTATGAAAATACGGGACAACTTTAATTGTGTCTTTATGTCTTCACTCAATTAAAATAAGCATTCAAACATTCTAATCCTATCAGAGAGGCCCAGTACACAACAAGATAATATTGTTTCAAATCAGTACAACTTAGATAAAAGTAAACCCGGTGTTCGAAAAACTAACCTTTTATGCCGAATAAATAAAATTGAAATGCTAGGCGGCAATGCAATCCAACTCCGAGCACAATCAACAACTCAAATACAGTAAAAACACAAGAAATATAGAAAATACTAAACGGGTGTGAGTTTGTGAAGGTAGAAAGTGAGGGAAAGTGAAGAGTTTGAAAGTTTAAACCTTTGGCCTTATCAAAATCGTCCATTTCTTGCCCATTCGGCGACATTAGTCATGCTTGCCGACCCACTCAGCCACACGCTGAGTGGTCACTTACCTCGTTGAGTTTTACAAGATCCTCAGTTAATTTGGGGGTCCAAACGGCGGTATAGATCACGATTGTCGACTCTCCAATAATTTCCTGGGCTCGCCAAGTTTTACAGACTCCAATGTAAAATTTTCTTGAGTCCCACGGCGGTCTGGGTCGGGGTCACCGGCCTCTTCGGCGATGTGCCGACTGTACCTTTGGCTCGCCAATTTGCATTTTCACTCACTTTCCACACGTTGACCTACACAAACAACACACCATTATTTCATAAAGCAAAATTAAGCGGTAAAACCTTGAGTTGCCTCCCAAGAAGCGCCTTAGTTAATGTCGTGGAACGACCCAAGTCCACACCCAATCTCCATTTTTGGGTTTGACCTTAGTGTCACTAAGTAAACCCTCTTGTTTGTTTGGGTAGAGATGAGTCCATACATGACCCACAAGGTTTTCAATTAGCTAGATAGATCTGGAGTGAGAGCCAATCATCTGAATTAGCACTTTAACATTCTCCTTCATCTCTTCTAGCACTCTATCATGCTCATTGACGTTTTGGAGAATGATTTAGAACATTCCTTCGACAAGTCTACCCTCATCGTCCTTAGACCTTTTCTCTCATGAAGAGGGATGCATCTATCCTTCCTTTTGCATTGGACTTCAATCTCTATTATATTTTTTGTCCAACTCATCCAGCTGAGTTATTAGTGCTGCCAACATGAAGTCCCTCTCTACTTCTTGGTTTGTTTCATCCATGTGATCAATCATTTGGGTTGCTATCACATAGGGTTGTTGTGCAATACCACCCGGGATGAGTTGATCAGCCAACACCTTGTTCCCGGGACCAAGACTTTTGTAAAAACATTCCAGGAGGACTACATCAGGAATTTCATGAGTTGGGCATTGAACCAACATTGCTTTAAATCTTAGCCACGACTCATGAATCCGTTCACCTTCTAATTGTTTGAAGGTTAGGATGTGATCCCTCAACATCATCACTTCTAAGGAGGATATCCATTTGTTTCGCAATTACTGCTCGACATGCTCACCTCCTCTATTTCAAAGCACAATCACACAAAAAAAAACTAAAAATTAAGTAAGTATCACTACAACTAACAAGAACAAGATTTAACATAGCTAAAAATTCTCAAATAACACCACTCCCCGGCAGCGGCGCCATTTTGATTAGTGTAAAGCTATCAAAGATACTTTATCCAATACTAAGCATCATCGATCGTTCAATAGTAATATGACCCAATTAGTGAGTTGGGGTAGAGTCCCAATGGAGTGATTCGTACTCAAGAATCAATAGAAAAGCATAAATATGCTCAAGTTAATCATAGTTAAAAATATTTACGAATAAAAGCATGATTTAAATTATAGGTTACACAAGTGTCAAATATAAAGGAGGTTTGTTTGTGCTATCAACTAAAACAATAAAATAACACGAAAATATGAATATGGAGAAGGGATTTTTGGGATGTGATATGATTATGGGCTAAGGTAAACAACTGGGTAATTGTAATTAATAGTAAACAATTGTTAATCGGTGGATAAGCAAGACTTTAGTGAGGGTAAACTTTCTTTCGAACAATTTATCCCGAATCAAATTGGTTTCTCTCGAACACCAATAAGCAGCAATGAAACACAACCTTCACTTTAGTCCATTCACTCTCTCGAGTTGAATGTGTGGAGAAGGGTTTAGGGTTCACTCTCTCTCGCTGAACCCATGACAATCCAATACCCACAGACTATCGATTCATTAATTTTGGTTTTAAAACCTCTCTCTCGAGCAAGCCAAATCACGGAATTAAGATTGTATTTCCAACTACAACCCATTAAATTCAACCACGATTACTGAGTGAAATCACTTTTAAACAACAAATAAACTATCAATTAACAATACCAGTAGTTAAATCAACCCATAATCACAAAATCACACCCACAAGAATTGGGGTTTAGCTAGACATAACAAAAAGATAAAAATCATTACCAAGTTGTGTTTTCATCAACTGGGTAGGATTGATATAGTCTTTACAAAGGTCTAAGATGAAAAATCTTCAACACCCGTTTCCAATTTCTTAGAAATGGAAATCTTCAAATCTTCAAAGCTAAGGAAATATTGTCTCTCTATTCAGTTCTAAGTTCTAAACTTCAAAAACTACTGAATGTTTAATCTCAAATTCCACACAAAATTGCATACTAAGCTAAAAATTTAAACAAGTATTTATAGTTATCAAAAAGTGTTATGCGGAGGTTCAGTCGGCGCAGTTAGTCAGGATCGCCGATCAAATCGGTGATCCGCCCTTTGGTCATTTTCATCGTCGTATTGCTGTTGACTTTAAAATCTTCAGGTTTTGTAACTTTGGGCGATATGGCACTGCATTGCGGAACCGTTTGGTGACTCGTCATTTCTTTTTTCTCGCCGACAAGATTTTATCCTTCAGGGATTGGCACTCTGAAACATTAGGAGAAACCCTGACCGTTCGGTGACTCCCCTAATGGGTTAGGCGATCCTTAGGTTTTCTTTCCTTCGTTCTTTCAGCTGCCTTGTTCCTTTTTACTCAAAAATGTCCATGCTTTGTTTCTCAATCCAAATACCTGAAATTCAAGGATTTACATAAGTTATTGGTACAAAATATCCATTTGAGGACACTAAATCTATTAAAACGAAGCCCTAAATGAATCCAAATCGTGGACTCATCAGTGACCAACCACAGACCCCACCTGTGTTCTATGGTCCCCACCACGGGCCGTGGTTGGCCGTCGTCAGTTGGAACCTGCAAATTCCTGACATTGTTCCTTTGCCCCATTTCAAATACAAGGTATCGGCCATAATGGCCAAGTATCCTCACCACTTCCCTTCTGATTTTGTTTCAGCATGAGGTAATAGTTCCTCTCCAGTCTCTCAGTTTACTCTTCTGCAATATAGTCTCAGTATATTGTTCCATCCAGTCTCTCAGTTCATGGAACTCAATGCAGAGAGATATCAGATTCTAGTACTTAGTGGTAGGGATTGCAGCTCCTTCCGTCCATACTCAACTCATTTAGACTTCATTCGAGGACGAATGTTCCCAATGGAGAAATAATGTAACACCATAGATCTCAAAATGGAGAAAATCTTAGTTTTCAGAAAATTGGTGCCAGTATCAATGGAACCACCCACGGACCATAGTTAGAACCACAGACTGTATGTGGGGTTCCGTCATTAAGGTCCAAATTTTTTATGGTCTCTGATACCACCCACGAACGACCAGTACGGTTCGTGATTGGACCTATTTACTGTAGATAAGGGTGAACAGCTATTTAGAGGAAAGTAGATGTTGGGTCAACTTCAAACGGTCATATCTTTTAGCACAAAATGAATTAGGTGGCTCATGACCTATCAAATTAAAGATAATTGAATCATCTTTCCAACCCATCGATTTTGCTAAAATCCAAGAACGGAGTAAAAATTTATGCTCATTTTTGTAAAGACCTGTCGGGAAAAGCATGAACTATGACACCCAAGATGGTTGGTAGTTCAAATAACGGCCCGTCAGTCCTGTAGTAGATGGCACTTGTCAGTTTTAAGTCGGGGTCATTTTGGTATTTTTCCCCATATATTAGGCACTTAAACTACATTGTTTGATGCCTAAACTATATCATTTTACTCCGTCTTAACAAAATAATCTAGTCATAACCTACCCTAAACCTTTATTCTCCAAAAATCACCCAAATTAGAGCAAAAAGAAGAGGAAAGTCGACCAGCACTCTCAAGAACAAGTATGAAGTTTTCTTCAAGTTCAACCCTGAAATCCAAAGGATTTCTCTATAGTTTTTGTCACTAGGTATGTGGGATTTCACTAGTGGATTCCTTTCACCCATTAGGTCCCTAGAATTTAGTTAGTTCTTCCGATTCTCATAAACTATTCAGACCTAGGGTTTCTAGATTTTCAAGATTTATTATGATTATGGTTCCCTTGATCTAAGTAACTTGTTTCTTGATAATTTAGTATGATTCCATGCATAGTACTCAGAACTCTAGTTTGTGTAGTTTCTCTTAGTTCATGAATTACACTTGCTAGGTCAGTTTAACAGATAGTCATGGTTCAGATTTCTAATGTCACTTTATCATTATATAAATATTGCATTCAGAGTTAGCATGTTAGTATTTTGAACTATTCAGTATTTTAGTTACAGTTTAGTCATTTACATATTCAGTTGGGAATAGACTTAGCACCGAGTTGGATTAGGGTTCAGCGTACCCTCATAGTCCGAGAACTACGTGCCCCCGTAGGAGTATAAGTCCCTTTTGTTGGACATCAAATTTAGTGATCACGCTAGTCATGTCTTTATAACCCTAGCAAGGTATATTGGGTCCTCTTGATGGGGCGTATACATCGGACTCCACGTTTAGCTCACGTGGTTTATGTCGGGTAATAGTAGCTCCCACAGTCAAACTCTTAGTGCATTTGACCAAATTTTCAGTATATATTTCATCATTCAGTTCAACATGTTATCTTCATGACTAGTACTTGACCATTACATTTAGTTTTGTTCTCTTCAGTTATATTTCAGTATCTATATCCTTGTTCAGATTATATCATTGCTCAGTTATGCATTGTTCAACTTATATATTTTTTTCAGCTTAGTATATCTATATCCTGCATGCTCTATACATTCCAAGTACTGACGTATACTCTATACTGCATCATTTTATGATGTAGTTTTAGGTACTCAGCATCCAGATCACGCATAGATTGATTCTTGGCCCGCATTCAGCAGCTTTAGTGGTGAGTCCTCATATTTCGAGGACAATAGACTTGCTTTTATTTTAGTCTTTACTTTCAGTGTTTAGCTTTTTAGTGTTAGATGGGGTATGTCCCAGAAACTCAACTTAGTTAGAGGCTTTTCAGACACATTAGTAGATTCAAGTTGAGTTATTTAGTGGTTGTTTTAGTTATCACTAAACTCACAGGGTTAGCTTGGGGTCACTCGTGATCCTAGGTCCCGTGTTATGTCAAGGGGGTACCCTCGAGGCGTGACATAAATACTTTTTGGGTTGTGATTTTTTCCACATGTAAGTTTGATGAAAGTTGCTGTACGTCACGAGCCCATCAACGTGGTATAGTTTTCTTGTTGATTTTGGCTTGATTTGTTGTTGTTGCGGAGAGGCAAATTTTTCATCCTTATATTTTAAACATTTCAGTTGAGGTAATTTGAGGTAAGGTTCTACACCTACTTTTCTTAGAATCTCATGCCTTAAAGTTGGAAATCCATCCCTACGACCTAAGTCTCATTTTGGTTCATTTTCTTAAGGTTGTGGAGTTTGGATGATGTTAAACCCTTAAGGAATTTTGTTCTTCTATATAAATAGAACCCATTTTTAAAGGTAAGTGAACTCAAATGACCTCCCTCTTAATTTTGAGTTTTTATATTGTTTAGCCAACTTTTGACCCACGTTATGGTGTTCGAATGTTGTGGCTCTGGATAGCCTAGTTGTTGTATTGTTGTTAGTTTTGTGATGTTTATGTTGATGGTATTAAGATTATGGAGGGATGGAATTTGGTGCGTCACTTTTAGATGTTGCATATAGAGATTCTTGATTGAGTTTTGTGAAGTTCATCTTGTTAGATTACCTCGGGAGTTCACCTCCTTTATGAGATGTTGATAGCTTCTTCTTGTTGTTATCAGATTCTGGTTGTGTAGAGATTGTTATGTGTTTATTTAATTAAAGTATGCTAGTCGAACTGACGACCTAACGCCTTATCAATTGGTTATTGCTCGTTCTTGTTGCCTTGTTGATTCCCACACTAGTTACGTTGTGATCATTTGGTCGAATTTTATAAAGACATCATGACGCTTCTATTTGAAAGGCATGTTAGGGCTATTATTTATCTATTGACATTATCCTAATGGCCTAAGCTTGTTATGGCTGATGTATTATCATTATTTGACTTGTAGCCCTATCTTGTTTCATTCGCTACGACGATGCGATATGATATCTATCGGCAACACACTACTATTTAATTAGTGTCCTAGAAAATTATGTTATGATTTTATTTTTGATTAATTATGATCACTTGTTATTTTTGTGATGTTTTATCGTTTCTTTATCACCTATGACTTTATTTTGGCCTCAACAAACACTGACACTGCATGGTTCTTGAGCATATAATTTAATTCTTATATCGAGCCTTCAGGAAGGGTAGACTGAGCCTATGGGCTGGGTAGACCGAGCATACAAGTCGGGTAGACCGAGCCTACGGGCTGGGTAAATTGAGCCTTCGGATCGGGTAAACTGAGCTTACAGTCAGGGTAGGCTATACCTATGGGGTAACATATATTTATTCTACCACAGAGCCTCAAATTTGTATTGATTCATGGCACATGGACATTCAGATATTTCAGATCAGATTATCATTGGATACATGAAAGGGTCTAATATGGGTATTAAGCGACTGTTTGCCCTTGTTATCACATATAGTTATTATGTGCTCTTTCTACCTGTCGAGTTTATGGAGGTCCATGTCAGGTTATTTCGTCTTATGTGCTTATATTTTCTTGTTATAGGGAGACAAGGTATTGTACTTGTGTTCAGCCATGCCCTTTTCATTCAATACATATACTTCAGTTTCAATATTCAATTTACCTTACATGTTTGGTACATTATTTTGTACTGACGCTCCTTTTTTGGGGGCGCTGCATTCATGCCTCTAGGTCTTGAGCAACGACCAGACAGACCTGCCGAGTAGCACAACCATTTATCCAACCGATTAGCCAACTCATTTCTTCTAGGGGTTGCTAGTGTCCTGGAGGTTTGCTTGTTTAGTTGTTTAAATACTTTAGGTAGAATAGGTCCTGTCCTATCCAAGTGTTATATTTGTAGAGGCTTGTAGACTAGTGTGTTGGGTTATATAGCCACCATATTGGCCATGTTGACCTTACTTTCTTGTTGGCGGATGATCGATAGTTGCTTGACATATTGTTTAGATATGTACTTATTTTCATCTTCTGTATAAAGATCATGGTGGCTTTGACGTCCCACATAGCATTTATGTTTTCCTAGATACCATGGTTGGTGACCTTGATGGCCCAAATCAGCTTCTATGCTAGTTGGTTATAAATTTATATAAACTGTTGGGAATAGTTGTTTTCTTTGTATAGCAGTTGATAAGGGCATTGTCGGCCGATGGCTTACTCTTAAGCTGAGTTATCTTATTTTGTTTTCATAACTCTGTGTGGCATCCATGCACCTTTAGCAAGTGGTTCAGTAGGGTTGGCTTAGGTCTAAGTTGTGGCACCAAGTGCCAGTTGCGCCGGTTGAGTTTGGGGTGTGACAAACTTGGTATCACAACAACGTTGTATCCTAGGGAGTCTGCAAGCCGTGTCAAGTAGAGTCTTGTTTATATATGTTTTATACACCACATTTTCTCAGCAAGAAGCTACTGACATCGTCAAGAAAGTTACCCTTCTTTCACTCAAATCATGCTATAGAGCTGAGTCATATGGGTCGAGTTCTTTCAACTACGATTGCTACTAGGCTTGTACCATAGTTTCACTTAATAATGACATAGACTTATCATAGATTTAGGCTATTACTCAAAAAATATAGGGTCTGATATCAACAATATACGACTGAGAGAATGAAGAGAGATTCGATGAAGGAGAATAGTCCCATGGGGTTTTAAACAAATGCTTAGGGTGGTCAAAACATTGGTATTCAAAGAGACCACCAGGGATACAAACAAAACAATCCCAAGGTACTAGGTTAGATCTCTAGGGGCTAGCAAGTTCGAGTGAAAGCTTCTAAGTGTCATGCTCACAACAATATTGTCACCTAGAGCAGTCAAGATCAATTTTCTATGTTGTGATATTTGTTGTAGATCACATATTGGGAGATGTCATACAATATGTTATTCTTATGGCCATAAGGGTAATATACAGATACATTGTCCATTCAGGTACCAACATCATCGAGGAAAGAGACCTGGATTAGAATTAGGGTCATCTACTTTAGTACATTAACAGAGAGAGGGCCAGAGTCTTCATCAGATAGAGTTCGAGGTAAAGGGGGATCATCTAGTTCTGGCAGTGGCTAGAATTGTACTTATACATTAACAGTTATCTACCCTAGTTGGTGACTCTATTATTGCTAAAAGGGTTTCTCAAGGGTGTATTATTGAGATTGTTGGTCGTATGACCTCTGAGACCAGATAGAGATGGTGCTGCTAGACTTCAACATTATTAGGGGCATGTATTGGATGATATCTAGTTATGCTAATGTGACTGCCGAGTGAAGATTAATTGATTTCACTTTCCATGAGATATAGTTAAAGAGGGCAAAGGTAATGCTACAACGCCAAAGGGTACATTTATTTCATGTATTCGGGCAAGGAAATTATTTGCTAAAGGCAACATTTATCATATTGTTACGGTATAGGATGTTGACCTAGAACCACCGACCTTACATTCTATTATGGTTGTTAATGCATTTCCAAACATTTTTCTAGATGAGCTCCCTGATATTCCCTAGAATGGGAATTAATTTTGCTATTAATACACTACCATATGTCCAACTGTTTAACTTTCACCATGTAGTATTACACCAGTAGAATTAAAATAATTGAAAGAGCAACTAAAAGACTTATTAGATAAGGGTTTCAACAGACCAAGAGTGTCACCACGGGGTGCACCAGTAATATTTGTGTGAAAGAATGATGGTTCATTGAACATGTATATAGACTAGTGACAACTTAATAAGGTGACTATAAGGAATAATAACGCATTGCCAAAGAGTGATGACTTTTTTTACTAGCTACTAGGTGCCTGATGTTTCTCAAAGATTGATTCACTTTTAGGGTACCATTAGGTGTGAGTTCAAGAGAGTGATATTCTTAAAACAACCTTTAGGACCAGATATGGCCATTTTGAGTTCCTTATGATATTTTAATTGACAAATGTCCCAACAGTATTTATGGACTTGATAAACAACATATTTCATCAATTCTTAGACTTGTGCGTGATTTTGTTTACTGATGATATTCTTGTATATTCATGATTAGAGCCGAAGCATAGAGACAATCTCCGAGTGGTTCTTGAGATACTCTAAGGTCAGAAGTTGTATGCTAAGATCTTGAGTGTGAGCTCTTATTGAATTCTACGGCCTTACTGGGCAATATTGTATTAGATGTTGGTATATATGTTTATATGCAGAAGATTGAGGTTGTGAAGTTTCGGCCTAAACCCACGACCCAAGATAGAAGTTCGTAGTTTTCTGGGATTAGTAGGTTGTTATAAGAGGTTCGCAGAGGGATTCTCTTCACTTTACATACCTTTGACTAAGCTAACTTAGAAAGTAGCTATGTTTTAGTGGACCACAACATGTGAACAAGCTTTTAAGAGAAGAAAGACAAAGTCACTTCAGCCCTAGTTTTGACATTTCCAAAGGGTCTAGAAGGCTATGTGGTGTATTGTGAGGCTTCAAGAATTTGGTTGGCTTGTGTTCTAATGCAAAATGGTAATGTGATTTCTTTATCTTCTAGACAACTGAAGAAGCACGAGAAAAACTATCTGACCCATGATTTAGTGTTGTCCGCAGTTATTCATTGCTTGATGATTTGGGGGGCAGTAAATATGGACTTTATTACCGATTTTGCCTTGCTCCCAATAGAAGTTTGATTATATTTGAATAATTATCGACAGACTAATAAAATCAGTCGATTTCTTGCCAGTTAGGACCATATTTTCAGCTCAAAATTTTACGGTGCTATAAATTAGAGAGATTATTAGATTGCATGGTGTCCCTGTACCAATTATTCCAGACATGGAGCCATAGTTTACAACACATTTGTGGAAATATTTCTAGAAGGGTCGAGGGATGTAGGTAAACCTTAGCGTAGTATATCATTTTCAAACTGAAAACCAAGTTGAATGTATGTTCTAGACGCTCGAGGATATGTTATGGGCGTGTGGTCTAGATTTAAAAGAAAATTGGAATGATCACTTTCAACTCATCAAATTTGCTTATAATAATAGCTACCATTCCAGCATCGGTATGACACTGTATGAGGCTTTATATTGAAGAAAATTTAGATCCCCTCTTGGTTGATTTGAGGTTTGAGAATCGAGACTGCTTAGACAACACTTAGTATTGTAGGCCATGGAACATGTTAGGTTAATTAGAGAGCGACTGTTGAAATCTCAGAGCCATCAAAATTCATATGCGGATGTTAGGAGGCGAGACTTAGAGTTTTATGTGGATGGTCAGCTTTTTTTTTTGAAAGTTTCTCTTATTAAGGGTGTTATGAGGTTTGGCAATAACGGAAAGTTGAGGCCCTTGGTACAATGAGCCTTATCGCATCTTCTGACGGATAGGCCAAGTTGCTTATGAGCTATATTTACCTCAAGAGATAGAGACAGTACACCTAGTTTTCATGTTTCTAAGTTACGAAAGTGTATCGGAGATCCAACACGTATAGTGCCAACAAAAAATGTTCAATGTTCAAATGAGCTATCTTATGAAGAAATACATATTTCCATAGTAGATTGTTAGACAAAAAGATTGTGAAATAAGGATATAGCTTCTGTAAAAGTGTTGTGGTGGAGCTGTAATGTTGAGAAGTTGACATGGGAACCTAATGAAGATATGAAATCCAAATATCACCACCTATTCGTTCCTTCATATGAGTAAACACGTAATTGAGTATGTGAGGTCTGTTACTTATGTTCTACATGAGTTTTGGTATTGTTTCATATGATGTTGTAAATATTATAATCATTCGAGGATGAATGTCCTTATAGGGGGTGGATGTGAGGCCCCCCCCATTTGAACATTGGAATTAAATCATACTTTTGGAATAAGACTAAGACTACTTAAAATATATGGAAGGATTTTATATGAGTTATTTTTATTGAACAAAGTTCGTGTGTTAAGTGTTAAGTCAAGGAAGTTGTGAAATAAAATTTAGCAAAAGTAATTGTAAATGCCGTTAAGGAATTCTCTGAATTTTTGGGTCAAATGTCTGAGCATATTTCTCCTAATATATAAGGAATTAGAACTCCCGTAACCTATCAAGTCAAACATCTACAAGTTTAGTTTCCAACGCACTACAATGTTTCTCTATACGACTCTAGAATAGAGAGATATTCACATTTTGTGGTGCTGCACAAGCTGACACCTCAAAATGGGTCCCCCTAGCCCCCAAGTCAGTGATGATTTATATATATCAATATTCTTAGTTATTTTTTTAAAAAGAACTGAACCAAAACACCTCAAAAATCAGAATCAAGCTACTAAATACTTCATCGATTGTGTTTCTTTCAACATGGAAGTTTAAGGAAAGTTGCGTTGCGTCACGAACTCATCAATGTGGTATAGTTTTCTTATTGATTTTGGCTTGGTTTGTTGTTTCTGCAAAGAGGTGGATTTTTCAGTCTTATATGTTGAACATATTGGTTGAGATAATTTGAGGTAAGGTTCTACACCTAATTTTCTTAGAAGCCCATGCCTTAAAGTTGGAAATCCATTCCTATGACCTACGTTTAGTTATGGTGCATTTTCTTAATGTTGTGGAGTTTGGATGATGTTAACCCTTTGAGGCAGTTTGTTCTTCTATATAAATTGACCTATTTTTTAAAGGTAAGTTCACTTGAATCAGCTCCCTCATAATTTTGAGCTTTTATATCATTTTGCTAGTTTTTGAGCCACGTGATGGCGTTTGAATGTTGTGGCTCTGGATTGCCTAGTTGTTGTGTTATTATGAGTTATGTTGATGTTTATGATGATGGTATTATGATTATGGAGAGATGGAATATTGGTATGCCAGTTTTAGGTGTTGCATACATAGAATTTTTATTGAGCGGCATGAATCGCGCCTTGTTATATTACCTCGGGAGTTCACCACTTTTATAAGATGACGTCAGCTTCTTCTTGATGTTATTTGATGCTGGTTGTTTAGAGTTTTTTATGTTGTTATTAAGTTAAAGTGGTCTGATCGTAGTGGCGACCTAACGTCTTGTCAGTTGGTTATTGCTCGTTCTTGCAGCGTTGTTGATTGCCATAGTAGTTGCGTTGTGATTATTTTGTTGAAATTTCTAAAGACATCATGATGCATCTATTTGAAAGGTATGTTAAGGATATCTATTTGGGTGTCGCCTATGAGTTTGTTTTGGACTCAACAGACATTGAAACTACAGGGTTCTTGAGCGTACAAAATGATTTTTATACCAACCCTTCAAGCTGGGTAGACCGAGCCTACAAGAAAAGTAGACTGAGCCTACGGGCCAGGTAGATCGAGCCTTTAGTCCAGTTAGACTGAGCCTTCAGGCTAGGTAGACTAAGCCTTCAGGTCTGGTAGACCGAGCCTACGAACAGGGTAGGTTGTATCTATATGGCAACATATATATATAGTACTACAATGCCTCAGATTTGCGCTGATTCATGACACATGTACATTCAGACAATTGAGGTTTGAATATTGGGATTGAGTAAGGGGGCTAATATGGGTATTTAGCGACTATTTTGTGCTCATTAAGACCTATAATTATTGGGGGATTATTCAGGTTATTGTTTTTTATGTTATTATATTTTCTTGTTATAGGGTGGTAAGGTATTGTACTTGTGTTTCACCCCATCTTTTTTCGTTCAATACTTATACTTTAGTTTCAGCATTGTATTTATGATACATGCTTGGTACATTATTCTGTATCGATGCCCCTTACATGGGGGCGCTGCATTCATGCTTGCAGGTCATGAGTGACGAGCAGATAGACCTTTCGAGTAGCACAACCACCTATCCTGCTTATTGGCTGACTCTTTTCTTCAGGGGTTTCCAGAGTCCGTGTGATTTTCTTGTTGTTGTTTAACGATTTTGGTATTCGGGGCCTTGTCCCCTCTAAGTTTTATATTGGTAGAGGCTTGCAGACTAATTTGTTGGGTTGTATAGCCAGCGCATGGGCCATATTGGCCTTGCTTACTTGTTGGCTAATGATTGATAGTTGTTTAACATAATGTTAAGCTATGTACATGTTTTCACTTTCTATATATAGATCATGGTGACTTTGATGTACCACATAGCATTTATGATTTCCTAAATACCATAGTGGCCTTGGCGGCCCAAATAGGCTTATGTGCTAGCTGGTTATTGATTTATATAAAATGTTGGGAGTAGCTATTTTCTTTGTAGAGCTGTTGACAGGGGCCTTGCCGGCTGAGGGCTTATTTTTAAGCCCATATATACTATTTTTTTTCTTGATTGTGTCTAGCCGCCATGCGCCATTAGCAAGTGGATCAGTAGGTCGGCACAGGTGTAAGTTTTGTTCTCTATTTGTTTCCTTTATTTCCTTGTTGTCTCTTCCCCTCTTTATTTTGATATTTTCCTCCTTGCTTTCTTTACGTTTCTTCCGTGTGATAGCTCAATACCCTTGGTACCGAGATATGAGTTTGTCTTACCTAATGGTGGGATGTTAGTAGGTGTCTCATGACCTAAAAAACTGAGTCCTAACACATTGGTAACAGAGCTATAGGTTGACTGGTATCGTATCATTGGTATGAGAACAAGTGCCTAGTAGAGTCCTAAGGATCGGTGCAAAGACGTTTGTGCCCTATCTTCAGAAGGCTATAAGGCATTCTCAGAAATTTCCATTTTAGGCTCCTTATTGTGTGCATCTTTTTCGATCATCCTTTGAAATTATTCTTTGAATCCACTCCTTCTTAGATGGATAGTATGAGGTATTTGATGGACACAAATGGGTCATCGACTCACATTACCAGGGCTTTGATGATGTTCAAGATACCGAGGAGGATCAGCGGAGCTGGATAGTCTAAGGGTTGTCCAGGCTCTAATAGAGTTGACACCTCGTCTCCTTGAGATTCAGTGTTGAGAGTTTTAAGTCTCTTGAAGGATACACCATAGGCAAGTGTGGTTCTTGGTACAACAAGTGGTTCACAGACTAGAGTTTGGTTGGTATGTCTCTAATAGGATTTGTCGTTTGTTTCTTAATACGTAATCATGTTTCTCGAGTGGGCTACGGACACTTCCATATTGGTTCCTACTGGGAAGGATTTGAGTCAGGGTTTCATCATATGATTGACTTTACCACTCTATTTAGCATTAGAGCACTTGATATCAATTGGCTCTACCTTCTCCAGGTTGTTAGTCATGCAAGAGTTGTAAAGAGAGCATGCTTTGAGACTTACGAAGGTAGTTGTAAGAGGTCTCACCATTAGTACAACAGTGGCAATATCTCAGCCCAAGGAATGTATCACCTCAACAGACCTCATCATCACTCTCGATCTATCATACTTATAGAGGTGTCACCTTAGGTTCCAGGTAGTTATGAGGCAAGTGGTGGTGCCCACAGTAGACAAAGTTAGGTCAAACCTCACACTTTTTTTGCATTTGAGGCCTTTATATCTAGAAGCCCACTCTATTCCAAGCGGTGCATTTCAGCATTTTTCTTCTAATGGAAGATTATATGAGTGTTACAAACTGGGGAAACTTTTCCAGAGATTGTCGTAGGGTCCCGGTGCAGTCATCTAGGGGTGGTCCTCAATTTGGCAGAGGTAGTAAGGGGAGCTCGTCACATTCTTCGTATCAGTCCTTAGCCTATACTAGTCGATACAATTGTGGATAGATTAGGCACTTGGTTAGATAGTGCCCCAAGCATGAGTTGGTCATTTATACATTGCCAGTAGTTGTTACTCCCCATACTAGGGTTGTCAAAGTATGTCGTGGTTGTTGGGAGATTGTACATATGTCTAGAAAGTGTTATCGACATAGGATTATCACGTAGTCATCTCAGCCAGGTCATTATCTTGGGTTTATGGCACCTCCGGGCATACGTGGTTCCCTGAGTATTGCAGATGGTAGTTCAAGTATCCAGGTTGAGGTCAAACACGATCCATTATACGCTTATACAGGTAGGCCGAGGGCCTAGGCTCCAGGTATCACTAGTATAGATGTAATTTCATTATTTTATTTCTTATTGCCTATTTTCTGTGGATTTGGGGTTTTTATACTTATTAGTGCATACTTAACTTCTTGTTCATCTTTTGATTGTGTGTGATAGCCTTATTTGGGATTATGTGTATGTGTTTACCTCTTATAATTGATTTCTTTTCTAGTAGATCGACTTGGCCTGGGTGTTTTTTTTATGGGAGTAGTGGTTCTGTAACCCACCATACCTTTGCAATTCGTGTCTTTGTTATAATTTTATAGGTGGAGTGGTTGGATTTCCCATTTTCAACCCCTATTGTATGCTTTGTTGTGATTATGGATCCTTACTTGATAGGTGGCTATACTAGCTTTACCTGTTTAGCAATTTGCTATGCTTTCATGATCTAATCGGCTTAGAAAGTTACCCTTGTTGCTTTTCATCCTTCTGGGTTAATAATTGAGAGGTTTGTGGTTGTTAAAGTTATTTAAAGGGTGATGTAGTCTGCTGTGGTGTTGTGGTAGTCCCAAATCGTCTCTTCTTTCCCTTGCCTTAATCTTATTATCAATTCTAAGGTTGAGGAGTTTCACTTTTCTCTGTCAATCTACTTTATCCGTCTGTATATAGTGGACTTGGTGTTTTGTTATCGCTATCTAGAAAGTTGAGATATGGTCCCTTGTTATACATTGGTATTGTTTGTGTGCCACAACAGTTGTATTGATAGCTCTTGAGGTCATTCTTTTTTATTGGGTTTGTGGGAGACTGTGTTCATTGATGGCCTCTAAATGTCAACCTTCATCAAGGGATGGAAACCTCCTTAGAAGGTTCATCTATCAGATGAAGTCAAGTTAATTCTTGGAATCAGTAATGACATTCTTATTCAAGATGCATAGTTAGCTTTTGTCATTGTGGTTGGCTGTGGTGTTCATTGCTAGGAGTTGGTATGTTTTTGTTTATTATTGAAAGTTTGAATATGCATAAACATTATCTACCAACTTAGTTTCCCTTGCATTAAGGGGGTTGGCTCAAACTTGCACTTGAAGAATAGTCTGTGGGAAAATGGCATCAGCTTCCTAAAGTTCCCTTGGTGGAAGAAATTAGTGGAGTTGGGCTCAGTGTCTCTTTCTCACCCATGGTATGATTGTCCTTTGGAAAAGCTTGTTCAGTTTTAGAAAGTTGTGTTTCAACTTAGATTATTTGTTTTAGAAGTTATTGGGGTAGGATTATGGGCTTTGCCCTAGGCTGAATTACTTTTATTAGTTGTTGCGATTACATGACGTTTAGGTGGAGATTGTCATTCTTTCGAGGCTACAACCGTGTGGCTTTTTGGGCAGGACTCAAATGGTGCTAGAGAGATTCAGAATGGCTCAGGACAGATGTGATGTTCCTAGTTACTAGAAGATGTTGGGCTTGAAGCATAAGGTGGATAATTTGATTGGTGAATTGGCTTGCATCTTCCCTCATTATGTGTTATCTCATTTATATAGTGTTGGTTTGGTATTAGTATAATCCCGATTGAGAATAGTGCTTTCGGTCGAGTTCTATTCAGTTGGGCGAAAGCTAGATTTAGAGGAAAAAGTTGATGATTAGTTTGACTTTTGGAATGAGAAGTGAATTCGAGATTTTTCTCTCAGTTTAAGTTCTGAGTTGGTATTGTTTGACACGAGAGGGTGTCTGCAGGTCTAGCAGATCATGCAGGCCCAATACCCTCATCTTTTCGAGCCTTCAAGCTTTGCCTATTTTTGACTTTTGAGGATGAAAGTTCTTTTAACATTGGATGTTGTAATGACCCTATAGGTCATTTCCTTCAGTTTCCAATCTTTTCGGTGTGTAGATGAAACGACCCCAAAAATGCCCGAAAATGTGCTTCGGAAACACCTATAATAGTAATTTCCATATATCTCAAAATCCGTGCATGATTTCCGAAATTCGACTTCATATTCTTATTCAAGGGGTAAAATTGAGTGGGAAATGGGTCTAACCCGAATTTTAGAGCAACCGTATCAAAATTCGAAAATCGCAAAAAATGCGATTTTCAGGGTCAACTTTAAAGGGGCATATCTCTTAGCACACAAGGAACTGGAAGGGCCACTACCTATTAAATTAAAGCCCTTCGAGTTATCTTTCCAATACAACTGGTTTCACCTCATTTCGAGTTAGGATGAAGGAGTTATGACCATTTTCGTAAAACCTGTCCGGCAGAAAATGCAAATTCCAGTAGCCGAAAACACTGTTCACCCGCCTCAATTTTTTTTCTAAGTGTTGGGACGTTTTTTTATAAAAAGGGGACATATCCATACTTAGTCATTTAACTTCAAAACATCCAAAAACTCTCTCTAAACCCTCTCCAAAAATTCCACCAAGATCATCAACCAAATTCAAGGATCCCAAGCTTTAATTCCGGATTCAAGATTCAATCTCAAGCAATTCTCCATTCCAATCTTCATCAAGAATTCTCCAAAGTTGAGGTATGTGGGTTGATTGTGGAAACCTTCCTTTCCACAAGTCCAACCATTTATCCTCTATTTTACTTCAAGTTTATGGGTCCTTATGATCATTTATGAACTCTTGAATTATGGAATTATTACTACACATCCTATTATGGTCTATTTTTGTATATTATCATGAAATGGAATGATTATATGATGTTTATGGTTTTCATGCCTCCATGATCAAATTATGAAGGTTGTTATATATGTATATATATATGTATGTTGTTGGTGGGCTGTTTTATATGGATTTTGAAATTGGTTGGACTTAGTACTCTTGAAACACATGATTTTATTTACATGAACAAGTAGCCCACCATATGTTTGATAAAATGCCATTTATAGAATTCTTATGAAATGGAAGGTCCAATGTACGTCCTATGAGTCGGATGATTATATAAGTATTGAAATGATGATGAAATGGATACATGTATATGATTTTCTCTATATAGTGTGTGAGTCGACCAAGCCTAGCTCGGGGGGTTGTAGGCCCGGGTAACCGTATCAAGGGGTTGGTACCTTGGTAGCCTAGTACGGGGGGTAGTAGGCCCGTATAACCGTATCGAGGGGTTGGTACCTTGGTTGCCTAGTACGGGGGGTAGTAGGCCCGTATAACCGTATCGAGGGGTTTGTACCTTGGTTGCCTAGTACGGGGGGTAGTAGGCCCGTATAACCACATCGAGGGGTTTGTACCTTGGTCCCTAGCTCGGGGGGTGGTAGGCCCGGGTAACCACATTGAGGGGTTTGTACCTCTTTCGCCTCTCCAAGGGGGTGGTAGGCCTTGGAAATACTATATTGATGGTCACTCACCACACATGTACTACGTCCCACTAAATATGATTTTTATGTAAGCATCATTATACATATCATTTCTCTAATGTGCTATCTATCGGGTATGATTATGCATTTTTCCTATGATGTCCATCTATTGTAGCATTGCATTGCATCCCACATACTTAGTACATTCAAACGTACTAACGCATACTCTATGCCTACATGATGTCACCATGTAGGGACCGGAGCACCGCTTGACCATCCTCCTCCGCGTGGCTAATACGATTTCCTATCAAGGTTATTGGTGAGTCCTCCATTCCGGGGACGTTGCTCATGATCTTTTGCTATGTATAAGACTTTTCTTTTTAGTTATGTTTTGACTATGAGGGTGAGCCCGGTAGTTTGTCTTGGCCCCCGCTAAGTACTCATGTTTAGAGGTGGTGTTGGACAAGTTGTGTATTATGCTTGAGCTTGACTCATCTATGGTATTTATGTACCATTTCTTCTTTTTTTCTCTTGCTCCCTTAGTCCCGATTTCCCCCTTTGATTATGCTTATTGCTTATGGTCATTTTAATTGCTTCCGCGACCAAGGATGTGTAATGATACGCTATGAGGCTTGTTTGGGGTTCCTTCGGGTTCCCCATTCGCCGGTCACGTCTAGGCCCTAGGCTTGGGTCGTGACAAACTTGGTATCAGAGCACTAGGTTGATAGATCCTCGGAGTCCAACCCACCGCGTTGATTAGAGTCCGATTTATGGTTGTGTTGTGCACCACAACTATGAGTAGGAGGCTATGAGACGTTTTAGGAAATGTTTCCCTTCTCCTTGTTCTAAGTCGTGCTATAGAGTTGAATCAAGTTCTTCCCTAACGGTTGCTCTTTGCTATGCTAGATCATGCCTAATACAAGAGGAAGACGAGCCCGCGCACCCGAGGAACAACCGACCAATGGGGATCTTCGGGATGCCCTTACTTTATTTGCTCAAGCTATGGCTAATCAAGCCAACCACGGGGCCCAAGCTCCTCAGGCTCCTACCCCGGCATCTCGGGTGAGAGACTTCGTGCGGATGAATCCCCCGGAATTCTATGGGTCTAAGTTAGATGAAGACCCTCAAGAGTTCATTGATGAAGTCCACAAGATATTAGCTATCATGGGCATGAGGTCAGAAGATAAGGCGGAGTTGGCGGCCTACCAACTAAAAGGGGTGGCCCAAATATGGTACAACCAATGGAAGGAAGAGAAGGGGGCAAACTATGTGGTGCCTTGGGAAGAGTTCAAAACGGCTTTCCTTAATCGATTCTTTCCTCTTGAACTTAGGGAAGCCAAATTGGTGGAGTTCATGAATTTAAAACAAGGGTCTATGAGTGTGAGGGAGTATGCCCTCAAGTTTAACCAACTTTCAAGATATGCTCCACACTTGGTTGCCGACTCACGATCTAGAATGAACAAATTCGTGATGGGTGTGTCCGACCTAGTGAGTGAAGAATGCCGATCCGCAATGTTGATTAGTGACATGGACTTGTCCCGCTTGATGGTTTATGCCGAACAAATGGAGGAAGAGAAGTTGAGGAAGAGGAGGGGTCATGAGGCCAAGAGGGCCCGTTTTGAGGGCAAGTTCCAAAGTCGAAGGGGAGGCCGGTTTCATCAAGGCCAAGGGTCTTCTCATGCGCCCCATAAGGGGTTTGCCAATGATGTTCCAAGGGCCCAAGGTGTTGGTGGTATGGGTCCTATTGATGTATGTCCGAAGTGTGGTAAGGGCCATGGTGGCCCGTGCTTGAGAAATACCGGTGCTTGCTATAGTTGTGGGGAAATGGGGCACAAGGCAATGGATTGTCCTCGAAATCGCAACAAGGGTAAGGAGGTCCGTCCACAAGGTGCCAATGCGGTTCCTTTGGGGAGAGGGGGCCGACAAGATGGTGCCCCAAGGCACAATCGATTTTATGCTTTGCATGGGAGGCAAGGGGTCGATGAAGTCCCCGATGTCGTTACCGGTATGTTGAAAATCTTTGACTTTGATGTATATGCATTAATTGATCCGGGTGCCTCTCTTTCTTTTGTCACCCCCTTTGTTGCCAAAAAGTTTCATGTTGAGCCCGAATTGTTGCGTGAGTCATATAAGGTGTCTACTCCTATTGGTGCATATATTGTTGCTAGGAAGGTCTATAGAAATTGTCCTATTTGCATCTTGCATAAAATATTGCCTTGTGATCTTGTTGAGTTGAACATGGTCGATTTTGATGTTGTTCTTGGGATGGATTGGTTGCATGCATACTATGCTTCCATTGATTGTAGAACCCGTAGGGTCAAGTTCCAATTCCCAAGTGAACCCATTCTTGAGTGGGAAAGCCAAAATGTGGTAGTCAAGGGTAGGTTCATCTCTTGCATTAAAGCCCGTAAGTTGATCTCTAAGGGGTGTCTCTATCACCTTGTGAGGGTTAAGGATGTGGAGTCCAAAACCCTTCCTATAGAGTCGGTTCCGATCGTAAATGAATTCCTTGATGTCTTTCCTAATGACCTTCCCGGTGTTCCTCCCGAAAGGGAAATAGATTTTGGCATAGACCTCCTCCCCGATACTCAACCCATTTCTATTCCCCCTTACCGTATGGCCCCGGCGGAGTTAAAGGAGTTGAAGGAACAATTGAAGGACTTGTTGGAGAAGGGTTTTATTAGGCCTAGCCAATCACCATGGGGTGCTCCGGTGTTGTTTGTGAAGAAGAAAGATGGGTCCCTTAGGATGTGTATTGATTACCGGCAACTCAATAGGGTCACCGTCAAGAATAAATATCCTCTTCCTAGGATTGATGACTTGTTCGACCAATTGCAAGGGGCTAGCCACTTCTCTAAGATTGATCTTCGGTCCGGGTATCATCAAGTGAAGGTGAGGGAGTGTGACATTCCCAAGACAGCCTTCCGGACTAGGTATGGGCATTATGAATTTGTGGTCATGTCCTTTGGGTTGACCAATGCACCGGCTATCTTCATGGACCTAATGAATAGGGTCTTTAAACCCTACCTTGATTCCTTTGTTGTGGTCTTCATTGATGATATTTTAATCTATTCGCATAGCGAGGAAGAACATATGGGTCACTTGAGGGTTGTGTTGCAAAGATTGAGAGAGGAGAAGTTGTATGCCAAGTATGAAAAGTGTGAATTTTGGTTGAGGGAGGTTGCCTTCCTAGGTCATGTGGTGTCGGGGGATGGTATTAAGGTAGACCCTAAGAAGACCGATGTGATTAGAAATTGGCCTAGGCCATTGACCCCGTCGGATATTAGGAGCTTCTTGGGCTTAGCGGGTTACTACCGGAGATTTGTGAATGGGTTTTCTTCTATTGCTTCTCCCATGACTAAGTTGACACAAAAGAAGGCTAAGTTTGAGTGGACCGACGAGTGCGAAAGGAGTTTTCAAACCTTGAAAGATAAACTTGTGTCCGCTCCTATATTGTCACTACCGGATGGGCTTGAGGGATTTGTTGTGTATTGTGATGCTTCTAGAGTTGGCTTGGGTTGTGTCCTAATGCAAAATGGTAAGGTGATAGCCTATGCTTCTAGACAACTCAAAGTGCATGAAAAGAACTATCCTACGCATGATCTTGAATTAGCCGCGGTGGTGTTTGCTTTAAAGATTTGGCGTCATTACTTGTATGGGGTACATGTTGATGTGTTCACCGATCATAAGAGCCTCCAATATGTCTTCACCCAAAAAGATCTCAACTTGAGACAAAGAAGGTGGCTAGAATTTCTTAAAGATTATGATATGAGTGTGCATTATCATCCCGGTAAAGCTAATGTGGTGGCGGATGCTTTGAGTAGGGTGTCTATGGGTAGCCTAGCTCATGTTGATATTGGTGATAGGGAAATGGCTAGGGAGGTGCATCGGTTGGCTAGGTTGGGGGTTAGGTTGGAAGAGGTTGGTAATGGTGGTGTGGTCGTTGTTGATGGTGCTAGGTCTTCCTTGGTTGATGAGGTGATAGCAAAACAAGATCTTGACTCTTCCTTGTTAGAATTGAAGGCCTTGGTGAAAGAGGGCAAGGTGGAAGTTTTCTCCCAAGGGGGAGATGGTGCCCTTAGGTACCAAGGTAGGTTGTGTGTGCCTTGTGTTGATGGTTTGAGGGAGAAAATTCTTGAGGAGGCTCATAATTCTTCCTACTCCATTCACCCCGGTTCCACCAAAATGTATAGAGATTTGAGGGATGTGTATTGGTGGGGAGGCATGAAGAAGGACATTGCCAAATTCGTCTCCGGTTGTCATAGTTGTCAACAAGTCAAGGCCGAACATCAAAGGCCGGGTGGTCTAACCCAAGACATAGAGATTCCTACTTGGAAGTGGGAAGAAATTAATATGGATTTTGTAGTTGGTTTACCCAAGACTAGAAAAGGTTTTGATTCTATTTGGGTGGTGGTTGATAGGATGACAAAATCGGCTCATTTTCTACCGGTAAAGACAACATATGGGGCGGAAGATTATGCAAGGTTATATATTCATGACTTGGTAAGGTTGCATGGGATTCCTCTATCCATCATATCGGACCGTGGTACTCAATTTACTTCACACTTTTGGAAGTCCTTTCAAAGGGGTCTAGGTACGAGAGTTAAGCTTACTACGGCCTTTCACCCGCAAACGGATGGACAAGCCGAAAGGACTATCCAAACACTTGAGGATATGCTTAGGGCTTGTGTATTGGAGCTTAAGGGTAGTTGGGATGATCATCTTCCATTGATTGAGTTTGCCTATAACAATAGCTATCATTCTAGCATCGGTATGGCTCCTTTTGAGGCTCTCTATGGGAGGCGTTGTAGATCACCGGTTGGGTGGTTTGAGGTTGGTGAGGTGGCCTTGTTAGGACCAGATCTAGTTATGGAGGCTCTTGAGAAGGTTAGGATGATTAGAGAAAGGTTGAAGACGGCCCAAAGTCGCCAAAAGTCCTATGCCGATGTGAGGAGAAGGGCTCTTGAATTCCAAGTTGGTGATTGGGTCTATTTGAAGGTGTCACCCATGAAGGGTGTGGTTCGTTTTGGTAAGAAGGGCAAGTTGAGCCCAAGATACGTGGGTCCTTATAAGGTGATGAGGAGAATTGGCAAGGTAGCTTATGAGTTGGAATTGCCTAGCGAAATGAATTTGGTTCATCCGGTATTTCATGTGTCTATGTTGAGGAAGTGTGTGGGTGATCCGAATGCCATTGTGTCTCTTGATGTTGTGGGTGTTGTTGAAGATAATTTGACCTATGAAGAGGTTCCGGTCCAGATTTTAGATAGACAAGTGAAGAGGTTGAGAAACAAAGATGTGGCTTCCGTTAAAGTCCTTTGGAGAAATCAACAAGTTGAAAGTGCTACTTGGGAGGCCGAAGCGGACATGCAAAGGCGATATCCTTATCTTTTCCAATCCACTCAAGCCTAAGGTATTAATTTAAGCCCTTTATAAAATCTCAGGTCTTAAGTTCAGCCCCCATGTCATTGCATACATTCATGTTTAAATTGACAAGTTCATTGTGGTTTTACAACTATGTTGAGGTTTTTGAAATAAGATGTAAGTGCATTGTTGCATCCTTATGTGGGCTGATATTGCCATGTTTGTGTCCCTCATGTACGTTTCTTTAACATTCGGGGACGAATGTTCCCAAGGGGGAGATATTGAAACGACCCCAAAAATGCCCGAAAATGTGCTTCGGAAACACCTATAATTGTAATTTCCATATATCTCAAAATCCGTGCATGATTTCGGAAATTCGACTTCATATTCTTATTCAGGGGGTAAAATTGAGTGGGAAATGGGTCTAACCCGAATTTTAGAGCAACCGTATCAAAATTCGAAAATCGCAAAAAATGCGATTTTCAGGGTCAACTTTAAAGGGGCATATCTCTTAGCACACAAGGAACTGGAAGGGCCACTACCTATTAAATTAAAGCCCTTCGAGTTATCTTTCCAATGCAATTGGTTTCACCTCATTTCGAGTTAGGATGAAGGAGTTATGACCATTTTCGTAAAACCTGTCGGAGCAGATTTGCAAATTCCAGTGAGCTACGTTACTGTAGCGGCTGGGACGTTTTTCTTTTATAAAAAAGAGGATTGTCCCATACTTAGTTATATTTCTTTCTAGCTTCAAAACACTCAAAAACACTCACTAATCCCTCTCCAAAATTCCACCAAGATCTTCAACCAAATTCAAACATCTCAAGTTCTAATTCCGGATTCAAGACTCAATCTCAAGCATCAATTCTCCATTCCAATCTTCATCAAGGATTCTCCAAAGTTGAGGTATGTGGGTTGATTGTGGAAACCTTCCTTTCCACAAGTCCAACCATTTATCCTCTATTTTACTTCAAGTTTATGGGTCCTTATGATCATTTATGAACTCTTGAATTATGGAATTACTACTACACATTCTATTATGGTCTATTTTTGCATATTATCATGAAATGGAATTATTATGTGATGTTTATGGTTTTCATGCTTCCATGATCAAATTATGAAGGTTGATATATATATGTATGTTGTTGGTGGGCTGATTTATATGTATTTCGGAATTGGTTGGACTTAATACTCTTGAAAGACATAATTTTATCTACATGAACAATAGCCCACCATGTGTTTGATAAAATGCCATTGATAGAATTCTTAGGAAATGGAATGTCCAATGTACATCCTATGAGTCGGATGATTATATAATTATTGAAATGATGATGAAAGGGATACATGTATATGATTTTCTCTATATAAGTGTTGTGAGTCGACCAAGCCTAGCTCGGGGGGTTGTAGGCCCGGGTAACCGTATCAAGGGGTTGGTACCTTGGTTGCCTAGTACGGGGGGTAGTAGGCCCGTATAACCACATCGAGGGGTTTGTACCTTGGTCCCTAGCTCGGGGGGTGGTAGGCCCGGGTAACCACATTGAGGGGTTTGTACCTCTTTCGCCTCTCCAAGGGGGTGGTAGGCCTTGGAAAATACTATATTGATGGTCACTCACCACACATGTACTACGTCCCACTAAATATGATTTTTATGTAAGCATCATTATACATATCATTTCTCTAATGTGCTATCTATCGGGTATGATTATGCATTTTTCCTATGATGTCCATCTATTGTAGCATTGCATTGCATCCCACATACTTAGTACATTCAAACGTACTAACGCATACTCTATGCCTACATGATGTCACCATGTAGGGACCGGAGCACCGCTTGACCATCCTCCTCCGCGTGGCTAATACGATTTCCTATCAAGGTTATTGGTGAGTCCTCCATTCCGGGGACGTTGCTCATGATCTTTTGCTATGTATAAGACTTTTCTTTTTAGTTATGTTTTGACTATGAGGGTGAGCCCGGTAGTTTGTCTTGGCCCCCGCTAAGTACTCATGTTTAGAGGTGGTGTTGGACAAGTTGTGTATTATGCTTGAGCTTGACTCATCTATGGTATTTATGTATTATTTCTTCCTTTTTTTTTTCTCTTGCTCCCTTAGTCCCGATTTCCCCCTTTGATTATGCTTATTGCTTATGGTCATTTTAATTGCTTCCGCGACCAAGGATGTGTAATGATACACTATGAGGCTTGTTTGGGGTTCCTTCGGGTTCCCCATTCGCCGGTCACGTCTAGGCCCTAGGCTTGGGTCGTGACAGTAGAGCTTTGTCTAGTGATCACAAGTCATTTATGACTTTCTAGGACTGACAGTTTGGTCATCTGGTCATTCGTGTGGGTTGAGTGCAAGTTTTCCTATTTTAGGGTTTTTGAAGTTTGAACAATTGCTCAATTAAGGTAATTTTAGTAACAAATATAAGTAATAATTCACAATTTATGAGATCGACGTACCATAGGAGATAAGACTTGTACGATTAATACTATTAATGTATGACTCTCATTGGTTTGACACATTCAAACTATATGCATGATTTCTATAATTGTCGATGTTTACCAGGTCTAATGTATTTTGAGTTGTCGTTATTCCAATGTTTTACAAATTATATTTAAAAATTACTTAATTATACAGTTTAATTTTATTTAAACATAAAAATAAAAAAGTACTTAATTGGAGGTCATTTTAGTAACAATGATAAGTGATGATTCACAAATTATCAAGTCAGCATAACATAGTGGATACGACTTGGATGATCAATACTATTAATATCCGACTCTCTTTATTTCGACACATATGAATAATATGTATGATTTCTATAATTATCGATGTTTACCAGGTCTAAAATGTTTTTTATTTTCAATATTGCAATGTTTTACAAATTATGTTTTAAAATTATTAAATTATATAGTTTAATTTTATTCAAACATAATAATTAAAAAGAAACGTATGAGGTCATTTTAGTAAAAAGAAAATAATTAATTATCCACACAAGTTATCAAATTGGCGTATTAAAAAAACTTGTACTATCAATAATATTAATGTCTGCCTCTCTTTGGTTCTACACATTTGAACTATATGCATGATATCTTTAATTATCCACATTTACTGGGCCGAATGTGCTTTGAGTTGTCTTTATCAGTATATTTTACAAATTATGTTTAAAAATTATTTAGTTATAAAGTTTAATTTATTTAAACATAATAAATTTTAAAAATTCTTAATTGTTGGTCATTTTAGTAACAATATAAGTATTGATTCACAATTTATCAAATCGTCCTAAAATATGAAGGAAATACTTGGTACGATTAATACTATTAATGTCTTACTCTCTTTGGTTCAACACATGAACTATATGCATAATTTCTATAATTATCAACGTTAACCGGGTCTAAAGTGTTTTGAGTTGTCGTTATATCAATGTTTTACAAATTGTGTTTAAAAAATATTTTTTAATTTTATTTTTAGTTAATTTAAATATAGTAATTAAAAATATACTTAAAGTCTTTGGTAGAATTTTTAAAAGAATTTGATTTGAAAATTTTGGTGGAATTTTGAAAAGAATTTCAAGGGGAGAGAACAATTGATTGTAGGAGAACAAAGTTATGGTTGGAATAGTCTAGAATTCTACTGTGGGAATTACAAATGTTTATTGAATATATCAAATTAATTTTTAGAGAAGTGAAATATAATTATCAATATTTATTTATTGAAAATATTTGGGGATTACAAATAACTATATTTATCTTAAACCCTCAACCATCCTATAATATTGAATAGGCCAAAAAGTTTCAGCATCCCACCTCAAGCAAAAGTAAAAAAACATGGGTAGAATTAATCCCTTCAAAAAATATTACTAGTGAGCCGTTAGATGAGTTTTCGGTCAATCATAATATTTTATACAAGAAAACTTGTAAAAATGTCAAGTATCTGAAATCGTAGGTCAAGTTGCTAATGTTGAGTATGATAATTTAGATACGAGTTGAATGTGTGTTAATGGATACTTATCCGTTGACAACTCACTATGACATTCTCGAGGATCTGGTCACTGATGCATTTGAAGCAAATGAAAAAAAGAATTATGTTATTGTTTTAAGCAGTGATATTGAGGTTGTTGCCTCTGCATCGAAGGATCCGTCGGTAAATCAAAAAACCAACTAGCAGATTTTTAATTAAGTCCCTTCGTTTATGCTTTAATCTTTTTTTTATCCTAGGGTTTGATCCTAGTCTATCTTATGTTTAGTCCTTTATCTATCTAATTAGTGAAATCAGAGGTATTATTTTATCCATAGTTTCATTCCTTTTTTTCTCTTTTTTTTTTTACTTTTTGAAAGATGATTAGCCATACTAAGAGGGATCGTTTGACATACCAGATAGGATAAGTAGGAAAATCTAATGAGGTGGGATATCCCATGGAATTAACACTTATGTCAATCTTGTATATTTTAATTCTATTGACTAAAAAAAATAATATTTGCGACCACATCGAAAATGGATCATTTTCTATCTTGTGTTTGCTCAGGAAAATGAGTGTATTCTTGATTAGAAGTTTTGTTGCTACAATGAAGACTTCCGCCTTATTTTATTGATTTGTATGTGTTGATTTGTTTAAAATTTTTAGTATATGAATAGCTTAAATTATTTCTATGTGCAACTTTATTCCCGTTCAAGTGTAAAACTCTCCTATTTGAATTGTGTTTTGCTAAGTCATTTATATCCTAAGATAATTCTAGAAAAGTTATCGTGTGTAGTTAGATATTTGTTACTGATTTATGATCTTCCATTGTCCTGTGAGATGTTGTGATAATGTAAAGCCTTATCTTTGTTATTCTATCCGTTCTCTCTTATTTTCGGTTGTTAGTTTAGATGGTTTAGTAAAATCCTCAACAAACATGTTAGCCTTACGATGATTCTTTTAAATATTGATCTCAAAGCTCTGTTGTTTTAAATTCATTTTGAGTTAGTATGGATTAGCTATACATCTTGACGATATAACATATATTAGTACATGGTTAATTTAAGTATTTAACTTATTATTATCTTTCTGTTAAAGCATAAACTAATGTGCGACAATCTTGGTTATTTTAGAGACTTGAATGTTTGTGGATTTGCTATGATGCCCCAACTTAAGGCAAGAAATCCACATCGGTAAAAAAAACAAGAGAGATGTTGAGTATATAAGTAAGTAGATCTTACCAATTAGTGACGTGTTTTAAGGCCGTGCGGGCCTAAGCCCAGAGCGGACAATATCACTAGCAGCTAGCGGATAAAATCTTGAGTATATGACAGCAAAATATATTTCTAGACTAAAATCATTTGCAACTACAATTAAAATAACCACTACTAGGCCTCTATTCAATTGCGTATTTTACAAGATTTCCACCATTTTTATGCATAATTGAATAAGCACTAATTACAAATTTCTCAACACCGTAGATAGCTTCATGATCAGTAGGGGTGCTGACTTCACAATGATACAACTTTGTTGATTGTGTCTTGAAAAAATCATATGTCATGTGTGTGAAACACATAATTACTTGTTCCACCCACTTGAATAATAATTCACTTATCATATGAAATCCCCTTGATCAATATTCTTGTAACACCACGAAAAATAGTTTGTTGAAATTTAAAAGGAAAAGTTGCAGAATTGATATGGTGTGAATTTGTAAGACATGTATACAGTCCATAGATAATTTTACGGTCCAAAAAAAGAGGTCGTAGAAGTTGAGTTGAGATTTTTGGAAAATGGCAAGTCCCCAAAGTAGGTCTAAACACCAACAGTACGGTCTGTAGAAGTTTGTACAGGTCGTAGTCCGTAAAAATGACTTAGACTTGGTGAAATCTTGGATTTAATTATGGGTTCTACGAGAGGCCCCTACGGGCCATAGAAGTGTTGACAACCTATAGGAAGGGTTCGTAGAAACATGGGCAAAATCTTGATCCCAGTAATTGTTCTATGATTGGTTGTATGGTTCTTAGAAAGTCTAACACATAGTAGGTGAGACTATGACTAAGTCAAATGGACACCCACTAATTCGCGCTTCCTTCAAACCATAGAGTCCTCCGACAATTTTTGGTTCAGGGCTATTTGGGTCAATTCATATCCTTTTAACTCCTACATATGTTGTTTTGACCTTATAAATAAGTCCTATAACTACTTTTACTCTTAAAATCTACACATTCCCACCCAAACCATCAAATCCTCTCAAGTTCTTCTTCTCTAATTCTCTCTCAAGGAAAAGATAAGGTTTCAAGCACCAAGGTCTCTTCCTCTTGCAATTTTAGTGCTATGTGTACCCAAGGTATGTGGGAACTTCATCAATGGATTCTTTTCATCCATTGAGTCCCAAAACAAACTCAACTTCTCCCTTGAATTCTACCTAATTTTCTAAGGTTTCACGTGATTCTTCAAGGGTTCAATTAATTTTGATTCTATTGTCTATAGTTTATCTTATGATGCATGATTTGATTTAATTATATATTTTCAATGAATTTAATATGGACCCATGCTATATGTCTATATTATTATTGTGAACTATGATAATTAATTGATGCATGCATCATGAAATTGAGGAATTTATGAATAAAGGATTATTTTAGATAAAGTATCAAAATGATTGGTGAAAGGGCTTCACACTATGAAAGATGATCATGGTTTAGATGCTTAGATAAATGTATTTACGAAGAATTTATGAAATCATGATTTTGAAAGGATCTATTCTATGATATGAAACTTATAATTGGATTGGTATTGCCAGATTCTTACATTTCCAAGTTTTATGATATGATTATGATTATGCTTATTTATGTTGAAATTTTACTTAGCAGCGAGAGGAATTTGGAATGGAGGCTTCATTGTCAGTAGAGGTCGGGTCTCTAGAAGCAATTTTGTTATCCCTAACTACGTCCCCCCATAGGATTTGTCTTCGAAAGACATAGCTAGTGGATCCACCTAAGCTAAAATGTATGGTCCTTACCTTGGCCAGTAGGTCAATCTCTTTTCGGTGTGGAAAAGACACATAATTTCATGTTATAGCACACAAGGTCAATGTCGGTTAATGGTAAATATCCTATAAAATAATTATGATATCTTCAAAGGGGTTTATGATATTCTCAATGATTTGATTTCACCTTTCTTATGACTTTTAAAACGTTGCATTGACCATGTTCCATGGTTTATGGTTTTGGCTTGTTAAGCTTTAATACGTTTTACTTGGTCATGCATTATCATGTTTTGAACTTCTCATATTACCACTTTTACATTTATGCATTTTCCCCATACTCAGCACATTCAAAGTATTGACGCATACATTGTGCCTATATTGTTTTATAATATAGAATCGGATGTTCCTCCATCCGAACGTGTCTAGGTTTGATTGTTCAGCAGATTCAAAGTTTTGGTGAGTCGTCATGTTTGCCACCATATGCCTTTATTTCTTTTGATTTTCTTTCAGTTTTCAGACTTTGTTTGTGTTTTAGGGGTTTGTCCTAACCACATTATAATTAGTAGAAACTTTGTTAGATATAAATGATGTCTTCCTTTTATTATAGTCATGTACTCTATTTTGGTATCTTCTATTTACTAAAGAGTTTGAGGTGTATATCTCTTTCATTGGTTTAAATCTTTTATGTTATATTTCATAGTTTCATGCTTATGTCAAGTGGCTAGTTTAAGGCCTCTCAATGTCCTATTCGCCAATCACATCTAGGGTGTACTCTGGATGGTGAAAAACATGGTATTTAGAGCATCAGGTTTTAAAGGTTCTAGGAGTCTAACAAGTCGTGTCGAGTAGAGTCTTGTTCATGAGTGTGAAGTGCGCCACATTTATGAATATGAGGCTACAAGGCATTTAGGAAACTTCACTTTTTTCACTACTCTAAAGTTATGTGATACAATTGAACTCTATAAAGGTCTCCCTCCTAACTCTTCCTTTATGATTTTTAGAATGTGCCTCCTCGGAGAGCTCTCATGAGAAGAAATGTTGGTGACGATGTGGAACCCAAAGTTCCTTAAACTCTGGTTTATCCTTTGGCCTAGCAAGTGTCACATTCCGAGTTTAGAGCCGATTTCCAAGTATTGGCACAAGCTATGACTGCTCAAGCTAAAAGGGAATTTATTGCTCTCATGACCCTAATTGTTGGGTACGGCGGCGACAAGGGTAAGGGACTTCATGAGGATAAATCCTCCAAAATTTAATGGATCCAAAGTGGATGAGGATCCACAAGACTTCATTGAGGGAATCCACAAGATTGTGGTCATCATGGGAGTGACTCTAGTGGAAAATGCGGTCTTGACCACTTACCAAATCAAGGGTATTGCTCAATTTTTGTTTGACCAATGGAAAGAGGAAAGAGCATTAGATGCGGTCCCTTGAATTGGGACAATTTCAAAGGGGAATTTATTGATCGGTTCTTTTCCCCTTGAGATGAGAGAAGCTAAAGTGCAAGAACTTATAATTTTAAGGCAAGGAAACATGAGTGTGAATGAGTACTCTTTGAAGTTCACTTAATTATCTAAGAATGATCCAAAAATGTTTGTCAAATCTAGAGCAAGGATGAGTAAATTATATCGAGAGTGTCTGAGATGGTGGTTAAGGAATGTCAAACTATCATGTTGATCAAAGATATAGATATGTCAAGGTTAATGATTCATACCTAACAAATTGAGGAGGAAAAGCTAAATGGGAAGGCTAAAGAGTGAAAGAGGGAAAGAACGTTTGATGGTGACTTCTCTCACTGTAGGTATGGAGGACATGGACATTCTTAGTTTCGGCAAAAGTTCTCTTGTCAAAATTCTTCAAATGCACAGACTCAAAATTTCATCAAGGATAGAGTGTCTAACCCTAAGCCTCAACGAGGTGGTTCTAGTGTATCATCTATTCCTGGTTGCTAAAAGTATGGCAACAGTCATTCAGGAAAATGCTTAGCTAGTACCGATGTATTCTATGGTGGTGAAAAGAGTAGTCACAAGGTGAGGGAATTCCCTTCGTAAGCTAGAAAGGGTAAGAATAGCCGATAAGTTTAGCCAAGTGGTCCTGGTTCGAGTGGTGCTCCTCGTCAGAATAGATTTTATGCTTTTCAGACTCAACATAATCATGAGGGTTTTCTGGATGTAGTGATCGGTATGTTGCGAGTCTTTCATATTAATGTTTATGCATAGCTTGATCAAGTTCTACATTTTCTTTTGTGACTTCTTATGTGGCTATGCAGTTTAATGACTATCTCAAAATTCTTTTAGAACCTTTTTCACTCTCTACACTTGTTGGTGATTCCATTATTGCTAAATAAGTCCATAGAAATTGCTAAGTTTTAGTTTCTCATAGAGTCACTCCAATTGACCTTCTAGAGCAAGACATGATAGACTTTGATGTTATTCTTGGATGGATTGGCTTCATTCTTGTTATACTTCCACATATTGTCATACCCAATTGGTCACATTCCAGGTTCCGAGCGAACCTGCCTTAGAATGGAGGGGTAGAAATTTAGCACTTAAGGGTTAGTTTATCTCTTTCCTAAAGGCTAGGAAAATGATCTCTAAAGGTTGTATCTATCATATTATTTGGGTTAGGGATACAGATTCTAAAACCACTACTCTTGAGTTTTTTCCAATCATTAATAAGTTTTCGGAAGTGTTTCTTGATGATCTTCCTGTTATTCCTCGCGAAAAGGAAATAGACTTCGATATTGACCTTCTTCCACATACACAAACTATTTATATTCCTCCTTACCATATGGCTCCGGCGGAACCTAAGGAATTAAAGGATCAAGTGAAAGACTTGTTGCATAAAGATTTTATTAGACCAAGTATCTCTCCAAGGAGTGCCTAGTGTTGTTTGTTTGAAAGAAAGATGGTTTATTTCGTATGTGTATTGACTACTGACAATTGAATAAAGTCATGATAAATAATAAATATCCTATTCCAAGGATAGATGGCTTATTCGATAAACTCCAAGGTGCGAGTTTGTTCTCTAAGATTGATCTTCCATCGGGATATCGTCAGTTGAGAGTAAGGTAAAGTGACATTTCAAAGATGACTTTTTGAACTTGGTATGGTCACTATGAGTTCCTTGTGATGATATTTGGGTTGAATAATGCCCTAGCAACTTTCATGGATCTTATAAATAGGGTGTTCAAGCAATATCTTGACATGTTAGTGATTGTTTCTATTGATGATATTTTTATTTACTCACGGAGTGAGAATGAGCATGTTGATCACCTAAGGATAGTTTTGCAAATCCTCAAAGATCGTCATTTATTCTCTTTGTTTAGAAATTATGAGTTTTTTTAGGTCCGTTGCTTTCCTTGGACACATTATCATCGGTGAAGATATCAAAGTTAATACTAAGAAGACTGAGGTAGTTAAGAATTGGCCTAGACCTTTTTCCCCTTCTGATATTCAAAGTTTCTTGGGTTTGGCCGGTTATTATAGAAGGTCCATGAAAGAATTTTCTTCTATTCCTTCACCTTTGACTACGTAGACTCAAAAAAGGAGAAATTCTAATGGTCGGAAGCTTGTGAGAAAAAATTTCAAGATTTGAAAGATAGACTCATTTCAGCCACAATTTTGACATTATAGGAAGGATCTGATGGTTTTGTTGTTTAATTTATGGCTTCAAGGATTGGTCTTGACTGTGTTTTGATGGAACATGGGAAGGTTATTTCTTATGCTTTGAGGTGATTGAAGTTGCATGAAAAGAGTTATCTAACTCATGATTTGTAGCTAGCAGTGGTGGTTTTTGCTTTAAAGATTTGGAGACAATATCTTTATGGTGTTTATGTGGATGTGCTCAGTGATCATAAGAGTTTGCAACACAGTTTAAGCAAAAGGATTTAAATCTTCGCCAAAGGAGATAGATTGACTTGTTAAAGGATTATGATATGAGTGTTCTTTATCATCTAGATAAGTCAAATGTGGTTGTTGATGCACTCAGACGATTGTCGATGGGTAGTGTTGCACACATTGAGGATGGTAAGAAAGAGTTAGTTCGTGATGTTCATCAACTATCACGATTGTGTATTCACTTGGTTGATTCTAAGAATGGTGGTGACATTGTTCAGAATTGTCTCTTATTTAGATGTAAAAGCTAAGCAAGATCTTGGTCTGATTATGGTGGAGTTGAAGAAGTCAGTTTCTAAAAAGGCCATTGAGGTTTTCTCCCAAGGGGGAGATGGTGTACTTCATTAACAATGCCACTTGTGTGTTCCAAATGTTGATGAGTTGAAGAATCATATTTTGGTAGAAGCACACAGTTCTTGGTATTGTATTCACTCAGGAGCCACCAAGATATACCGTGATTTGCAAGAGGTCTATTGGTTGAATGGGATGAAGAAGGATATTGCGGAATTTAAGGCTAAGTTCCCTAATTGTCAACAAGTGAAGGTTGAGCATAAGAAATCGGAGGTTTCACTCAAGGCATTAGCATTCCTACTTGGAAGTGGAAAGATTTGAATATGGACTTCATTACGGGCTTACCTCGTACTCGTCGACAAATTGATTCAATTTGGGTTATTATGGACCGAATGACTAAATCAACTCATTTTCTTCCGGTGAAGACTTCATTTTCAGTTGAAGACTATACTAGGATTTATATTCGGGTAATTATGAAGTTATATGGAGTGCTTTTATCCATCATCTGCGACAAGGGTACTTAGTGTACTTCTCAGCTTTGGAGGTAATTTAAAAAAGATCTTGTTATGCAAGTTAATCTTAGTATGGCTTTTCATCCCCAAAATATTGGTCAAGTTGAGCATACTATTCAAACTTTGGAAGACATGTTGAGATCTTGTGTGATTGACTTTAAGGGTAATTAGGATGATCACTTGCCTTTGATTGAGTTTTGTTATAGTAATAGTATCACTCCAATATCGAAAAGGCATCATTTAAGGCTCTCTATGGTAGGAGGTGTATGTCTCCCATTGGTTGGTTTGAAGTTGGTGAGGTCACTTTGATAGGGCCTAGTTGGGGCATGAGGCTATGGAGAATGTCTGACTTATTAGAGAAAGGTTGCAAATGGGTCAAAGTAGACAATAGTCTTATACCAACTTTAGAAGAAGAGAGCTTGAATTTGATGTTGATGATTGGATTTACTTAAAAATATAACCCATGAAGTGTGTGATGAAGTTTGGAAATAAAGGGAAGCTTAGTCCCCGATATGTAGGCACATATCATATTTTGAGGTGTGGTAGCAAGGTGGCTTACGAATTAGACTTGCCTTCCGATTTGGCATCCGGTGTTCCATATTTATTTGTTCAAAAAGTATTTTAATGATCTTACTTCTATCGTTCCATTAGAGAGTGTTGGCATTAAGGAAAGACTATCATATGAAGAGGTTCCGATTGAATTTTTGGATCATCAAGTCGAGAAAATGAGAAACAAAAAAGTTTTTTCCGTCAAAGTTTAGTGTAGGAACCAATTAGATGAGGGTTCCACTTGGGAGGCCGAAGTCGATATGAGGTCCAAGTACCCTCATCTCATTCTCTCCACTCTCATTCTAGATTGAGGTATTAGTTCCTCGTGTTTAGTAGCACCTCGTAATTTGGAAAAGAAAGAAAAGAAGGTTTTGGATTTTAGGCTGTCTCTACGAGTCCCATCTATGGACCATAGAAGCTTCTACGGGCCGTAGATGGCAACCGTAGAAAAGGGGAAAATATTTTTTTATAAAATCAACAGTTCACTAACGGTCTTTCATTTTAATGTACGAGTTGTAGATAGGTCTCGTAGGAAAGTCCCAAACTTGGTGAAATTGTAAAGGTCAAGTTGATTTCTACAGTTGGTGTCTTGGGTCGTAAGAAATCCTATGGGTCATAGACAGGTTTGGTCAAAATTTAGTCTTCTGAACTTTTCAATGGTTGACCGGAACCGTCTGTAGGAAGTCCTACTAACTATAGGTCCAAACCGTAGAAGGGTCCGACAATTATTTTTAAGGGGCTTCAAGTCTTTTCCCTAAATGATTTATGCCTAAACTAAGTCGTTTCGGTCCTAATCCTAAGCCATAATAAGTCCTTTTGGTCCTAAAACTGCCCATTCTAAATCTTTCTCCTAAATTCCTAAATTCCCTCCAAGATCACCCCCAGAATCCTCTCAAGAGCTAAGGAAGGAGAAAGCTAGGGTTTGGCTCGAAAAACTCTGATTCACCATAGATTGTGGGCATTGATCTCTAAGGTATTTTAGTATTCACCTATGGAGTCCTTTAATCCCTAGGGTTCTTAAGATCTCCAATTTTACAAGTTAGATAGTCAATTCAAAGTTAGAGTTTATTCAATCTTCATGGGTTCTTTTCAATTATGATTCAATTGCTTGTTCTTATCTTCTAAGGCATGAATTTAATGTATTTACATGATTTTGAGTTGAATTCATCTGAACATATGCATGATCTATCATTTTTTACTATGAACACATGATGAAGCTTATGAACTATATCTATTGAAATTATGCATGTTTTATGAAAGTAATGATTATGACTCAAGTAAGCTTATACGTGAAGGTATCTATATGAAGTTTGTACACATGACATGAATGACATCTATATTTTCCATCAATGAATTTGGGATATTTTCCTAAATTAGGTCTTTATTAGTATGGTATCCGGATATGCCATCATTGAATATAGATACACTTTTAAACCTATTTCCATTAATAGTATGAAAATTTTAGTATGAAGATAATGACTATGGGCCTTACACTAGTATTATGAAAAGATCATAGATGGTGAAAGGTTTTTTCACGCATGGTTTAAGGAGAAACTCTATAATGTTTCTAGCTTGGATTGGTTTCTTAATTGTACTTTTTCATGGATGCTAATATTAATATGATTCATGACTATTCTATATACTTAGCACCGAGTGGCTGGAGGTGGAGGCTCAATTAGGTTAGTCTCTAGTAGCAACCTCTAGTCTGAAACTACGTGCCCTCGTAGGAGTTATCTTAAATGGCCTAGCTACTGGATCCATGATGTGTCGTGAACTCATAGCACATTTGACTCTCAAAACTAAGGATTAATGGGAGAAATTCAACTTGTTTATATGGATATGATAGGTTCTGTTGATGTTGTACATGTGAAACACTTGGATGTAAAGAATAGGAAGAAAGTTTGAAAATGAAGTGAAAGAAGCTATATGAAAGGCTACACGAGTCGTTAAGTGTTGCACGAGTTGTGAAGATGCTCATGGGAGTCATCTGGAAAGAATAGAATTGAAGTCCAACACCACGAGGCTCCAGGTCGTGGTCGGGTCGACGAGCTGTCTTATGGCTCGTGGAAGAGAGGTAGTGAAGACAGTAGCTGCCTAAGTGCAGCCCAAAGTCCACGGAGCACTAGGCGCGCCGTGGTGCTTAAGACGAGCCGTCTAGTAGCTCATGAAGACCAGTAGTGAAGGGAGACACCACACTGTCTAAGTGTGGGACTCCGGAGGGGTTGACGAGCCGTCTGAACTTAGATGAACTGCCACCCTGCATGTGAAGCTGGTCAACAATATCAGTCCTACTTCGTGTAGGACTCTTTTCAAAGACTATTTCAATTACATAGGGTTTATTTTTTAATTAACATTGATTACATTCAGATATTCTGAGCATGGAGAAACGATAGTTTCCTTTTTGAACACATTTCCTGGGTCAATTTCTTTGGATCAAAACTTTGTGTTCTTGATTGAGTATTGATAATCAAAAAGCTTTTGGTTTGCTATTATTGTAAGTCTATTATATTATGCTTTCGATAATATCTACTTTTGGTTTTCGTGAGATAATAAGAGGCTAAATACCACAACTAAGGTTGTGGGAACCATGACTAAAACATAACTACGGATTCAAATACGAGTAACGTTTGATTATTAATTGCATATGTTGTTTCTACTTTCAGAATGATTTCCTTGTAATGAGTGAGGCATTAGAACTTGCCTGTATTTATCACTTGTTAGAGACAAAAGTGATAATTAGGAAAGCTAGAATCAAACTCCATTAACGTGTTTCGAAGATAACAGATCGAGAGAAGATAACCTTCTTAACAAGTATGCAAGGTTAAGCTTCAAAGCACTCTAAGACCGAGAGGAGAAGAGTGAAACTCATCTAATAGGCCTGAAAAGTGTTTAGATGTATTTAACTTGCTCGGAACATATAATATTAGCAATAAGAAGTTATTTGTATAGAATTTGAGAGTGAAATACATGCCATAGGGAACACAATCCTAGTCTCGTTAAATCAACTGCTACATCTTGGATTTATTGTTTACTCTTGTTAATTGTTAATCTTAACTAAAATTTGTTACTGGAACTCAAACAACACAATATTTTCTTTTCATAATTTACATCTTTTTGATATAATAACCACAACAGAATAAAAGTTTTAGTAAGTTTATTTCTCTTGTAAATTCCCTATGGGATTGACCTCAACTCCAGTTGAGTTCTGTAATTGATTTCAACCATTTATACTTCTTAACTGAGGTGTAAGTTTGGACATATCAAATTTGGTATCATTTCCAGGGAATGACAACACCTTATCACCTTCGCAAGCTTCCTTAGTAGCTTGCATCATAGCTGGTTCTCCATTGAATGTTGGGCGGATTATTGCCACTGAGATGAGAGATCGCGCCCTAAATGAAAGAGCTAGTCTTTAATTCTATGTATGCATGCCAACATATCACCTAACAAATTGTTAGACAGATGTGTTGAGGCCAAAAAGGTCATTGCGGTGACTAGGATAAAAGATGTTGCAAACCCATTATATGTGATCTCATAGCACATTTGACGCTCAAAACTAATGATTAGGGCGAGCAATCGAGCTTGTTTATGTGGATATGATGGGTTAAGTTAATGTTGTACATGTGAAACACTTGGATGCAAATGATAGGAAGAAAGCTTGAACATGAAGTGAAAGAAGTTATACAAAAGACTACATGAGCCATGAAGTGTTGCACAAGATGTGAAGATGCTCGTGGGAGTGATTTGGAAAGAATAGAAGTGAAGTCCAACACCACGAGGCCCCATACGGGCCATGGCCTAGTAGTCAAGTCGTCCTATGGCTCATGGAAGAGAGGCGGTGAAGACAGTAGCTGCCTAAGTGAAGCCTGAATTCCATTAATCACTAGATAGCTCGTGGTGCTTAAGATGAGCTGTCTAGTAGCTCGTGAAGACCAGTAGCGAAGGAAGACACCACACTGTCTAAGTGTGGGACTACGAAGGGGTTGATGAGACGTCTGACCTTAGATGAACCGTCACCCTGCCCGTGTAGTTGGTCGACAGTATCAGTCCTACTTTGTGTAGGACTCATTTCAAAGACTCTTTTACTTAATTAGGGTTTATTTTGAATTAACATCGATTACATTGAGACATTCTAAGCGTGGAGAAACAATAGTTTCCTTTTTGAACACATTTCCTTGGTCAATTACTTTAGATCAAAACTTTGTGTTTTTTATTGAGTATTGATAATCAAGAAGCTTTTGGTTTGCTATTATTGTAAGTCTACTATATTATGCTTTCGATAATCTCTATAGTTGGTTTTCTTGAAATAATGAATGGCTAAACACTACAACTAGGGTTGTGGGAACCATGACTAAAACATAACTACAGATTCAAATACGAGTATCGTTCGATTGTTAATTACATATGTTGTTTCTACTTTCGTAATGACTGCCTTCTAATGAGTGCACACATTAAAACATGCCTGTATTTATCACTTGATCAAGAGAAAAGTGATAATTATAAAAAGCTAGAATCAAACTCCATTAACTTATTTAGAAGATTACAGATCGAGAGAAGATAACCTTTTTAACAAGTATGCAAGGGTAAGCTTCAAAGCACTCTAAGACTGAGAGGAGAAAAGTGAAACTCGTCTAATAGGGATGAAAATCATTTAAATATATTTAACTTCCTAGGAACATGTAATATTATCAATAAACATTTATTTGTAAAGAATTCGAGAGTGAAATAAATGTCACGAGAAACACAATCCTAGTCTCGTTAAATCAACTCCTACATCTTGGAACTATTTTTTGCTCTTGTTAACTGTTAATCTTTAACTAAAATTTTTTAATTAAACTCAAACAACCCAATATTTTCTTTTCGTAATTTACTTCTTTCGAAGATATTAACCAAAACTGAATAAAAGCATCAGTAAGTTTATTTCTACTGTAAATCCCATGTGGGATCGACCTCAACTCCAGTTGAGTTCTATAATTCACTTTGACCATTAATACTTCTTAATTGAGGTGTATGTTTGGAAGTATCAATCAACATATAGCATTAGATATGATGTGTACGGGTACTACCTTGGCAAGCAGAATTCCCCTTCTTTCTGTATGAGGAATATACCAGATTTCATTTTATAGCTCACATGGTCTATGTCGGTTAATGGTAAACTTCCCATAATAATGAACTGAGTTACTTTCAAAGTATTTCACAAAGTGTTTTAATTATGTAAAGCTTTCATTAGATTGCATTGACCATGTTCATGATTTATGTTTTCTAACCCCTTTTATCTTATGATTTAGCTTGGTCATCGCATGCCATGTAAAAGTCCTTTTTAGCATGATTTCATAACTCCTATGCATTGTTATCATACTTAGTACATTTCATGTACTAATGCATACTTCAAAGATTGGTGAGTCCTCATGTTTCGAGGACCGAGATATATTTATTGCTTTATTTCATTTCCGCTTTCAAACTTTGTATGTGATGTATAAGTTATGTAACAATCACTTTCATTATGATGTATTAGATGTCTTATTGAGACTTCTGTTAGATTTCTGCTTTGTCAATTCTTTTAAAATATGAAAATATGCTAACTGACTTGTGTAGGGTCTCTCAGGGTCTTATACGCCATGTTACACCTAGGGTATACTTTGGGTCATGACATGTTTACTCTTTTAGATTCATGTGTTTTAGTTATTCTCATGTTTCTATATACATGCATGTTTCGTGAAAACTTGTTTAAAGTTTATGTTTTATCAAAAAGTCGGTTGCTCCTTCTTTATATGAATTTTTATATTATTTGCGCTCATGTTGAGCTGTTAGATCTCACTACTCTACTCATACTAGTCGAATCTTATTCGAGGACGAATGTTCGCAAGGGATAGATATTGTAACACCTCAAAATTGGTTTGTTGAATTTTGGAAGGAAAAGTTGCAGAATTGATCTAGTGCCAGTTTGTAAGGACCTGTCTACGGTTCATAGAAAGGGGTTGTAGAAGTTAGGTTGAGATTTTCGAAAATGTGAAGTCCTAGATGAGGGTCCACAGATCAATAAGATGGTCTGTAGAAGTTTATACGAACCGTCGAAACCATCCATAAAAGTAATTTTGAATTGGTAAAATTTTAGATTTAATTTTTTGTTTAACGAGAGGGCCTTACAAGTCATAGAAGTGTTGACGACCCATAGGAAGGGTCTATTGAAATATGGACAAAATCTTGGTCCCAGTAATAGCTCTACGGTTGACCAGGAAGCCTTACAGGCCATAGGTCAAACTAAAAAGTCCTTTGGCCGTTTTTAGTTCATCATTATTTGGGTAAATTTCTACCCTTTAAACTCCTAAATTCCATCGTTTTGATCCAATAAAGAAGTTCTTTAACTACTTTTACTCTTAAAATCTAGCCATTCCCTCCCAAATCACTCAAACCCTCAACCTCTCAAATTCATCTTCTCCTTTAACACCCCATATGCTAGAACTTCCAAAATGCAGATTTTTTTCAGAAGATACAGGTGCAACCCAAAGTTGCCACCCACGGACCGTAGGGTGACCCACGGACCGTAGGGTGACCCACGGTCCGTTCTGGTGGTCCGTGGATGGCCACCTTCAACCTCCCCAGAAGTAGTCCAGAAATCTAGCTAAGGGTCCACCCATGCCGGGACCTACAGACCGTAGGTTAGGCCACGGTCTGTGGGTCAGCCCCCAGCTTTCAGTCCCAAAACCCCCCAGAATATTATTCTAAGTCCAGACCTACAGACCGTAGGTCGGACTCCCATATTTCTAGCCCAGAACCCCATCGACGATTGACCAACACGGACCATTGGTCCATTCACGATCCGTCGATGGCCCCGACAGCTTTTTAGTTGGGGGTCGTTTGGTCTTTTCCCTATGCGTTGGACCCCTAAACTACGTTGTTTAACCCCTAAACTATGTGGCTTTAGTCAGATTTAGCCTAGTCAACTAATTAGAACCTAACCTAATCGATTATTCACCAAAATCAAGCGAAACTTAGAGAAAAAATCAGAGAGAAAGTCAAGCAGCCCTAGTTCAAGAACGCAACGAGTTTCATCAGTTCCAGCCTCGAAATCAAAAGATTTCTCCGTGGAATTCGTCACCAGGTATGTAAGATTTCATTGGGGGGTTCCTTTCACCCATTAGCTCCCTAGATTTCAGTCAGAATCTTGATTCTCTTAATACTATCTAGACCTAGGGTTTCTTGAATGTTAGAAATTGTTGGGTTTTAGCTGTTAAAATGATCCAAATCAGATTATCATGTTGTTGCTTAGTTTCTTGTATGATATTTAGAGCCCTAGTTATGTAGTTCTTTTAGTTCATGAATTAGACATGCTAGGCCAGTTATTTCAGATTTAAATGCTTTAGTTTTAAGAATGTCACATTATCAGTTATAATTGTTGCATTCTCAGAGTTTGCATGTCAGTAATTGAGTTATCCATTACTTCACATTTCAGTCATAATATTTCTTATATACATTCTATTTAGGAGTAGCTTAATACCAAGTGAACTAGGTTCAGCGTACCCAAATAGTCCCAGAACTACGTTCCCTTGTAGGTTTATAAGTCCCCTCTATAGGTATTAAATTTTAGTGAGCACGCCAGTCATGCCTCTATACCTCTGGCAGGGTATATTGGGTCCTCTCGATAAGGTGTATACATCGGACTCCACATTTAGCTCATGTGGTTTTATGTCGGTTATTAGTATCTCCCACGGTTAGATTATAATGCATTGACCATGTTATCAGTTACAGTCGTATTTCAGTCTCAGCATGCTATAAACTTGGTCACTACATGTAGTTATTTCATGTTTAGTATTCTTGGTAGAGTATCATGCTTATCTCTTATCATTGCTCAAATATATGTTTGTTTAGTTATGTATTTTATTCAGCTTTATTCTATCATGTATGCTCAGTACCTTTCAAGTACTGACGCATACTCTGCGCTACATCTTCCCGTGATGTAGGTTCAGGTCCTCAGCTTCTAGATCATGCATAGATTGGTTCCCAATCTTCAGCTCAGCAGTATCAGTGGTGAGTCCTCATTCTTCGAGGACGAAAGACATATTTCCTTTACTTTTAGTCTTTAGTTTTAGTTTTTGCTAGATTTAGCTGGGGGCATGTCCCAGCACTTCTAGTTAGTTAGAGGCTTATTTCAAACATAGTTAGTCTCAGCTTTTGCATTTGAGTTTGGCCTTTCAGTTGTTGTTAAACTCTTAGTTTTTATATATTCATATAGTTATGGGTATTCCCCATCATTCCATTTTATTATATGATTTAGCTTTCACACAGTCTATTCTTACTTCAATTTGTTTAGTATACTTATGATATGCCAGCAGGGTTAGCTTGGGGTCACTCGTGATCCTAGGTCCCGTGTCCACGTCCTGGGGGGTAGCTTTGAGGCGTGACAAACTTGGTATCAGAGCACTAGGTTTAAGTGTACTAGGATGTTTGAAAAGCCACACTAAGTAGAGTCCTTTTCATGGGTGTGAAGTGTACCACATATAATGAGAGGGAGGCGAGGCTACGAAGTGTTCTAGGAAAACTTCACTTTCTTGATATTCATATCATGCGTAAGGTATGATCTATTTCTAATTCCTTCGTTATGCGCTATCAGATCATTCCTCCTCGTAGAGCTTACAGAAGGAATGTGAATGCATGGAATGCTAACACAACTCCTCCCGTCCTAGATCAGGAAGTTTCAAATGCCAAGTTTCAGAACTCCACTCAGCTTTTGGCTTAGAGTGTGACTAACCAGAACAACCAGCAGGCTCCAGTTCCTGCAAATGCTAGTGGTGGATCAGTGGCAGCTAGGGTTCGTGATTTTGTTAGGATGGATTCGTCTAAGTTCTTAGGATCGCAAATTGGTAAGGATTCCCAAAACTTCATAGATGAGGTCAAGAAGCTCTTTGGAGTGATGCAGGTAACTGGGAATGATAGGGTTGAGTTGGCATCCTACCAGCTTAAGGATGTAGCTCACATCTGGTATACTCAATGTTAAGAGAACAAGGGTGCGAATGCAACTCATATCACTTGAGAATGATTTAGTGAGACTTTTCTGGACAGGTTCTTCCCAAGAGAGTTGAGGGAGGCAAAAAAGCTTAGGAGTTCATGAATTTGAGGCAAGGCAACATGAAAGTCCAAGACTACGGACTCAAGTTCACCCAACTCTCCAGGTATGCTCCTCACATGGTTGCCGATTCCAGGGCTCAAATGAACAAGTTTCTATATAGGGTATTTGACTTAGTGAAAATAGAGTATAGAAATGCTATGTTGCTGGAAAATATGAACATCTCTAGGCTCATGACTCATGCTCAGTAGGTTGAGGGAGATAATCTTAGGGAACAAGCTAAGGACAATAAGAAGGCTAGGACAGGTACCTATGAGTATTCTCAACAGAAATTGGGTGGTGGAAATCACTCACAATTTCAGCAAAATTCTTCAGCTCCAGCACCTTCATCTGCTAGTGTTCCATCCTCCAAGTTCCAACAGGATCAGAAAGGTAGGGCATCAGGCTCTAAGTCTCAGGGAAGTGTTTCAGGCACCAGAACCCACCCAACTTGTCCAAAGTGTGGTAAGAATCATCTGGCTGAGTGTCTTGCAGGAAAGAAAGGATGTTTTGGGTGTGGTTAGTCTGGTCACAGGTTGAGAGATTGTTCTTCTGCTAAACAGGCTCAATGAGGCAATAATAGTAGGGCTCAGTCCACAACTTCAGCAGCACCAGTAGGTCACCCGACTCGGCAGGGTAACTCATCTGGTATGGGTGGCGGTCAACGTCAAGACAGGTTGTAAGCTCTACAGGATTGCCAGGATCAGGAAGATTATCCTAATGTAGTCACTGGTACGTTACGAGCTTTTAACTTAGATATTTATGCTTTGTTAGATCCATGGGCTACTCTCTCCTTTGTAACTCTTTATATAGCAGTCAACTTCAATGTTAGTCTAGAAAATCTCTCAGAACCCTTCTCAATCTCTACTCTAGTTGGTGACCCAGTTATAGCTAGACGGGTATACAGAAATTACCCTGTCATAGTCTCCCAGAAAGTCACCTTAGCAGATCTTGTAGTTTTAGAAATGGTAGACTTTGATATCATTCTAGGCATGGATTGGTTACATTCATGTTATGCCTCAGTCGATTGTGGAGCTAGGATCTTTCGTTTTCAGTTTCCAAACGAACTAATCTTAGAATTGAAGGGTAGTAGCTTAGCGCCTATGGGTCGATTCATTGCTTATTTTAAGGCTAGAAATATGATATCTAAGGGTTATCTCTATCATCTACTTCGGGTTAAGGATTCAAGCTTTGAAACCCCAACTCTTGAGTCAGTTCCTGTAGTTAATGAGTTTCCAGAAGTGTTTCTAGAAGATCTTCCTGGAGTTCTCCCAAAAGGGAAATATACTTTGGAATTGATCTCATTCTAGACACCCAGCCTATTTCTATTCATCCTTACAAAATGGCTCCAGAGCAGTTAAAAGACCTTCTAGATAAGGGTTTCATCAGACCTAGTATTTCCCCATAGGGTGCACTAGTGTTGTTCGTGAAGAAGAAAGATGGTTCTTTTAGAATGTGTATTGACTATAGGTAGTTGAACAAAGTCACAATCAAGAATAATTTATCGTATCCCCAGGATTGATGACTTGTTTGACCAACTTCAGGGTGCTAGTCATTTCTCGAAAATAGACCTCAGATCCAATTATCATCTGCTAAGATTCATATATAGTGACATTTTGAAAAGAGCCTTCAGAACTCGGTATGGTCATTATGAATTTGTAGTTTTGTCATTTGGACAAACCAATGCTCCTGCAACTTTCATAGATTTGATGAACATAGTGTTCAAGAAGAATTTAGACTTGTTTGTTATCGTCTTTATTGATGATATCCTTATTTATTCTAGGAATGAGGAGAATATGCGACTCATTTAAGGATTGTCCTGCAAACTCTCAAAGATCGCGAGTTATTCGCTAAGTTCAGTTTGTGTGAGTTTTTGTTGCAGCCTATTGCTTTTGTTGGGCATATTGTTTCTAGCAAAGGGATTTGAGTGGATTCTCAGAAAATAGAAGCAGTGAAACAATGGCCCAGACCTACCTCTCCTTCAGATATCAAAAATTTCTTGGGTTTGGCTGATTACTACAGAAGGTTCGTGGAAGGATTTTCATCCATAGCTTCTCTATTAACTAATTTGACTTAGAAAAAGGTTAAGTTTCAATGGTCTAATGATTGTGAGAAAAGCTTCACAGAACTGAAAACTAGGTTGACTATAACTCTTGTTTTGACTCTACCAGAAGGTTCAAGAGTCGGCCTAGGTTGTGTGTTGATGCAGTGAGGTAAGGTTATAGGATATGCTTCTAGACAGCTTAAGGTACATGAGAAGAATTATCTGACTCATAACCTCGAGTTTGTAGCAGTGGTGTTTCCACTTAAGATTTGGAGACATTACTTGTATGGTGTTCACGTAGATGTGTTCACATACCATAAATGTGTTCACCTAGAAAGAGTTGAATCTTCGCCAGAGGAGATGGCTTGAGTTCCTCAAGGATTATGATATGAGTGTGCATTACCATCCTGGTAAGGCCAATGTAGTAGCAAATGCTCTTTGTAGGCTATCTATGGGTAGTGTAGCACATGTTAAGGAATAAAGAAAGGAACTAGCAAAAAATGTTCACAGGCTTTTTCACTTGGGAGTTCGCCTTATGAGCATATCAGATGGTGGTGTAACAGTTCAGAATAAGTCAGAATCTTTATTGGTAGCGGAGGTTAAAGGGAAGCAAGCCAATGATCCGATATTGCTTCAACTAAAGGTGTAGTCCATCAACAGAGAGTTGAGATTTTCTCCTAAGGGGGAGATGGTGTGCTTTGCTATCAGAGTCGATTATGTGTTCCTAAGATGGGTGAGTTGAGACAGAAGATTCTTGTAGAATCCCATAACTCCAAGTATTCTATTCATCCAGGCGCTACTAAGATGTACCGTGATCTGTGGGAAGTCTTTAGCTGGAATGGTATGAAGAGGGATATAGCAGATTTTGTGGCTAAGTGTCCTAATTGTCAGAAAGTGAAGGTAGAACATCAGAAACCAGGAGGTATGACTCAAGAGATCAACATTCCTACTTGGAAGTGGGAAGTGATCAACATGGACTTCATTACAGGTTTACTTCGTACTCGCAGACATCATGACTCCATTTGGGTGATAGTTGACAGAGTTACTAAGTTTGCGCACTTTTTGGCTGTTAAGACTACAGATTCAGTAGAGGACTACGCCAAGCTTTACATTAATGAGATAGTCAGGTTACATGGGGTTTCATTGTCTATTATTTTAGATAGAGGTCCTCAGTTTACCTTTCATTTCGGGAAGTCATTTCAGAAAGGTCTTGGTACCCAGGTTAATCTTAGCACATCATTTCATCCACAGACGGATGGTCAGGCAGAGCGTACCATTCAGACCTTAGAAGACATGTTCAGAGCTTGTGTGATCGACTTTAAGGGTAGTTGGGATGATCACCTTCCTCTTATAGAGTTCGCCTACAATAATAGCTACCATTCTAGTATTCAGATGGCCCCTTATGAGGCATTGTATGGGCGTAGATGTAGATCTCTAGTTGGTTGGTTTGAAATAGGTGAAGAAGCATTGATAGGGCCAAATTCAGTTCATGATGCCATGGAAAGAGTGCAGCTCATTAGAGATAGACTTAAGACAGCCCAGAGTCCCCAGAAGTCCTATGCAGATGTAAGGAGAAGGGACTTAGAGTTCCAAGTTGATGATTGGTTTTTTCTGAAAGTGTCACCTATGAAGGGGTTGATGAGATTTGGCAAGAAAGGAAAGCTCAGTCGTAGATATGTAGTCCCTTACAAGTTCTTGAAAAGAGTTGGAAAAGTGGCTTATGAGTTAGAGTTACCAGCAAAACTAGCAGTGGTGCATCCAGTCTTTCACATTTCATTGTTGAAGAAGTGTGTGGGTGATCCAGCATCTATAATGTCATTACAAAGTGTGGTTATGAAGGATAGTCTCACTTATGAGGATGTGCCAGTTGAGATTCTTATTCATCAGGTTCGAAGGTTGAGAAACAAAGAAGTCGTTTCATTTAAGGTTTTGTGGAGGAGTCAGTCCATAGAGGGAGCTACTTGGGAAGTAGAAGCAGTCATGAAGACCAAGTATCCTTATCTTTTTCCTTCCGATTCCACTCCAGCTTGAGGTAATAGTTCTGCTTCAGTCTTTCAGTCATTCATGCCCAGTTTCAGTCTTAGTATCATGTTCCTTCAGTTATACTTGCATTTTCAGCGTATTTGCATGTTCTTGGAACTCAGCTTAGTCAGAAATCAGCTCCTAGTAATTTGTGGTAGGGTTTGCAGCTCTTTCCCTCCCTATTCAGCTAGTTTAGTCTTCATTCGAGGATGAATGTTCTCAAGGTGGAGATAATGTAACACCCTGTATGTTAGAACTACCAAAATGTAGATTTTTTCCAGAAGTTGTAGGTGCAACCCACGGTTGCCACCCACGGAAGTTCAGCCATAATATTGCTTATATACATTCTAATTGGAAGTGGCTTAAAATCGAGTGGACTAGGGTTCATCATACCGAATAGTCCCAGAACTACGTGCCCACATAGGTTTATAAGTCACCTCTGTGGGCATTACATTTTAGTGATCATGCCAGTCATGCCTCTATACCTCTGGCAGGGTATATTGGGTCCTCTCGATGGGGTGTATACATCAGACTCCACATTTAGCTCATGTGGTTTTATGTCGGTTATTAGTAGCTCCCATAGTCAGATTCTATTGCATTGACCATGTTATCAGTTACAGTCAGATTTCAGTCTCAGCATGTTATAAACTTGGTCATAGCATGCAGTTATTTCATGTTTAGTATTCTCAGTATAGTATCATGCTTATCTCTTATCATTGCGCAGATATATGCTTGTTCAGTTATGTATTTTACTCAGCTTTATTATATCATGCATGCTCAGTACCTTTCAAGTACTGACGCATACTCTGCACTACATCTTTCCATATATAGGTTCAGGTCCTCAGTTTCTAGATCACGCATAGATCGGTTCCCGATCTTCAGCTCAGTAGTATCAGTGGTGAGTCCTTATTCTCCGAGGATGACAAACATATTTCTTTTAATTGGAGATGTCATGCCCCGAAGCTACCCTAAGGGAGAAATTGAGTTTCTCTTGAGACTCAATGGATGAAAATGATCCATTGATAAAGTTCTGTCATACCTTGGGTAAACAAAGCCCTAAAATTTCAATTTCTCCCTTGAATTCTACCCAATTTTCTAGGGTTTCATGTGATTCTTCGTGGGCTCACTTAATTTTGATTCGGTTGTCTATATTTGATCTTATGATGCATGGCTTGATTCAATTTCATATGGACAGATGCTATATGTCTATATTATGATTATGAATTATGAATTATGATTATGAAATTATGCATGCATTATGAAATTAACCAATTTATGAATAAATGTTATTTTAGATAAAGTATCAAAATGATTGGTGAAATATTTCTCACTATGAAAGATGATCATGGTTTAGATACTTAGATAAGTGTCTTTATGAATAATTTGTGAAATTATAATTTTGAAAGAAGGTATTTTAAGATATGAAGCTTATGATTAGATTTGTATGACTAGATTCTTACATTTCCAAGTATTATGATATGATTATGATTATGCCTATGTCCATTGAGATTTTACTTACCACTGAGAGGACTTTGGAATGGAGGCTCCATTATTAGTGGAGGTCGGGTCTCTAGAAGCAATTTCATTGTCTCTAACTACGTGCTCCTGTAGGATTTTCCTTTGAAAGACATAACTAGTGGATCCACCTAAGATAGAATGTATGGTCCTTACCTTGGCAAGTAGGACAATCTCTTTACAGTGTGGTAAAGACATTGGATTCCATGTTATAGCTCACATGGTCTATATTTATGAATGGTAAATACTCCACAAAAGAATTATATTTTCTGCAAAGGTTTTTATGATTTCCTCAATGATTTGATTTGAGCTTTCTTATGACTTTTCAAATGTCACATTGACCTTGTTCCATGAATTATGATTTTGGCTTGTTAAGCTTTAATACATTTTTACTTGGTCATGCATTATCATGTTTTGAACTTTTCACATTACCACGTTCACATTTATGCATTTTCTCATACTTGGTGCATTCAAAGTACGGATGCATACTTCTACCTATATTGTTTCATAATATAGGATTTGACGTTCCTCCATCCGATCATGGCTAGGTTGGACTGTTCAGCAGCTTCAGAATTTTGGTGAGTCCTCGTGTTTCAGAGACTTTCCCACCATATGCCTTTATTGCTTTTGATAACTTTCCATTTTGAGACTTTGTTCGTAGTTTAGGGGTTCGTTCTAACCGTATTATGATTAGTAGAGGTTTTGTCACACATAGATGATGTATTTTCCTTTATTACAGCCATGTACTCTATGTTGGTATCTTCTATGTATTAAAGAGTTTGAGACTTATATCTCTTTTTATTGCTATAAATCTCTTGTGTTATTGTCACGACCCGGGAGCACCCCCAAGTCGTAACATGCGTATTCGACCTCTCGGAGGTCTTATACAAGCCCTTAGCATTCATCACATTAGATATGTAAAATAGTGCGGAATTAAAAACTCTTTAAATAAAATCCCATAAGACTCAAAGGTCACTTTTAAAACATCATTCAAAAGTACACAAGCGGAATACTAAGTCTCTTAGCCATCTTAGACATAAACGTGAAAACATACTAGGGACACGGCCCTTTACAATCAAAAGAAGTCTATTAAGTCTATTACAAGAACCTTATCATAAAACTAGAATTGAAAAGTCTTGCCCTCGACATATGAGGACATACCACAAAATCTAGGAAGAACTTCAAATCCCAAGTTTACTACAAAACCCGCTCACTTGCCGGAACCTACACTTGTAGAAAATAGAGAAATATGGAATTAGCACAATTAAGTACTAAGTATGATGACCATGCAAAAACATGCTAAAAAAAGGAC